>NC_135479.1:213181070-213481070 GCF_052094955.1 Ictidomys tridecemlineatus | reverse complement strand
ACCTGTCCTTCTTGGACCACCATTTAACCCTCACTCCATCTTTCAGTCCAGGATGGACAGACTGGCTGGACTGGGACCGGGAGCACTGAACTTCTAGAGAATGTGGCCCTTTCTCTAATTAAGCCACCTTCTTGGGGGTGCGTTTGCACTGGGGGGATGAGTGGCTAAACTCTGAGATTTGTTGCTCGGGGGCTCTGTGCCCCGCTTGGTTTTCAGATGCAGACGCGGTGGCAGCCCAGATCCTGTCTCTGCTGCCCTTGAAGTTTGTTCCAATCATCGTCGTGGGGATCATTGCGTTGATCCTGGCGCTGGCCATTGGTCTGGGCAGTGAGTACCGTCCATTATTCAGCGGGCTCTCGGATGCTCCTTCTAGCACCTACACTTTCATGTGCTTCCTCACTCCAGGGTCTTGCTGCCCTCAGCCTGAGCTACTGGGGGCTGCTGTCCCTTTGGTTTGCTGACGGGGGGCTCTGTTTACCTGCATGAATGCAAAGCCTGTGGGGCTCGCAGGAGCTGTTGGCCACGCTTGGAGCTTTGTCACCAAGGAGCCGGCCAGGGAGGAGTGGCCCTGGGGGCGGGAGGGACAAAGGGGGCATTCAGGTGGCGCCAGGTACTTTCACAGAGAGGTGCGTGTGGCTTTTGAGAAAGTGGGTCGTTGGAGAAAGGGCATGTAGGAGGGAACAATTTCTCAGTTCTCCTTCCAATGACTGAATCACAGACCGGTTTACAATGCCACCTGCTCGGTCGTGTGGTCCACGGTCCATCCACTCCCGGCCCAGAGTTAAGAGGAAACCGGGAGGCCCAGCAGCTCTGTCGGGCTACCGGCTGAGCTGGCCTACTGCCATGTGGTTTTCTTTGACCTTGAACCCTCCAGAGTCTAAATTCATGTTTAGTTGTGCTTCCAAGGCCAGGCCACATAATAAGTCGAAGTGGGATGCAGCCCCTCCCTCTGGAATTCAGCACAAAAGCTGGTCTGGAAGAAACAGGCCACAGAGGAGGATGCAATTTCAAGACAGGTTTCATTATTAATGGGCTAGTCAGTGCCACGTGGCAGGTGGACAGTTGATAGTGCGGTGCACTGACAGAGCTGCTTGCTAACATTCCTGCCCTCTTCCCTTTCCTCAGTCCACTTCGACTGCTCTGGGAAGTACAGATGCCGCTCTTCCTTTAAGTGTATTGAACTGACAGCTCGATGTGACGGGGTCTCTGACTGCAGAGATGGGGAGGATGAATTTCGGTGTGGTAAGGTGCTGCCTGCTCACTGCAGGAACAGGAGGGGGTCGGCAGGACCAGCTCGGACCCTCCCACCCGAGGCCTTCCCTCGGTCATGGTCATGCCTGTCCTCAGCCGGGATTTAGCTGTCACTAGGCCCTGGAGATGATGGGAGACCAGGGAGGGCTGAGGAGCTGGGGAGGTTACAGGAGCAGAGAGACCAGGCCTCGGTGCAGACAGTAAGGCTGCCCCTGCTCTGTGGGGCAGCAGCTGTGGGTGAGCCTCAGGCCAGATGTGGAGGGGGAGGGCTGGAGCTGGCCTTAGAGCAGTCTCTGCCCAGGCTGCAGCCTGCATGGCCGCTCACAGACCTTCCTCCCCCACGGCCAGTCCGGGTGAGCGGTCAGAACGCGGTGCTGCAGGTGTTCACAGCTGCTGCGTGGAGGACCATGTGCTCCGACGACTGGAAAGGTCACTATGCGAACGTCGCCTGTGCCCAGCTGGGGTTCCCCAGGTAAGTTCAGGAGCGTGTCCACCCCAGGCCAGGCAGCGAGAGTGCAGGTCACCGCAGGTAGCTGAGCACCTTCTGCTTAGCTGTGAGCCAGCCCAAGTGACTCGCTGAAGTCGCCCAGGAAGCCGCGTGGGGGGTCCTCAGGGTCAGGCCAGGACCCCGGATGCCTGCAACGAGTGCTTTGGAGTTGAAAAATGATGGCTCTGGCTCCCCACTCCACAGCCAGGGGCAGAGGTGGACACGGCCCCCTTGCTCCTGGTGGCCACCTCCATGTCTGCGTCTTCTTCCCAAGAACCCTGCAGCACTCATCTCTTAAAAAGCCAGAGGTGCGAAGACAGGGGTTGAGACACTGTTTAGCCACAGGCAGAAGAAAGACGGGCAGCGGATCCTCTGCTTCGTGGTCAGCTTGCGTCTGGGGCTGGGGCGCTGGGGCACACCTCGGCCCGACACGGCCGCCCTCCCTGTGACTCCTCACGGCTGCTGCCCCTCCCTGGTGCCCTGGCCTCGCCTCACTGCCCTCCACTCGGGTTCCCCGTGTGCAGGGGCAGCTCCTGGGTTCCCGCTCCTCTTAGGGACTGGGCAGGGTCGGCTCTGGTCAGCGTGGGCTGCAGCCCTGTTTGCACCTCAGGAAACCGGGGCCTCCAAGCCTCGCAGCTCTGACCTTCCACAGAGTCCTGGTTTCACACCCCGTGTGTCCCGAGCACTGGTACAGTCGCTCCCACAGCTGCCTTGGAGAGCTACGTGGGCTCCAAGCGCAGAGACCCGCGGGGACAAGTTCACACCCCACACACGCGCGCGTGCACACACACACGCACACACGCACACGCACACACACACATGCACACACACACGCACATATGCACACGCGCACACACATGCACACGCACACACGCACACACACACATGCACACAGAGACACACACACGCACACACGCACACACACACGCACACACAGACACACACGCACACGCACACACACGCACACACGCACACGCACACACACACATGCACACACAGACACACACACATGCTCCCACGTGCAGCACTGGAGAGCTTCCTGGGGTGGTTTCTGCTCCTGCTCCTGCCTCTTCCTGCTTTAGCACCCCCTCTCTGCTTCCTCCCCCTGGACTGTCCCCCACCCCCAAGAAGCCCGGCCCCCTCCCTGCCCTGCAGCCCTGATCACGCCTGTGTCTCCCACCCCACGCTTCCTGCTCTCTGTCCTGCCCATCTGTCGCCTCCATTGCTCAGACCCACTTTGCATCCTCGCTTCTTCCTATTTCTCTTTGAAAACCTTTCTTTGAGCCTCGGCTCTACCACATCCTATGGCAGATGTTTGTGATAAACAGAAGACATAAACAGACCCGTCAGACAGAGAGCTCAGGTTCCATCGCCCATGCCTGGTTTCCCAGGCCTGGAGGGGGCTGGCACCAGGCAGCCTGCTGTGACTCTCATGCTGTGGCTGCTGCTTTGAGCCATTGTGGGCCCCAGTTGTGGCACCTGGAGGCCCTCTGCAGGTCACAGGTCCCCGCCCATCAAGCTGCCTGTGCACTCAGGCTCTCTTGGGACCAGCCACAGCATGCTCCTTGGTGCCAGGGCCTTCTGCCCTTGCCGTGGTCTGAGCACTCCTGGGAGGGCTGCCAAGGTCACCGACGCAGGCTCCAGGACGTGTTCCCCAGATCAGGCTTGACTTGCCCTCCTGACATGTCACTCCCTGCTCTGTGTGACATCCTGCCGGCTGAGCTGCTGTGCACAGAGTGCAGAGTGAGCAGCCCCCTGCCCCATACCTGGCTCATTCCCTAGACCAACTTTCCTCTGGGACTCTTCAGATGCTTGAACTCTCTTCTCTTCCCTTCTCTCCCCCCACCTCCTTTACTTCTACCCTCCATCCCCTCTCTCTCCCCCTCCCCCCTCCCTCCCTCCCTCCCTCCTGCAGTGCTGGGCCTTGTGCACTAGGCAGCTGCTCTGCCCTGAGGCCCTCAGCCTGACTTCTCTGTCTCACCCCTTTCCTGTCCCTGCCAGGACATCTGCTTCCTGATGCCTCTCCCATTTTCCTGGTCCTGGGGCCCCTGAGTCCCTGCTCTCCCTCTCTGCAGGGAACCCAGCCAGCTCTGAGCAGACAGCTCCATGTTGGTCCCCTGGCCAGGCCACACCTGGCTCTGCCCCCGCCACCCGGGACTGGCCAAGCACAGGCCATTTCAGACAGAGGTGGGACCACACGGTGTGTCAGGAAGCCGTCCTTCCTCTGGTGGCTGAACCAGGGTCGGAGGGCAGGGCCTGGGCCAGGTCTGCGGGGCCTTCTAAGGTGTGTGCAGTTATTTTACCAGCAAAAGGAAGTTTCCGACAGTGTGGGGTGGACACAACGAAGCTGGTGGATGGAAGGATTCAGCCCCTGTAACCTGCTGAGTCTGTGCCTCTGATGTGCTCGCAGCTACGTGAGCTCAGACAGCCTCTGGGTGGACACTCTGGAGGAGCAGTTCCGGGGGCACTTTGTGTCCATCAATCACCTCTTGCCAGATGACAAGGTGACCATGCTACACCACTCGGTGTACGTGAGGTAGGTGGCCCACGCTGGTGCTGAGTCTTCGTCTGGCTTTGTGAAGCTGGGCTCAGCTCCAGGAGCGAGTCTGCAGGGTGGCCACGGTGGTCAGGCTGGGCAGGTGCGGCAGCGGGGTGTAGGAGCCAGTACGGCCCAACAGAAAAAGGAAGGAAATGCAGTCGGGGAGTGACCTGTGTGACCGAGGCAGTGCTGTGCCTGTCACCAGCAGGGACTCCAGCTGTTTGGGAAATGGAAACAGGAAGAAAGGTAGGAAATAAGAAATCAAAAAGCAACTTGCTTACGAAGTCCCTCAACACCCTCACCTACTTTGCATGCTTCCCCACGGGGAAGGAGAACCAGGTGCCCTTGGCAACAAGTGCTCACCTGCAGGTGAGGGGGTTGCCTGCTGTCCCAGGTTGGACGGTGAGGGGAAGCCGCAGCGGGGTGTTCTGATCCACCCTCTCCTCCTGACACCTGGGACCACCCCCTGGGCTGCATGTCCTCTGTCTGAAAACAGGCCTCTCGCCTGTCCACCCTGGGGTGAGCAGCACCTAGGGCCTCCCTCACGTCCCATGTCCTCAGCCTTGTGACGCTAGCTTCTCTTGTATGGTGAGGCTGGGGCTCTAAAGGCAGAAAAGTTCCCAAGGTCTCGGGCTCCCCTTTCCCCTCATTATTGACAAAGCAGGTTCCTGGTCCCCACCAGTGTGGGGCCTGTGGGCCTGATTTCTTCCAGAGCTTCTCACTGCTCCAGAGCCCTGTCTAAGGTGTGTGACCCAGGCTGAAAGAGTCCTGGATGGCCAGGAGTGCTGTCCCTGGGGGCCCTCTGTGTCCCCAGGGGCCAGGGTGTGGAAAACACTGGGGGTATAGACCCACAATGACACCAGGCATGTGCAGATGGTCTGTGTGTCCTCAGAGCCACGCGAGGCTTGGACACAGTAGCGTGGGGACCACTTCACGATGCTCCAGGGTCAGAGGAGGTGTGCAGTCTGGCTCCCTGGTTTGCTTTTTCTTTAAAACATACACCACAATTGTAATTCAAGAGTAAGGCAAATTAGAGTTGATTTTTCTTTCTTTCATTTTGGAGACTGAACGCAGGGGCACCTAAACACTGAGCCATATTCCCAGGCCTATTTATTTTTTATTTTGAGACAGAACTTCACTGAATTGCTTTGGGCCTTGCTAAGTTGCTGAGGCTGGCCTTGAACTTGTGATCCTCCTGCCTCAGCCTCTCGAGTTGCTGGAATTACAGTGTGGGCCACCGCACATGGTCTGGTTTTCTTTTACATCAAGACTAAGTTAAAAAAATAATAAAAGATGTCCATTTCATATGCCTCACATATATCTCAAAGCCTGCCATTTTTTCCACTTCAGGGAGGGCTGTGCCTCGGGTCACGCAGTTACCTTGAAATGCACAGGTAAGAGCTTCAGATGGCAGAGGACCAAACAGGAGTCAGGGCTCGCAATGTCCCATCCTCCTCCTTTCCCTCCCATGATTGCTCTGAAGCCCTCCTTCCCAGGTGCCAGGTGGGAACTCTGTCCCTCCATCCTGGAGGAGGGGCCAGGGCCAGGCTCACCTGTCAAGTGTGGAGACAGTCCCAGGTGACTTCTTAGCAGTGGGCAGGCCTAGGTCCCTGTGCACATCCTGAGAGCCTGGCTCACTGCCGCTCCCCCCTTGAGCACACAAGGGCTGCCTAGGCCCAGGGGAGCTGCCGCTGGCTCCCGGCAGAAGGCAGAGTTCCCCTGGCTGGGGTCTGACACGGTCCTCCTCACAGTGCGCATCTGGGGACCTCTGTGAGCTCTAGGTGGTGGCAACAATGTGGGGGGGAGCAAGTCTGGGGGGCGACTCCGTTTGCCCCAGAAAAGCCTGTGGATCTCCCCAGCCCGCTCTCTCCCTCCACAGTCTGTGGCCTGAGAACAGGATACAGCCCACGCATCGTGGGTGGAAACGTGTCCTCGCTGGCACAGTGGCCCTGGCAGGTCAGCCTTCAGTTCCAGGGGTACCACTTGTGTGGGGGCTCCATCATCACCCCCCTGTGGATCGTCACTGCGGCACACTGTGTCTACGAGTGAGTGGCCTGGCCTCCTGGTCTTCCCTGACCTCTGTCCTTGTCCTGGGTCAGGTGGGGTGGGCTGAGCTGGGTGGTGAGCAGACAGACCCAGTCACCACGAAGCCTTGTCCAGGTGGAGGGTTCCTGTCCTCCCCACCAAGGACCCACCATCACTGACTGGGAGGGACTGGCGACTCAGGCTCATTTGAAGAGTTGCAGACCTGCAGCTCATGCAGGAAAGGAAGAAAGAGGGGGAAGCCCAGCAGGAGGAGAGCCCCTGAACAAAGGCCCTAGAGCTTCACGTAGCTAATTCCATCCACAGACAGTGTTCTAACTGCCACGCGAGACAGTGCAGCACGGGGTGGGGACAGGGTGCAGGACACCGAGTGCCCCAGAGCAGTTTCTCTCAGGAGTCTAGAGGGCAAGAAAACCACAGAAAAGATTTCCCAACGCAATGACTAATCTCCTGCTATTTTTACCTCCTGCTTCGGTTGCTGTGGGATGATAGGTCCCTTGCAGTAAGCAAAGCCGAGACTAGTTCTCAAATGCAGAGAAGTCCTCAGTGGTGCAGAGTGAGGCCCATCTAGGATATACCCAGGCTTCGGGCCTGATTTCTGCAGGGCATAAGAGTGTGGTCAGATGCCAGGCACAAATGAGCAGGGTGCTAGACCATCTCTTGCTTGACGACATCTCCCACATCCCCTGGGCCCTCAGGACGCTGAGATCAATGGGTGGCATGATTGGGTTTTTCCTGTGCTTCTTCTCTGGGTCTGTTCATTTCAGCCTATACCTCCCCAAGTCATGGACCATCCAAGTGGGTCTAGTTTCTCTGCTGGACAGTCCAGAGCCCTCCCATTTGGTGGAAAAGATCATCTACCACAGCAAGTACAAGCCAAAGAGGCTGGGCCACGACATTGCTCTGATGAAGCTGGCGGGGCCTCTCGCCTTCAGTGGTGCGTCTGGGTTTCTCTGTCATTCCATTGCTCTTCATTTGTTTCGAGAGAATTTGTGATTGCTTGTTGAATCACTTTTATGAAAGCTGCCTAATCTTTATCAGACCATTCCAGTGTCTGAATTATGTGTGTGTTTGCATGACTTGGTTGTCTTTTCACAGTTCCTGTCATAAATAATGTTCACTTATTTCCTGGACAATATGGCCATTATGTTAGGAGACTACACAAATTTTCAATTTTAGCAGACTGTCGCTTCTTTTAGATTTCGTCTGCAGCCTGGCAGTGTTTCCCATGCTGATTTAATTTCAGCGACTTCCTGGTGCTAGTCTAATCTCTGTGGACTGTTTGGTGCCATCTGGTGGCAGAAAGCTTCTTCAGGTCAGGGCAACCGATGCCTCTAGGTGGCGGAAGGGAGTCACCTTCTGCAGGGACAGAGCATGCTTGCCTGTCCAGGAGCTTGCTGTGTGAGGTCCTCTGCCTGGAGCCTCTAGGAGAAGAACAGGATCCCAGTCTCTAAGAGGCACAGCTGCCCGGTGGGTGTGGCAGAACCTGCCACCTCCTTACCAGCGGCAAGGTACCAGGCATCTCAGCTCCTTGGAAATTCTCAAGAGTTCTCATCCTACCAGTTACGGAGCTCTGCAGGCTCCAAAAGGCCCTATTGCTTTGAGCCAAGTCCAGCCTCTGGGACGTTTTGAAAATGATGGAAAGGACACACCTGATAGATCTCTCAAGGGTGTTGGGTCAGAGCCTCCCCAGGAAATCCCCCTGCCAAGGCCATGGGTGCTCGGAGGGCGGGTGGGCTCCCCTCTCTGAAACAGGAGCTGCACAGAGCAGCCGAGTCTTCCCTCAGTGGCATCTGTGTGCCCCTCTTGAGCCTATGGGACACGGGGAAGGAAATGTTTCCAGAGTCAAAGGGAATTGTTTGCTACACACCGAGACACATCTCCTCATTGCTTTTTAGCCTTTCCATTATTGTCCCACCCAGAGAAGCACATCTTGGGATACACATGCAAGCCCTGGGCACTTGGGCACTGTTCCTATGGGTGGCACAGCCTCACGTGCAGGCAAGCTTGCTGCCACGAGACACATCAGGAGCGGCAGGAATGCCCACGATGTGGTGCTCCCTAAGCAAAGTACCTACCAGAGCTCTGACCAGGGGGGCCCAACTCCACCTGTTGCCTGTTTGGGGAAATAAAACCGGCCTGGAGCATGGCCCCACTGCTGACCAGCACCAGTGGCTACTTCCATGCTCCAGAGGCAGAGCGGCGCGGTAGCGGCAGACACTGCTCAGCCCTCGGAGCCTGAATGACTTACTGTTCACAGCAAAGCCCTGCTGCCCCTCTAGGCCCACATGCTCGCCACTGTCCAGTTTGGGAGCTCTGGGTGGAGGGTGGGGTGGGCCCCCTACTCTGGGCTAGTTGTTTCCTCTGACCGGTGCTTCACTGACCTGAGCCATTTCCCCCTCTTCAAACAGAGATGATCCAACCAGTTTGTCTGCCCAACTCTGAGGAGAACTTTCCTGATGGAAAAGTGTGCTGGACGTCCGGATGGGGGGCCACGGAGGACGGAGGTCAGTGGTCTGGAATCAGATTCTGAGCTGAGGAGCTCAGAACTTTGGGACTGGGAAGGGGCTCCTCCAGGGTCCCCATGTGATGTCCCTGTGGGGTGCAGAGAGCTCCCAGCCGCGAGTACATGCACTCCCCCTGCGGCGTGGTGAGGGTCACGAGACATGGTGCCACCTGTCTGAGGACTACACGAGGTGCTGAGGTTCTCAGGGGAGAAATGAGACTCCAGGGAGAACATCATCAGGGCCCCCGCCTGCCCCTCCGCCTCCCACCCATTAACTAACATGTGGAGCCGGCCTGGAAGAGACTCTGAGCAGTTAGAGATGGGTATCAGGTGGAGAAGTTGTGCCTGTGGGACTTTGGAAAGGTGTGATATTTCATCTTACAAAGGTCAAGTAGAAAGAGCCACCTGATGGGATCTCATTGCCCTGATAACAGCAGAAGTAGCCATGCAGACAATGCAAGCAGCAGATGAATAAACCCAGCCTCTGTCTTCAGAAGAGTGGGGTGCCCGTGTGGTCACGGCAGGGTCTCCATCAACTGCTCCTTGTTAGGAGGAGTGGTGTTGGTTTCCCGTGGTTGCTGTGGCAAATGGCTGCAATCCACTGGCTTAAAACTGCAGAAACGGAACTTCCCACATTTCTGGAGGCCAGAAGTCGGAGGTCAGGTGTGGGCAGGCCTGCTTCCTCCCCAGGCTCTGCAGGGAAATTTGCTCCAGGCGTCTCCTGAGGGTCTGGTGGCACCCACCGCCCTCTGTGCTCCTTGGCTTATGGATGTGTCACTCCAGGTTCAGTCTCCATCTCCACGAGGTGTTCCCGTGTTGCTGTGCCTCAGATCTCCTTCTCCTTTGTCCTGTAAGGACTCCAGTCACTAGGTCTGGGGCCTGCCTGAGTGCAGGATGATCTCGCCTTGAGATTCTTCCCTTCATTACATTTGCAACCACTGAGTTCCAAATAGCATTGGATTTCATGGTTGCATGTAGTATGTTGGGGTGGCCCAATTCAACCAAGGGCAGCAAGCTCCTTGTTCTCCGTTAGACAGCTGTGAGCTGAGTCGCCCTCTGGAAGGCACGCGGGAGCCTACCAGGTCCATGGTGTCCCTGGGTCTTGCTTACCCGGCATTCCCAGCAGCACCCCCAGTGGTGTCCATCCTGGCTCAAGGTCCTTACAGTGCTCACTGGTTTCAAGCCCACCCACCCACTCAGTCAAACCGTCTGCCAACATGGTCCGCACAGGGGCTCCCAGCTCCATCAGAACCAGCCTCTGCTTTGTGGAGCCGAGCAGGGAAAGCAAACCATGCCCACTCTCTCCTGGGAGCGCTCACTCAAGACCACCCAGCCCACCAGAAGGATTGAATCACAGGGGACTGGGAAGAGGAGGGGCTGCAGGAGATCCCCCTTCTCCCTGGTGCATCTGCTCAGTTTCCCACCAAGCCCGCCTCTCCCTCTCCCTGCCAGGCCCTGTCCCAGGGGCTTGCCCCCACCGCCTGTGTGCAGGAAGCTCCTCCCACACCAGAGCTCTGTGCAGGGAGCTCCTCCTGCACCCAGAGTGGTGTGCACGGAGCTCTGTGTGTCTGCCTGCTCCTTCAAGCAGCCCCAAGGGGTGCTATCACTGTGCTCATGTGTGGGTGAGGACACAGGCAGAAGGGAGGGCACCCCTTGCCCAGGTTCTCACAACCAGCTGGCCCAAGGCCTGGGGTCCACCTTCAGCCTCCCACCCTGCCCTTCACCAGGGCCATCTTCAAGAATTAGGAGTACCCGGAGAAGAGTACTTGACCCCATGGAATCTCTGTGGGGTGGGTGGAGATGGCTACTCAGCCGGACAGCAGCACTGGGCAGTCCCACTGAGGGTGAGATGTGGGGAGGACCTTGCCCGACAGAAAACGCAGGTGACGCTCACTTGTGCACTTACGATGTGGACTTTTATTGGCGTGTATAATTACACACATGGTGGGATTTCTTGTTTCATATTTGTACATGAACATAACATAGCCATGTAATTTGGCCAATTAAAATGTGGGTTTTGAGGAGCACAGACCCACACACCCCTGCTTGTCTGCCAGGGGTGGAGAGGAAGGACCCTCTTGCCTCAGGACTCCACAGTGAAAAGGCAAGTTCTCGTGGAGGGGTCCACCCCTGTCAGTGGTCAGGCAGACGCCCCTTAGGGTATTGGTCTTCCGTGGCTGCTGCAGAAAACGACCCCCAACTTAGTGGCTTAAAATGAGAAACTTATCACCTTACAATTATGGAGGTCGGGAGCCCAGAGTTGGCCTCAGTGGGCTGAAGAGTGTTGGTGGCTGGCGCCCTCTGGAGGCTCGGGGACAATCTGCTCCTCCTTCTCCTCCTGGGCTCTGCCCTTGCTCCAGGGCCAGGAGCTCAGTGCTCTCCAGCCTCTCCCTGGTCCGGACCTCTGCTTCCATCCCACACCTCCTCTGAGTCTGATAAGCCCTGTGACTTCACTGAGTTCACCCACATAATCCAGATGGGGTCATGGTGCACCTGGGTCACACCTGCCAGGTCCCTTTTGTCAGCTGTGGTGACTAGTCACAGGCTCCAGGGACTGAGATGGGCATGTTCTTGGAGGGCATTTTTCTGCTGACCACTGCAGGGCTCTGCCCAGATGCTGTAGGTGACCTTCATGAATCTCAGTTTCCTTCCTGGAACCTGGACTGGCTGGTGTGTCGGGAGCCTGGCCCACGACAGGCCCTGGGGTGGGGGGACCCTGGCTCAGTTGCCCCGTGTCCTCCTTCACTCCAGGCTCCTTAGGGAAATGAGTGACCTTGCCTTGCCGCCCACTCAGGAGGGGGTGAGGCTCTAGGCATGGGATGTCCACAGCAGGTGAGTCTGCTGGCCACCCACAGGCCCTGGCCATGACCACCGTTGCAGCTGGGCAGCCTGCCCCTCGTGCCTCACCACCCAAGTCCCCAGCACACACCCTCTGCATCTGAGCTGGGCCTCCTCCTCCCTGGACATTCCCTTCTTGCTTTGGAGCAGGTGACGCGTCCCCTGTCCTGAACCATGCAGCTGTCCCCTTGATTTCCAACAAGCTCTGTAACCACAGGGATGTCTACGGAGGCATCATCTCCCCTTCCATGCTCTGTGCTGGCTACCTGAAAGGTGGTGTAGACAGCTGCCAGGTAAGGGCTCCTGGCGGCCCTGGGGTCGGGGCAGCGGGCAAGGGTCCAGGAGTGACCCAGCACGTGAAACAGGCCACCACCAGCCCTGTGATTGAACGAAAAGCAAATTTACACAGCGTGGGGAAGAAATTTGCTTAAGATATTTGCCTTTCCTGGCGGCAGGGGCTGGTGTTTACCCAGTGCTCTGGGTCTGCAAGGCCGCTGGACTGGGGAGGGCCTTTCCCTCCTTCCCCCAGCCCAGTTCTGAGTGTGTGAGGGGCTAATAGAGAGGGAGGCAGGTGGGAGCCAGTGAACTCGGGTCCCCAAAAGACACAGTGGGCAGGACTCTGATCCTGCCTGGTGGACGACAGGACGCTGAGGGTCTGTCCCAGGCAGACTTCCTTGGCCACCCTTGACCCTCATGGGCTCAGTATCTGAGACCTGGCGGGAGACACAGCGGGAGGGAACCTGCCCCAGTGGGGCCTTGGGTCCACGCTCTTGGAACGCCAGCGTGTGTTCTAGAAGGGCTGCTGGGGAACACAGAGCCGTCCTCCTGTGGAGCCTGTGAGGCTGTAAGGGGGGAGTCCTGTGCCGTGGCCAGGGCACCCGTGACTGTGCCGTCCCCTTGACTTTCGCCTCCTTCCTGCCATCCAGGGAGACAGTGGGGGGCCCCTGGTGTGCCAAGAGCGCAGGCTGTGGAAGCTGGTGGGTGCCACGAGCTTCGGCATTGGCTGTGCCGAAGTGAACAAGCCCGGGGTTTACACCCGCATCACCTCCTTCCTGGACTGGATTCACGAGCAGATGGAGGTGGGTGCCGGCTCCGGCAGCTCGCACGGGTTCCCCCGTGGCCCAGCTGTGCTGCAGAGAGCCAGAGGAGCCAGTGGCTACTGACTCAGCGAGCGGAGATTTGGTGGCTTCAGGGCATCAGTCCTCTAGCATGGCTGATCCTTGGGTGACGCCACTTGTAGGTGTGGTCCTGGCACACTGAGGAGGGACCCCAACTGGGACGAGAAGAATGGAACTGCTTTACCCAGCAGGGCAAAGGGCAGTCCCAAAGGAGGGGTGGGGCCAAGTCAGGTGTACCATGTGCACCCACAGAGGTTGGGTGGTGGGGTGACCATGGACACCATGGAACTGGCCACAGAGGGCCTTGGATGCTCCCTACAGGACTGCCCCTTGCTGGGAGCTAGGATGGAATGGAGGTCTCCAGTGTGCAGGGCCCAGGCTGTGCTTCTTGGGGGGTCTGCCTGGGAGAGAAGTGGGAAGGGCCGGCAGGGGAGCCCTGGTCAGTAAGTGGCTCGTCAGGCCCTGGGCAGGCAGGCAGAGCCCTGAGTCTCCAGGCCGCTGACACTTGCTGGACACCAGGAGATGGGAATTTCCAGTGAGCACAGGCCCCGCTGTGATGGTAGAAGGTGGGGGTGACCCCAGCCCTCCAGAGCAGGCCGGGAGGCAGGGAGGTGAGGCCAAGCTGTGGCCTCCAGGGCACTTGGCAAATATTTGCTGACTTGGCCTCAGACTGAGTCTCATATTACTCTTTGGATCAGTTTTGAAGACCTTTCCCTGACTCCTAATTCAGGTTAAATTTCTATAGCAAAGAACGAACCATTTTAAAGTGAACAGTACCATGTATTTCTGACATTGACGATGTCATGTGTCCTCTAGGTCACACAGCATTGTCATCGTCCCCAAGTGAACCTGGTCCCCTTTTAACAGCCCTCCCCACTTCTCCAGCCAAGTACCCACCACTCTGCTTCCCATCCCTGTGGGTCAAAGACCATTTCAAAATGCTCTTCGCATTTGAAATAATCGAGGAAGAGAGGACACCAAACGCCTGGTGTGCCTCAGGCGTGGACCCCTGGTTTTTCCTCTTGATTTTTTTTTCTGCTTCGAATGAGAAGATGCCTGGTTCCCAGGGCTCAAGGGGAGGCCCACGACTGGTTCTGGTCCCAGCACCTCTGCTCTGTGGCAAGGGCCTGTGAGCAGCTTGCCGTCTCCCCGCAGGGCATGCGAGGCCTTCGGAGCCTTGTCCCGGGTGGCAGATACTACCACCCTCCTTGCATGACGGGGAGGAAACCTGCTCAGGGCTTCCGAATTATAAAGGGGGCGAGAATGAGTCTAAGCAGATCCCAGACCGTCACCCAGTGTGGCTCTGCACAGTGGAGCCACCAGATCTCCAACTTGGGATGCGGAAGACCCTCCCTGGCTGCTGTTGCCACAGGACCTCCTCCAGACAGGCTGCCTGGGGGTCTGGGCGTGAGGACCTGGTGATCTGTGTGCACAGGGTGTTCGGGGCCCTCTGAGAAATGCCGGTCCCTGTGCTTTGGCTCCCTGAAAGGCTTTAGAATAAGTTCTTGCCACTCTCAGGAAGCAGCCTGCTCTCCGAGGAGTGGCTGGCAGGTGCCTTTGACGCTCTCTGTGGGGCATCTTAGTCACCTGCCACCTCTGACCACGGAGTCTGCAGGAGATGTCCCTGGTTGTGGACCTGATTTGGGGTCACTCCTCTGACATCCTGGAGGGACTTAGAAGTGGCTTCCTCTCCTCTGCGTGGTCTCGGAGGTGTTCGCTGTCCGGCTTGAGCTCGTCATGGGCCCTTCCAGCACTGGCCTGGTTTGGCAAACTGTCCTTTCAGTCACAGGGTCGCTGTCACACTATCTTCTGTAGCCTGCTGGGTCACAAAGCCAACTGTTCTGACTCCTCCAGCATGGAACCCCATGCTAAGTCCTAGGTTCCAGGGGAGGGCATGGGCTTCTCTGGGCGGTGAGGAGAAGCGGGCAGCCTTGCTGGGCATCGGGTTTCACACACAGCCGCAGCCTGCTCCCTTGAGGCCAGGCTTGTCCTCACTGGTCATGGAGACACTCATCAATGACGATGCTGACCCTCTGTTTTTCTCTCCTAGAGGGACCTGCAGACTTGAAGACTGGGGGACATGCTCCACCAGCGCTCTCGAGGGAGACGGCTCCATCCTTCCCTGGACTCCTGTGTGGGTACATTGGACTGAGTGGGTGCCTCCAGGGTTCTGCTCAAGGCATGAGTAGCAGAGCCCCAGGGAGGTGCCTCCTGGCACTCTTCCAGTGCCGCGGCCCGGGGCTCTGGGCTGAAGTGAACCTGGAGCTCCTTATTGCCTCCCACCAGGCACAGAAGCAGGCTGTCCCCAGGCGCAGCCTTTCCCACCAGCCCAGGGCTCTTCTGTGCAGGGTCGTGCAGAGCACCATGGCCATGTGGCCACACACGGGGACCCAGGGCCCTGGAAGCCATCCCTGTAGATGCAGCTCTTCCCATGTGTCCCTCTAGAGACCAGAACCGTGTCCTCACAGACCGGTGCTTGGCTCCTCATTGGCCTCTGGCTTCCTGAGAACCCTGCATCTCGCTCTTGGCTGAGTGCCGACGACACGTGTAGCTGGAAGTCCTGAGACCGCAGCCTCTTCTTTGATCTCTTCTATGCCTGTTGTGCAGTTTGCGTTTTCTGTTGGAGCAGGTTTCTTAGCAGGTTCCTGTTGCCTCATATTACAGTACAAGACTCACAAAGTCAGAAGAGATGAAGTCCTGGGCAGAACGGGGCCACCAGCTCCCACCCAGGGCCACTAAAAACAAGAAGAGTAGATGGCCGCAGGTCAACTCCATGGAGTCTGTTCATCTTCCGCACACCTACCCCTCCCAGCTGACCCCCCTGCCCTGAGTCCCATGTCACATAGTAACAGAGGAGGGTCACTCGGTGAGTCTCACTGGCCACTGGTGCTTGTCACAAATTAAGTCATCAGAATCTGAATCAGTCGCTTTGCATGTGGCAGTGGTGAACGAGGTCAGTGAGTTTAAAAGAGAGCAGGATGTGATCAGGTGCCCGGGGAGGAGCGGCTCCAGGAAACTAGTGCGCGCGTCTGTGTGTGTGTGTGTGCACGCGTGTGCACACACGTGTGTATTGAGGACAGATGAAGTACAAGAGCTAGGGCAAACTGGCTGGCAGTGGCTGAATTTGGATCTCCCCACCACACCAGAGCCATGGACAGATTTCCACCCAGTCCAGCCCTTGTGCTCGGGGAACACTGCGAGACCCTCATGGATGCCTGAGGCGGGGGTAGTTCTGAACTCTCTCCATATCATGTTTTCCCTATATATACACACACATCTCTGGTAAAGTTTAAACTAGTCAGAGGAAAAGATTAAAAGTAATAACTAATGATAAAATAGAGCAATTCTGAGAATTGGTGTGGATGTGGCCTCTCTCTCTCTTTCAAAATATCTTTTGATATTTTACCTTTGCCTGAAGGAAGCTCCTCATGGCTTCTCTTTGGCATACTCAAACTGCCAGCATCACTTCTCTTGAACCTGGGGACCATGACTAAGTAAAATAAGGGTCACTTGGGCATAACACTGCTCTATCATGACAGCTAATCTTATAGTTGAGATGATTCTAAGTGACTAACAGGTGGGTGGTATACACAGTGTGGATACACTGCACAAAGAAATGACTCACATCCTGGGCAGGATGAAGCAGAATGGCATGATATTTCATCACACTGCTCAGAATGGCGTGTCATTTAAAACTTACTGATTGTTTATTTCTGGAATTTGCCACTTCGTAGTATCAGACTATGATTGAGTTTGTGTAATTGAAACTTTGTAAAGAGGAACCTTGGGTAAGAGGGGAAGTCCGTAATAGAAAATGTCCAGCCCAGTTTTACAATAAGTCTTTTTGCCCATCTGTCTTTGGAAACAGCAAATATCCACAGTGTGAAGGGGAAAGACTTCCTGTGCACCATCTTGCTGGAGAAACAAGTTTCTACTCTGTTGTGGCTTCTACCTTCTCTAACTGCTGCCTAATTTTGTTAGGAGATGTCTGGCAGCTGACGAAAGACACTGGGTAATGCAGACAGGAAATGAGCCCGCGGGTGCTGGGGCCTGAGCCCGTTCTGTGCACATTGCATGTTTGCCTGCCTTATTTTCACAAAGGTTCAGTGAGAGAGGGACTGTATGATTCTCTTCCGTGGATGAGATGATGTGAGAAGTGCAGCACTCTCCCAGGGTCCCACGGAGGGCCAGTGGTGTATCTGGGATTTGGAGTAGCTCATCATACTACAGGAAAGAAAGCAAGACGGAGTCAGACACTTTGGCCTTTGAGGCAGAAGTTTCTTGTGCCAGCTGTTTGGAGCCATTGAGACATGTTAGTGAATCCAAGTCCTGATCGACTCTCCTCCTCCAAGGAGGTATTTGCTTCCACTGCTGCAGCTTAGGCCGTTCTGGTGCCTGAGAGCCAGGCCAGGAGGGACAGTCATGGCAACAGCCCTCTTGCCTGCAGCCATCTCCAGAGAAATGGCTGGAGGATACACCAGAGACCAAGAGGGCTGCCCGTGGCTGCCTGGGACCTGAGGGCCAGCTGTGGACATTCCTGTCCTGAGATGGTGAATGTCCCCATAGCCATCCAGGTCAGAGCCACCAGAAACAGCAATCTCAATAGTATTTCCTATAACTTTAACGTTTAACAAGAATTATACAAGACCCAACAACAGCCAGGCGAGGTGGCATTCACCTGAAATCCCAGTGACTCTGGAGATTGAGGCCGGAGGATGCAAGTTCAAGGCCAACCTGGGCAACTTAGTGAGACCCTGTCTCTGTCACTGGGCAACTTAGTGAGACCCTGTCTCTGTCACTGGGCAACTTAGTGAGACCCTGTCTCAATAAATAAATAAATAATAAATAAAATAAAAAGGGCTGGGAATGTAGCTCAATCTGGTCAAATGCTCAGAACCACAAAAAAGGAGAAGGAGAAGAACTAACAACATTCTAGAAAAGAGTGGGGGGAAAAGTCTGTTAAAAATTGGCCAATAGTTTATTTGCTTTTTTATTTAATTTAATTTTATTTGTTTGGTCAACAATTTAAATATCATAGTTGGCCATAAAAACCTGAATGCTTGCCTTCCTCCTGGTACAGAAGGTGCCTGCCTGAATTGGGGACACCCTGATGACTGTGACCTCCAGTTCTCCTCATCTGAAGCAGGAGTGTCGGTCACAGATGCAGGGCAAAGCCCCAAAGCCCCACAGAATGGAGAATCCCGGCCTCAGGCACACTGGCCATCAGATGGGCAGGCGCAACTTCTGAGGACCAGCCTCAGCCACGGGGAGGCGGAAGGGACTGAGCCCAGGGGATGGGAAGCCCAGCCAGGGCCCAAAGAATAAAGCTTCTGTTGTGCAGATCTCCAACATCCACTCTGATCAGCCCGTTTAGATGGAGTCGACAGAGTCCCCTATGGGCCACTGTCCCCGTCAGCCTGTGACCGAAAGCCTCACTTGGCCTGCTGCTCGGCTGGAATGTTCCCTGTGTGACAGGGTCTCAGGGGAGCTGGGCCTGCAGAGCCGACTGACCACGCAGAGGCAGATTCTGCAGCTTGCTGCCTCATTTGTCTCCTTGGGGGAACGGTCTTCGGGGAGTGGTCGAGTTCCCTCTGAACTTTGTGGCCCCTCTCTTTCCTCATGATACCTGTGTGTGCGTGCACAGACCTGCTGGTATGTGTGCACAGACCTGCTGGTATGTGTGCATGTGTTGGCACTCCCATGGCAGCATGGCCACTAGCTCATGAGTCACTCACTCCACACTGAGACTCAACTGAGAGCGAAGCTGTTCCATTCTCCCCATGCTCCTGGCACCAGGCCAGAGTCCAGGACCCATAGGAAGCCCAGGAGCTTGGAGACATGCATGAATAGCCACCACAAAACAAGCCACCCCTCCACGGATTGTCCAAGTGCTGCTGCTTCGCACGCCGGCACACTTCTCTCTTGGAAACAGGCGAGAGTCGGCCGAAGGCAACATAAATTAGTCACATGATTGGTTTCTCCACTTACAAGTGCAGAACACACTGGAGGTGAGGAGGTGGAGCCCTGCCACATCTCTGGGTCCCCCTGGGCTCTGGTCTGCATTAGGGTGATCAATCAGAAACACAGTAATCCAAGGTTCAGTTCAAAGAATGGTCAAAATACTACCCCAGCTGGCGGGAAGCTGCAACAGGAGGCTTCCTTCCGAGGAACAAGGGGAAAGCAGGGGTGGTGTTGGGAGCCGCTCTCACACTGGAGTCGGGGTCGGGTGCGTGCTGGACTCTCGGTGGCATTTTCTCCCTTCATCTGGGTGCCACGCAGAGGCCCCACCCTCCTCCTGCCTTGACAAGGAGCTGGCTGATAGGGCCCAGCTGTGCAGGCAAGCTGGGCCTCCTGTCCCCTCCTCACCTGCCTCGGCCACTTGCTGACCCCTCGTTCTGCTGGGGGTCAAGGGTGGGAGGATGTAGTCCCTGTACCTACAATTGCCCCTCTTCTGGCTCCCCTGGCCTGGAGTGGCCCAGCAGGCAGGGTGGGGCAGGAGCTGCTGATGTTGGAACAATTTAATGTCGATGATGTTAAAATGTAGGTGCATTCCAGTCGTGTGGACCAGCAGGTGTGCTGCCACGCACCTCTTGCAGAACAAACCTCTGAACTAGGCTTGCTTTGGCCTGTTAGGACCTGACCTGTCAACTCCAATAGGTGTGCAGAGACACGTATTTGTGGTTCTGATTTGGATTTCCTGGTGGCTAACATCTTTTCATGAGATTGCTGCCATCCTCTTTAGTGAAACATCTCTGTGCTCTTGGCCCATTTTTTAAGCGGATTGTTTTCTACTGTTGCATTTTGTTGCATCTTTTTATATTCTGGATACAAATCCTTTGCCAGATGTGAAGCTTGCGAATATTTTCTCCCAGTCTGCAGGCTGTCTTTCTGTCCCTGTCCACTGGGCTTTCCTAGAGCCGGAGGATGAACTTTGGTGTGGTTCCGTTGGCGTTTTCCTTGTACATCTGGTATTCAGAGTGCCAACTTGAAGAACCCTTTGCTTAGTTCTAGGTCCTCAAAGTTTGTTTTTGTTTCCACATTTTTTACATTGGTGCCTTGTAGTCGTGCATAACGATGGGGTTTGTTGTTACATGTTCTGTAAAGATTTTTGCCTATTTTTCTCAAGGTTCTATATTTTATTATATCTCAGTTTTGATTCTATGATGGATTTGAGTTTCTTATCAGGTGTTTCAGCGCCATTTGGTGAAAGGCTTTCCTTCTTCCACTGAATTGGTTTTGCTCCTTTGCCCAAATCTGCTGGTGTGTTTGTGTGAGTCTGTTTCCTAGTTCTCTCTTTTGTTTGTTGATCTGTGTGTCTATCCATCTGCCACGACCACACTGCCACTCACTGTCCCTAAAACAGTGAGCCTATATGTCCTGATCTTCTTGTTCAAGCCTGTCTCGGTTATTCCGGGGCCTGTGTCTTGCATATCAGCTCTGAAGTGAGCTTGTGTGTGTCTCTAGGAAACCTGGCTGGGCTTCTGCAGGAGCTGCTCTCCCCTGTGGCCAAGCCTTCCCAGGCACAGACATGGCGTGTCTGCATTTTCCAGAATGTCTGGCTTCTTCCCTCAGAACCTCGGTGTTTCCAGCATAGGATATTGTCCATGTTAAGTGTAACCCATTTTTGGAGTGACTGTAAATGGCAGTTGTGTTTCTGATGTTAAATTCTGCGTATTCGGTGATAGTGCACAGAAGTGTGGGTGCTTTGGTGTGGGGCCTTGTATCTGGGCTCCTTGCTGGTTCTCTCAGGAGTCTCTGGGATTCTTTTGTTGTGTTTGCAGATTCATTGGGGTTATTTCATTTTAGAGGCTGGGTGGAGGCCAGTGCCTCGTGCAGACTACTCCTGCCCTACCTCAGGCTGCAGCCCGTCCTCCTCGGGACTTACCTGTCCTGCAGATCACCCATCTGCACACGGGGGGCTCCATTTCTTCCCTGCTCATCTCTGCATTTCCTCTCTTCCCTTTGCCTGGTTTCAGGCCCATGGTGAATGAGACCTGGCTTCCTGGCTGTGCTCCCACCCTAGGACAGACGTGGCCAGTCCTAAGCAGGATGTTAGGTTTGTAGACGTTCTTTCCCAAGTCAAGGAACACCCTCTGCTACTAACTTGCTAAGACTTTTTAAAAATCATTATGAATAGATGCTGGATTTTGTCAGTTATTTTCCATATCAATCACACTGTGTCTTGCTGGTGTGATAGATTCCATTCATGACCCCCTAATGTCGAACCAGTCCTGCACGGTAGCAATGAGCCCGCCTGGTCAGGTGGAGTTAGTGCAGGGTGTGGTTGAATTAGTTGTGCTGAGATTTCACCAAGGCGTCTTGCATGTAATCCAAGATCATCTCTTCAAGAGAGATGAAGATTTGCTATTTTCTTTTTGTAAATTGGTGTTGCCTGGTTTCGGTAATAGGGTGAAATGAGCTGGGAAATGTTCACCTGCCTTCTATCCTTCTGGAAGAGATTGTGTGAAACTGGTGTTAATTCTTTTAAAAAAGGGTCTAAAAATTTCTTCTTTTTTTTGAGATTTAAAACCGTCAATTCAATTTCTCGGTTGGTCATAGGGTCATTCAAGTTGTGCATGTCATCTTATCTGAGTTTTGGTCCCCTGTGGGTTTTGAGGGCTTAGTTTATTAAGGTGTCAGAATCTTGAGTATGAAGTTCTTTAAAATTTTCCCTTCAGATGCCTGCAGGGTCTGTTGTGATGTTCCCTGTTTAATTGTGATATGAGTTACTGTGTTCTCTCTTTTTAAATCTTTGTTAATTTTGCTATAGGTTTGTCAGTGTTACTGATTTTCCCAAAGCACAAGTTATTTTTTTGTTCTTGTTCCCCCTATATTTTCAATTTCATCTATTTCTGCTCTTACCTCTATCATTTATTTCCTTCTCCTTGCTTTGGATTTATTTAGTTCTTCTTTTTCTTGCCTTTCGAGGTAGGAACTTAGGTTATTGATTTGAGACCTCTCTCTTTCTCTCTTCTCTCGTGTGTGTGTGTGTGTGTGTGTGTGTGTGTGTGTGTGTGTGTGTTTTCTCTTTAAGATAGGCTCTTGCTCTTGGCCTCACACTCCTGGGATCAATGATCCTCCTGTGTGGCCTCCCAGTCTCTAGGACGGCAGGCATCTGCCACTGTCCTGACTCTGTCCTCATTTCTAACGTAGGCTAATGCTGTAAATCTCTACCTCCACACTGCGTCAGCTGAGCCCTACAAATTCTGATATGTTTTTATTTTCACTCAGTTCTGTGTGTTTTTAAATTTCATTGAAACTTCCTTTTTAAACTATGCATTACTTAGAAGAATATTACTCAATTTCCACATGTTTAGAGAGTCTGTCTGATTCTGTTGTAGTCATAAAATCCACTCTATAATTTCAGTTATTTTAGATGCACGTGTATGGTGCATCTTGTTTTTTTTTTTTTTTGTACTGGGGACTGAACCCAGGGGTGCTTTACCACTGAACCACATCCCCAACCCTTTTTATGTTTTATTTTGAGACAGGGTCTTATTGAGTTCCTTTAGGGCCTTGCTAAGTTGCTGAGTCTGGCTTTGAACTTGGGATTCTCCTGCCTCAGCCTCCCAAGCTGCTGGGATTAAGTTGTGCACCATCTCGCCACAACCTGCTCAGTGATTGAACAGTCCTCGGAATGCAGGTGGTGGGCTATCTAAGGAAACTTAGATAAGAAATAAATACAAAGACTCGGATATAGGTGAAAAGCAGCCCAGTGGGCAGATCAGCCCTGATGGTGATCTGATCGCTAACAAAGAGTGAGACTCCGTGTGCTTCATTTTATAGGCAAACACATCAAAAGGATTTATTGTGAGAAAAGCTTCTTCAGGATAAACAAAAGCAGGGCTGTGGGAAATGGCCTAAATGAGGCCTTAAATTTGCCTGGCATTTCTCCCTTCTCCGGGTAGCTGGCGCCTCAGGCTACTTGGGCGCACAGCCATCTCTTCCACCCCTGGGCAGCTGGCATTTGATTTTAGGGCTATTTGAGCCAATAAATTCAATAAATGAGCCAATAAACGAGACTCAGAATCCTTTTTGAGCCGCATCACCAGGTGGGCTGTCTTGAATCAGCGAGATATCACCTGGAGTTCTCAGAGGGCATCACCTCTGCCTTGAGATGGTTCAAACAAACCCGTAATTCACCCACCGCTCCTGACATAACCATCACACCTGGCTCACGCTGGATCTTTATGGGTTTACATGGACACTTAGAAAATGTGCTTTCTGCTATTTCTGGTGACATATCCTATTTATCAGGTCCTCTTAATGGGTGGTGTAGTTCAGATCTCTGGTGCCCTTGTCAACCTCCTGCTCCGTACTTCTACCAGATGCTGTGAGGGGCCTTGGTGTCCCTGTGTCCTGATCTCCTTCTCCTTTCCATTCTATTTCTCGTACTGTGAGGCTCTGTTGTTTGATAAGGCCTAATACTTCTGAGGATTTTAAGTACAGAATAACTTCTTGAATGCCATGCACCTGTCATAAAAATTTTGAGGATAAATGCTCCATTTTTCTCTGGGCCCCATGTACCTCCTCATCACCCCATCCTCAGTGCAGACTAGAAGGGAGGCCCAGGTGCCCCGAGGTCTGCTCTCAGAAACTCACTCCAATTCATCATCTCTGCCCACGGGAAAACCAAAAAGACCAGGGATGCCCTTGGAAAGGACTACGGCATCCCCTGGGTAAAGTGGGAATCTCAAAATATAATATTTTACACTGACCTGGTGCATTTCTGTTGCTCTAAAAAGATACCTGAGGCTCATCAAGGGAAGAGGCTCATTTGTCTCACGGTTGTGGTCCCAGCAGCCTGTGCTGTTGCTGGTGAGGACCCCCTGGCTGTGTCTCAACATGGCGGAGAAGTGGAAGGGGAACTGGCCCTGTGAAGAAGGGCCCAACGAGGGGAGGAGACCACCACACAACCCCCCACTGTCACCAGAACTTCCTCAACCCCTCCAAGGGCACACCCCATCCTCTCCCGCTAGGCCTCACCTCTTAGAGGCACGCCCTCCTCCACGTTCCACACGGGGGCCAAGCTCCCAGCACACGGACCTTCAGGAGGCAGGACACCTGCAAATCACAGCACAGAGTGAGGGGTGGACTCAGCTGCCTGCTGTGTGCCGGGGTCAGCTTCACACAGGAAGCCGAGGCTGGGTGGTGCCACCATGGTGACTTCAAAGCTGCCCCTTCCTCTCACACTGAAGGCGTCAGGATGCAAGGGAGAGGGCGCCATGCGGCCGGAGGACCTCAGCTCCTCCTAAGTCACCTTTCAGATGAGGTCGCTCATTTGAACACCGCTGGTATAGGAGGCACCACTGCTGGCCACGGCAGCACCACTGCTGGCCACAGCAGCCCCGCAACAGGAGGACACATGCCTTCCTGAGGGGCCTGGGTGGTCTTGTGGTGGTGAGGCGGCCTGAGAAGAGGGGCACACTCTCTGGATGCGGGTGGGATCAGGAACCTGCGGTCTAGTCCTCACCTTACCCCAGGCCCTTGGGCAGCTCAGGTGCCTTTGTCAGCCACATGCCCTGCCCCAGGGGCTGCCTTGTAACCTGCCTTAGCCAGATGTCAGGGTCGTCCAGGACAAGGTTAGGGGCCTTGCGGGCTGGTGCTGGAGAGGAGCAGGAGTGGGAGGAGGGGCCAAGATAAGAGGTAGACGGGGTGAGGCCCTGTCACCTCTGCAGGTCACACGTGTCCTTTCCCTCCGGGCCTCATCTGCACATTGACACTGTGTGTAGGGGTTTGCTGGGAGGGGCGAGGAGGACCCAGTGGGCTGGACTGGGCTGCTTCCCTCCCCTGGCACCTGAAATCTATGAGATACAGGCGCGCTCAGCGTCGTCACCTTGGGCCTGCGTTTGAATTCAGGGAAGGAGTGAGGAACAGTCACAGAGCGAGTGTGTCAGTGGGGCGGGGCCCCGGGCACCCCAAAGTCAGACACCCTCTGCCTCTTGCCTGACTCAGTGAAGGAGGGGAGGCACTTCCGTTCCCTCTCTGCTTTTGAGGGGGCCAATCTTTACCCTGCATTTTAGGAACACAGTGTCTCAGTGGCGAAAGCTGATTGTGTGCCTTAGAAGTGGCTCAGGCGACCAGAGGGCGGAATCCAGGGGAAGGGCTCCTCTCCTCTTTCCTACTGAGTTGTCTGTCAACTTTTGGGTCTGTTTATTTTTTATTTAACACCACCACACGACACTTTTCATGTTATTACAAATTCCATAGAAAAGTGCGAGGGAAGCTTCCCTAGGGGCTGAGGGTCAGGCCTCACGGGACGGACGCATCCTGGACCAGCCGGCTGACGCGGCCCTCACCTGAAGTCACAGGCTGAGCTGCTGGGGGCTTGGTTTCTGAGGCTCAGTGTCAGGTCAGCTAATGCTCGGCCACCCCGGACAGCCTTTGTTTCTTTTCCCAGTGTCCAGTCATGCTGGATGTGTTAGCCTGCCGGGGCTGTGGTAACAAAGCCCTCAAAGCGAGAAGCTTCAGTGACAGAATGGCACCGTCTCGTGGTGATGGAGGCTGGAGCCTGGGGTCTGCGGCCTGTTCCTTCTGAGGGGATCCACTGCAGCCCTCTCCCAGCCTCTGGTAGCCTTAGTTGTCCCTGGACTCAGATGGCGGCTCCCTGTGTGTCTACCTCGCCTTCCTGATGGACATGTCCATGTCCAAATTTCTTGTTTTTATAGAGAAACAGTCATGGCCACCTTAATAGCTCCGACTAACCCGGCTTATTCTCCAGGTGAAGACCCTATTTCCAAACAAGGCCGTGCTCTCAGGTGCTGGAGGTCAGGACCTCGACACCTTTTGTGGGGATGCAAGGTCACCCACAACATTGGCAAATGGCCCAGGCCACTCTGGGGCAGGCTTGGGAGAAGGGTCACCATATACCTGGTGGCCTTGCTCTAAGACCCCTCCCCCAGGGACCTGGACTCCATTCTCATTGAGGGTCTGTGGGTCCCACATCAACCCTGGCTCCAAAGCCTGGGACCCCTGGGCTTCTGAAGGATGCCGTGGGCCCCTTCAGCCTGTCTTTCTCTTTTAGGTCCCACTTCATTTATTATTTAAATTACTGGGAAAATAAAACTCATACCTATTTGTGGTATGCAGATGATGTTCCAGCGCAGGCCTGTACCTTACGGAAGGGCTAACTCAGTGTTGAACGTATGGGTCTGTGCAAGGGCATGTATTATTTTGTGCAGTGAAATCATTAAAGTTTGCTCTTATTATTCAAATATACAGTATGTTGCTATAAACACTATCTCCAAGATGGACACTGGCTCTCTTGAACTAGTTCCTCTGGTCTAACTGGAACTGTGTATCTTGGATGCCTCCTCAAGCCCACATCCAGCCCGGATAACACCACCCCACCGGCTGCTTCCAGGAGTCCCTATCTAAGACAAGCAGGATTCGTCTTTTTGTGTTCAGCTCAATTCACTCAACATAATGTACTCCCACTCTGTCTGTGTGGTCACAAAAATAGGATGTCCTTCTGGTTTAGGGCTCAACAGTAGGTACTGCGTGTTCCAGGTCCACTCGTCCCTCCGTGGGCCCCACTCTCTGCAGCCTCTGCCCTGTATCCCACGGCCTGCCTGACTGAAGGCTTAGGCAGGGGAATGTGTGGGGGGTTCACCTCATGCAGGGCTGGAGAAGATTCCACTGTTCAACATTTCAGGGTGATATTTCTGTCTATATACCCCACCCAATGCCTCCAAGTTTCCCTTGGGGTAAGGAACTGGGGGTGATGCACAGTGGTCAGCCTGCAGACCTAGGAGACAGCCCTCCACCTTCAGTTCCAGTAGCCCTGTGTGTCCAAGGTGAAGGCTGCTTGAATGGGAGCCCCTGGGCTGGGCCAGGCTCCTTGGTGAAGGGCCTTAAGTGCCTTGCTCACATGCACATTTGCCATGGAGATGTCCAGCAGGACAAAGCAAGTGGACAGAAGGTGCAGGTGAAGGTCCAAAGCCTTGGGGCTGAGCAGAGGGCGGAACAGGCTTGTTCTTCCCCTTAGCATCTCATCCAGCGCCAGTGACCCTCCCTCAGACCTGGACTCTCCACATGTCCAAGAATCACTCCTTTGTCCATCCTGAAAGGACTGGGTCAGCTGGATGGGGCTCTTCCTCCCAAGGCATCCTGGAGTGGGGCTTGATGCCACTGGGCCCTCTTTGCCCATGTGTCCCTATGAAACTGTGGGAGGGACCTGGATCAAGGTCTTGTTGGAGGAGACTCGTGGGATAAGACAGGGACTTTCCTGCAGAATGAAAATTCCTCAGGAAACCTGGAATGGAACTACCATTTGACCCAGCTGTCCCCCTCCTCGGTTTATACCCAAAGGACTTAAAATCAGCATAATACAGTGATGCAGCCACATCAGTATTCATAGCAGCTCAATTGACAATAGCTAAACTGTGGAACCAACCTAGGTGACCTACAACAGATGAATGGGTAAAGAAAATGTGGTGTATACACACAATGGAGAATTACTCAGCCTTAGAGAAGAATGAGATTATGGCATTTGCAGGTAAGTGGATGGAAGTAGAGAACATCATGCTAAGTGACCTAACCCAATCCCCAAAAGCCAAAGGCCAAATGTTTTCTCTGATAAGCAGATGCTGATCCATAGTGGGGCAGGGGGAGAGGGTAGGGAAGAGTGAAGGAACTTTGGCTTGTGCAGAGGGGAGGGAGGGGAGGGGTGGCAGTGGGGATGGGAAGGACCGAAGAATGAGACAGACATTGCTACCCTACATACCTGTGTCACTACTGGAGTGACTCTGACCATGCACAGCCAGAGGATGGAGAAGATGTGCTCCTTTGTGTACAGTGTGTCAAAATGCATTCTACTGTCCTGTATAACTAGTTAGAACAAGTTAAAAAAAATAGAAGGGGGGGGTAAAAAAGAGAGGGACTTTCTGAATCTTGAATCCCTGCCTCTAGATGACCGTCCACACAATGTTCTCCATAACAGCACACCCGCTGACCGGCTTCAGCGCGTCTCAGGAACAGCTTGTGATTGGTGGAGGTTGTTTGGCATGGAGGGCTGGGGACCCTCCTTAGGCAAACGCTATCTCACACTCTAAGCAAATAGGCCTGCGGTATAAAGGTGAGAACTCGGGCAGGTTTCTATCCCTACTCGTGGTCTTCTCTGGGCCGAGAGGAGGCAAAGTGGCCATGGGGCACAAGGTGACCTGCATCCTGCTCATGGTTCTCATGGTGGCCCTCAGCACCCTGACAGAGAACCCTGGAGGTAAGCCCTCCTGCTTCCTGGTGGGTATGAGAACCTGCGGGAGCCACAGTTACACTCTGCTGCGTTCCCCGCCTGTGCCAGCCACTGGTCCAGCCCCTGCAAGTACAGCCCGTAGCAGGATGGGCAGAGGCAGGTGGGGACCAGCTGTGGAGGCAGGCTCCCGAGGCCCGTGAGGAGGGCCACGGGAGGAGCTCCCTGGCCATCAGTCTTTCAGAATCGACCCCCAGGTCCCTGGGCTTGATGGCTGCAGGCTGGGGGAGCAGACCCCTTTCCTAGGGGTGCGCACCCCTGCTCCCCTGTGCCGTCCGCTCTGCTCAGTGGGCCCAAGCTCTCCCTGAGTGTGCAGGGGGAAGGGGCCTACCACGTCCCAAGGCCTCGTTGGTCTCCAAATCTGGACATTGACATGTACGTCAGGAAGGCGCAGTGGACACACAGAGAGCCAGCTGGAAACAGTGCTCTGCCTGTGGCAGTGCTGGTGGACGTGTGTCCTCAGCGAGGAGGAGCTGCAGAAGGCCACTGACTGTGGTCAGATCCACTTTGCGGGGCACATAGCAGAAAGTATTTTCCAAAATTTCTGAGTCAAGGATCCCCACCGAGATTACGGAGGAGCTAGGGAGGCTCTGCTCCCCTTGCGCACCTTCCAGGTCCCTCTTGATGCCTGTGGGCTGGGGCCGGGTGGAAGGGGTAGTGTAGGGCAGCAGGAAAGAGGAAGGGTAGAGTTTGGGGCCCCCAAAGTCGTGGCAGGGAGTGGGTCGGCTTCTAAACCCGAGAGAGGTCATGATGGCGGAGGGTCCCAGCTGCTTGGCTCTTCCCCTCCCAGTCCCCAGCTCAGCCTGCTACGTGGTCTGGCAGCCCCCACCCTTGCCCTCTGGCTTGGGGCTCGGGGCTCATCTTGAATTCTGGGGTCCACTGTCCTGTTGTAGCACAAATCTAGAAGGCCATACCGGCACCTCTGGCCCTCAACAGGGAGCACTGCCGCTGGTTCCCTCGTGTGGCCACACTCTGCAGGGCAGGACAGGCCTGGGGAGCGCAGGGGCCAGGTTAGGAGACCTTAAACTTGGGTTTGGGGACCCAGCTGGAGGCAGCAGGTTACCTGGCCAGGTGCCCCTCTTGCCCTGGGGCTGTGGATCCTCCCTTGCTGTGGGCTTCCTCTAGACCTCCGGCTGCCCTGTGGAGGGGACAGTGGTCACCTTAGATTCCTGATGGGAGTCACACCTGGGAAGGCTGATGTCTCTCCTGCAAAGCCAGGAGCCTTCTTTAGGAAAGCTGGAGACACCTCCACACGTGGAAACAGATCAGGAGGGCAGCCCTTCAGAACCCAGACACCCCACAGCACTGCTGAGCGCCTGCTCCACCTGAGCCCCAACAGAGACACACGCTCCAATCCTGCTCCGCCGCCTGCTGCGGTCTGACGGCCACCAGATCCCTGACACACCCAGACCGTGGTCTGGCCCCACACCTAGGCCATCTGGCAGCTCTTAGCCTCCCCCAGGAGCCTCCCTCTGGAGCACTTTCACCACGGCCCTGTTTCAAGCTGTCCCCGGGATCTGTCACCCAGCCCTGGTCCAGCTCCTCCCAGCTCCCACCCGTCCACCTCACCTGCCCCTGGACCGGCAGCTCCTCGGCTCCAGGCTGCTCCACATCTGCTCAGCCTCCTCCTTTAGGAGGCTCTTTCAACCTGCCTGCCATGGGCCTTCCTGGCAAGCCCCACTGTCCCCACACTTCCCTGAGCACAGCGGCGATGGCTCTGGTTGTCATCCATCTCCACGGACTTCTCCGTCAGGCTCTGAACAGCAGCTCTGGTTACAGTTCTGGATCCCATCACCTGGCCTGGTGTGTTTCTCGCACACATGAACGGTGCTCAGTAAATGCCGATTTATCAGGGGAGTGAGGCTCAACAATCCTTTGTGGGATTAAGTCACCAGGCAGGTGCCGTGTTGGCAGGCGGGGTCCACGGCTTTCCCGGTGAGTCCCCCCCGCCCCGTGTTTTCCCACCAGGAAAACAGACCCCACCTCCCTTTCAGACCCAGAAGCCTCACCAGATACTTCCTTCCTTGGAGAAGGAGGCCGTGTGTGTGTGTGTGTGTGTGTGTGTGTGTGTGTGTGTGTGTGTGTGTGATAGTAGGGGGGACTGGCTCACGACTTACGGCTGCTTCTTGCCCTTCCTGCACTTGTAGGGAAGAAGTGTGAGATGAAAATTCACGAAAGGATGAACTGTGGCTTCCCTGGGATCAAGGCCGATGACTGTAAGAAAAGAGACTGCTGCTTTGCAAACAGCCCTCCGGGGTACCCCTGGTGCTTCCACCCTTGGTCCGCCAACAAGACAGGAAGTAGGAACGACACAGAAGGTACTCCATCAGGTCTGAGTAGTGAGAGCAACCCTGTGGGCCCCCGGGGACTCCCCAGCACTGAGGGCCGTGCTCTGCCTGGCTGGGGCCCTGGGATGTGGGGAGCTGGTTCTGCCTGCCGAGGCTGGACTCAAGTCCAGCACGGAGAGTCAGGCTGAAAGGCTGTCCTTGCCTGGACCTTCGTCACCTCTCAAACCAAACCCGGGGAAGATTCAATCCACAGAACACGTTTTGCTCACTTGGGTGGAGGTGTCGGGAATGACCATGGAAACAGGAAGGCAGTCTTGCTCTAAAGAACCTTCCTGTTGATATTCTAAGGGAAAACTCTGCAATTGTTTGAAGTGAAAGAAAGTACTTGTTCTCACTAATGCCTCTCCCACCGACAGCAGACGAGTACTTCTTCTAGACGCTCTTCCTGTCGACCGCCCAGCTTGTCCCACTGCGCTGCACCTGGTGGCCCAGGAGCCCCTCTGCCTGCCTCCCCCGCAGACGCGACCACTCTGACTTCAGTACTTAAAATCGGCCTAAAATTAAAAGAGATGAGCGTTATTCTCTGCTTTTGGGTTTTTTTTTCTTTCTTAAAACAAAACAAAACAAAAAACCACACACACACACACACACACACACACACACACACACACACACAGAGTGCGTTTCTGTCTTTGAAAATGGAGTGCAGCGTTTTCACTGCTGGTTTTTCCACCCGGATTGCAGACTAGCTGCAAGGCAGAAGATGGAGGCTGGGGGACAGGAGGGGTCCCCATGCTGGTGGCGGCTCCTTGTGTACATGCAAGGACTGCAGATTTTGGGCTCAACCCGGGAGCCCTCAAAGGTTTCAAGGAGAAGTCTGAGCCGGGTCTTGTGAGGTCGAGAAGCCGCTCTGAGATCGGGCACTCTCTGGAAACCCTCACTGTGGTGCCCTAACCACCCAGGGGTCAAAACGCCGTCCACTCCCTTTACTTCCCCGATGGAAACTGGCTTAGGAGATCAAACCTGACGGCAAGTCCCAAGTGCCCATGATGAGGATGCAGAGGTGGCAGGAGCTGATACCTTGAGTCCTCCACCCCTGGGCGTCTGAACAAACTGGAAAACTGAAGCCCAGAGTCACCTTGTCACCCGATTACTATCATAGGCCAGATTAAAGGACGCAGAGCCGACTGGGGCTCCCAACCAGACCCACCCCACCTGGCCTTGCTCAAGGAGCAGCATGGGTGGGGACAGAGCACAGGTGCTGCCCAGCCCCTCTTTGAGGATTAGGAGGGGATTCCTCCAGGCAGCTGGATTCCTCCCCACTCGAGTCTCCCAGGTGCCCTTGGGCTGTGTATGACCTGAACCAAAGCACCCGGAGGTTCAGGGGCCCAGGAAACCTCTCACTTTCTGCAGTCAGCTGGTTCCCAAGAGGAAGAGGCCGGAGCCGGGCACCTGAGACCAGTTCTTCGAAATTAACTAGTCAGGCCAGCCAGTCCCCAAACCCCTGGCCACCAGTCAAAGGACTGAAGAGGACCAGAAGCCAGCTGCGGGATGGGAGGGACTGCACTGGCACAGAAGAGTGTAGCAGCCCCTCCGTGTTCATGGGGTGCTGGTTCCAGGACCCCCGTGGATGCCAAAAATCTGTGGGTGCTCCAGTGCCTCATACGTAGTTGTGCACACTCTCTGGTGGATGACGGAGCAGTCTACTGGCCGAGGTCCCAGGCCTTCTTCTCCCCAATCGTCCTCAGGGCTGGGGCGGTGGGCTTTCCCAATGACAGCGCAGAACTGGCCTGTATCCTGGCTGCCCACCCTCCTCTTCTTCCCTTCTGTCTTGTCTCCCTTCCACTCGGAAGAACGAATGGGGAAAGAACTCACTTTCCAACTTCTCTTTCAGCTAGAGGTGGCCACGTGACTCTGGTGGCCGTGAGACACAGGTAGCTTCTTGAAGATTTCCAGGAAAGACCTTTTCTCCCTGATAAAAGCCTGCACACCCCTGAGCTGCTAATCTGAGCTCCCACCGCCACCTCGATTCTGAGCGAAGTGAACCTGGTATCCTTCCCTGCAGGTCAACTGCTGTGGTTGCCCACCTGTTCCCAAGTGCTCTGAGGTGAGAGTCCTGGGGGTGAGTCCTCCAGTGGGTCTCTCTCTGTTAGGTGGTCTAGGCAATCTGCTCCCCATGCCCAGTGCTCACTGGAAAGTCTCACTGCAGTCTACATGTGTCCCTCTCGACCCCCACACAGCCCCACTACAGGTTGAAAGAAGGGTCAAGTGAAAGTGTCACTTACCATGGGCACCATCAGCTCTGATACAAGTGATGTCTCCTCCGTGGCTTGATCTCCTATCTGCAGGTGAAAGACACATGCAGGCACCGAAGTCAGCTCACATCAGATGCTCAGGAAGTAGCAGCTCCCAGAACTGAGGGTGTTGATGAAGTCGAAGCCTTGGGCAGCCAAGGTGAGATGGGGAAAGGAGGCTGAGGTCCTGCCGAGTCTGTGATGTCTTGGGTGGGAGGCCGGTTTTGGCAGGATGTGCACCTCAAGATAGCCCTATTTATGCCACTGCATTCTTCAGACCTTACAAAGGGACTTTCCTGCAGCCTCTACGTGTGCAGATTCTCCAGCTGAGCCTGCTGTGTGAGGCCCTCAGGCAGCACCCCCCAGGTGAGCACAAGCCCACCCAGGGCCCATGACTGCCCCGCACCATGCACCATCCCAGGGCCCAGAGCAGAAGACCCGGGCCACAGTCCTGAGCCCTGCACCATCACTGCAGCAGTCATGGGTCAGCTTGGGCCAGCTCCCCCGGGCTTCCTGGGAGCATTGTCCAGAACCCTCACCTGCTTACTGTCTCCTACATCCCAGCAAAAGCCCCAGCCAAGCCTCCCTCAGAGGGCACTGCTGCCCCTTGGCAATTTCCATCTTGAATGGAGCAAAAGCACCCGAGGCTGATCTGAGACACCAACAGCTGGTGACAAAGAGACCGAGCAAGGTGAGAGCATCACCTGGGCAACAAGGGCATCGAGGGCAGCCTCCCACCTTTCTCCTCCTACCTGGGCCAGGTGTGGGTAGTTGTTTCCACCTGTGGGTGGCCGGCCAGGAGCCTCCCGCTGGGGCAGCCACCACAAGAGCCTTGCTGTGGCAGGGAGGGGCATGGTGGCTGGGCCAGCTGACCAGGAGGCCATCAGGCAGGGCCACTCCCTTCCGTTGTTCCCCTGGGCTCCCACCCCGTGGAGGGAGTGAAGGAGAGAGGTGTGTGACATTGACTTTCCCTTTCCTTTCTCAGGGTTCCTTCTACCCACGCCCCTCTGGACACCCGCTGTCCACATGCAAGTCCACGGCTCAGCATCTATATAGGCAAGAAGCCTGGGACTCCCAGGGGAGTGACCCTGCCACCACCAGAAGGCCACCACCACCCTCTGCCCTGCCACTGCCAGGAAAAGGGCACAAAAGAGCAACCACTGTCCATCTGGGAAGTCTCGCCAGCCCAGAGACTCCAGGGTGGACTGCAAGAGAGGGGGCAGGAACTATGCCAGGGCAGGACAGGGGCCAGAGGCCTGGCAGAGGTGCTGCTGGGGTGCTGCTGAGGCTTGAGGTGCTTGGGAGACAGCCAGAGGACAGTGCTGAGGCCTCTCCTGGCCCTGGCCCTGGCCCCGGGCTGCCTCAGAGCTTCTGGGGCACCTGCAGCTCCCTCAGGCTTGTGGGTGAGGGGGAACCTGCTGAATTCTGCACACCACAAACAGCGGCAAGTGTGGGCACCCGTGGCTTCCTTCTCTCTTCAGAGAGACCAGGGGTGAGGCCAGAGGAAGCCCGCCAGCAGGGAAATGGTTTCCTCCCACAGCCCAGAAGTAGGAGGAAAGCACGGCCAGGCACCAGCTCTGCACACCATTCTGGCACTTTCAGGGCACGAGAGGAAGCTCTGGAGCAGCAGGCTGGGTGCTGCAGCCCTCGGAGTGCCCAGGGGGGCGCAGGCAAGCTGTGGGGACAGGGCCTCCCTGGGAGCTGCTCCACTGACGAGGTGCTGAGGGTTTGGCAGAGAGTGGCGCACGGGGCCTGGGCTGCGTGTGGACGGCCACTGGGGGCAAGGGCTCCTAGTACCCCAACTGTGGGGCCTGTGTCGGGAGTGAACACCACGCTGAGCACTCTGGCAGCTCTAGGTGCTGCATGGAGCAGAGTCTTCTTACCGTGTGTCTGCCACCTGCACAGCCCTCAGAGGAGCTGGGGACACGCTCTTCCTGCTCTGGGCCACCATGAAGCTGAAGCACCTGCTGACCACTTCCTTCCCAGGTGCTGCCAGAGCTGGCTACAGGTCCTAGCCCCGCCCTCTTCCTTCTGGCCTGTGGACTACTAACGGGGGAACTTTCTAGAACTTCTTATGTCCTTGAGCTCTTCAGGTAAAAGTTCAGGGAATCTCTTGTGGGGAGACATTCACTTTTTGTGGGAACACAGGGGCTTTCTAGCTGGACAGCAGGGGTGGGAGTGTCCTGTCTACCTGTCTGATATGGATGTGGGCAGTTCATGGTCTGTCTAAGTTCTGACAAGAACGTGGAGTCCAAGATCGAGGTAGCAGCAGGGCTGGCTTGTCCGGAGGCCTTGCACCTGGCCTGGCAGAGGACCACTCTCCTGCTCTTCCCAGGAAATCACCTGTGTGTCTCGGGTCTGCATCCAGACCTCTCTTCCCATAAGGACATGGCTGTGTGGATTAAGGCCCCCTAAAGACCTCGTTCTGCCTTAGTCAGCTCTTAAAGACCCCGGGTCCAAACGCAGACTCCTTTGGAGGCACTGGGTCTGGGCTTGAGCGTATGAATGGGGTGGGTGTCAAGATTCAGCCCATAACCCTGTGACATGCAGCCGAGGAGCCCTGTCAATGCCAGCTACCAAAGGGCAGAGTCGGGGTTGTTCACAGTGATTTGAGACTAGTCAATTCTGCTAGAGATGGTGGGAAAAAGTGAATTTGTGATACTGAAGATGTGTCGAGTACAGATAGTGGGCCACCAGGAGGCCTGTAGGACGTGATCATTGTTCACAAGCATTGTTCCTGGTGGACTCTGTATGAGCTAGTGACCCGTGAGATGTGCTGCATGACAGAATGGAGCCAGCAGGAAATAGTCACCGACAGGCAGGGACAGGGAAGACAGAGTTCCAAGGAGCAGCATATACCAGGGGCTATGGCTCTGCGGACCATAGGCGGGTGGCCCCAGGACCTCAGCCCCAGCATCACAGAGTGAGAGCCTACCTCTCTGGGCCACTCTGGGCCATGGCATGGCCAGGGTCCTGGCCCCTGAATCCTCAGGTAGGTTAAGAACCCGTGGTGGCCCTGGCCTTCCCTCTCTCTGTCTCAAACCACAATTCGGCTCTCACCAGCACAGTTCTGCAGGAGCTGGAGAGCAGCACCCCCAGAACCTCCCAGAGCCCAGGGCTGAGGTGTGTCCTCCGCACCCGCACCCTGCACTTAGCCTGCTGCCCCTGCCCATTGCCCTCCCTGCACTGTGAGCTGGTTCACCTACTGGGCAGGTCCAGCGCCTCCGTTTGGTCTGTGAGCCCTTCTGCTCTGAGCCGCTCCTGTGCTGGGGGCTTCCACTGCTCTGTACAATGTCCCACAAAACAAGTTCCGTTCAGAGAGGCTGAACCAAGGGCCCAAACGGGAACTCTTGTGAAACTGAGCTGTGGCTTTAGATCATATATTTATAGGGTCATTCACACTATCGTGGCAAGATATGGTCAGCTTAAAAAATGTCCCCATCTTTCCATGTGAGCCTGTTGGGAAAGGTCACTAATGAGAAGGGAACTTTGGCCCGGCAAGTTCCAGTGCACACCACTTGCTGAAAGTGGCTGTGGCCACCGGGAAGGAAGGCTGGTGGCCTAAAGGCCCATGCCTACTGTGGCTGGTGACAGAGGACTATTTCACAAGAAGCAGAGCTACTCCAGGCAGAGCTCGGCTGTCCCTCCAGCCTGTCACCTGGCACTGAGCTGGATTTTTTTGAGGTGGGCAAAACTTCACACACCTGCCTGTGGCTGTGCCCCAGGGGAGTGAGCCTTCGGCTAGAGAGCAGCTGTCCCGGAGACAGGCGTGGGGAGGACCGTCCACGTCCAGTCCTCTCTGGTTCTTCCGGGTCAGGAACTGGGAAGAGCTCGCAGGCTGGCAGGTGACCTGGTATTGTTCCTGCATTGCTGGTGGAAACTGCCAAGTCCCCGGTCAGAGACGAAGGACTTCGTGACTCCTAGGATAGCAAGCGGCACGAACAGCAGGAGGGTGGTTCCCTGGGCCCCGAGACCCCGGGCTGGCAGGGCTGGGTTCGGGAGGAAGCCCCCACTCAGTGAGCTGCGCTGCAGGACAGGGACCCTGATGGAGGGGACCCAAGGCTGCCCATCCTTTGCTCCAGAGAGAGCCCCTTGCCTACCCCACAACATCCTCTGGAAGAGAGACCTGAAGAAAGGGCTGCTTTAGCCTCCGACCCTCACGGGGGAAGGGTGGGGAGGGGAGGGCAGGGTTTCTCTCAGGCTATGGGGGTGGCCAGGCACCCTGCTCCCAGCACAGACAAATGAGAACGGAAGCCCCTTGTGAGTCACATGTAGCCCAGGGGAGGAGGACAGGGTGGGCCACGCGTGGCCCCACAGGGTGCCCTCAGGACCAGCAAGAAGGAGCCAGGCTGTGGGAGGCAGCCCCGCAGCATCCGGAGGGTGTGGTGGCGGCTGCTCCCGCAGCAGGACAGGGTCAGCTTGCTCACGTCACCCTGTGGGCTGGCAGCAAACTGAAATCCGCTAATCCCTGATAAGCGGGCACTGTGCCGGTCCCTTGAAAGAAGGGCTGATTGTCAGGGGACCCTACCTCTGGGAGCAGAGCAGGGAAGGTAACCCACCCCTGAGAGTAGAGAGGGTAGGAGAACTCTCCCCCGTGAACAGAGTGGGGACCACACCCCTGGAGTAAGCAGATTTTTAAAAAAGGGCTAGAGAGTCACCATTTCAGGTATCATGGGCCACAGGGTCTCTGTCTCGGCTAACCAACTGTACCCCTGTGTCTAGAAGGAAGCCAAGAAGCTAGAGAGGAACAGCATGGCTGTGTTTCCATAAAGCTTTATAAAAAAACAGGCAATGGGCCCACGAGCCCTAGTTCTCAGCTCCACCTTGATACACCAGTTTACCGTGACTTGAACTTTAAATGGATTAATATGTCTGAACTTTAAAATTTCTCAGATCTCGGCTTGTCTCGGGGAGGTGCCACGTCATCAGAGGCCAAGAGACCTTCAAGAGCAGGTTAACTGTTGGCTGCAGGATACTCTGAAGATGGGCTTGCATTATGTTCATCTGACCACACCCTGATTGTCACTTGCAAGACATCCGTAAGCTCATCCCTTCCCAAACTCAGCCTTGAAATTCCCATTGGCTTGGCCCATCTGCTTACTCTTTCTCCTAGCTTTGGTTGAGCTCTTTGCTATGTATTCAGTCCTGGGCTTCAACAAGTTCCATTGCTACCTGCTTCAGCACAAGGAACCTCCAGAAACTGGGGACCTGGGAAAGGACTCACTGTACACGCCATTCGCCTTTCCCACCCGCATTAGGCGTCGAATGAGATGTGGGACGGTTTTCAACTGTCATTCCCTAAAACCAAGCATGGGAAGGTCTCATTGTCATTGTTATCAAGGCAGAAAATGTTTTCATTACCCAATTTCCGCTCTCACGGTGCTCATCACACGTGCCGTTCCATTGCCCTCTGGCTCGAATTGTTCCCTATGAGAAGTCAGTTGTTCCCCAGTGTTCCCCTTGAGGGAGTATTATTTTCATTAGTTGCTTTAAGTACTTTCTTAATCACTGATTTTCACTGTGACCCATTCTATTTCACACTGTTTCTTTTATTGTATTTATCTTTCTTGAAGTTATCTGAGTTTCTAGGATTTGTTGGTTTATCCTTATCAAATTTACAAAAAATCTGACCAAATCTCTTCCAATGCTCATTCTTAGCTCAGTGTTTGTTCGTCTACTTTTTCTCTCCTCTCCTACCAATGCACTAATCACAGGTGTGTGAGGCTGCTTGACATTGTCTCAAAAGTCACTGAGATTCTACTCGTTTTTTTCCAGCTCCTTTCTCTCTGTGCTTTTGTTTGGATAGTCTGAATTACACCAGCTTCAAGTACACTGATCATTTCTTCTGCAGAATCTACTATTCAGCATCTCACATAAAACTCCTACAGTGAATTTTTCATTTCAGATATTATATTTTTCATTTCTAGAATTTCTACGTGGCTTATTTTTACTTTCTATTTCTATATTGAGATTCCATTCTTTTGCTCCTTCATTATATCTTAGTGTTTTTTTTAAATTTAACACTTTTGTGCCATTTCTGAGTCTGTTTCCAATCACTGATCTTTGTAGTAGATGTTGGCTGTGCTTTCCTGCCTCCAGACCTCTGACAGGTTTTGTTTTTGTGTTATATGCTATGAACACTGTGTTGCACATCTGGATTTTGTTGTTATCTTTAGAAAAGCATTGAGCTTTGTGCAGTCAGGTAATTTTACTTTGTCACCCAAAATTTGTGTGTTGAAGCTCTAACCTCCAGGACCTCAGTATGTGATTGTATTTGAAAATTGTGTCCTAAAGGGGTCATCAAGGTATATTGTGGCTGTTAGGGAGGACCCTGATCCAATCTGACTGATGTGCATATAAGAAAGAGACACCAGGTATGTGGCTGTGCTGACACAGGGAGAAGACACCACCCAAGCCAAGGAGAAAGGCCTCTTAAAGAACCAGCCTTGGCTGCACCTGGATCTTGGACTTCCAGCCTCCAGACTGTGAAAAGTGGCATTTCTGTCACTGTAGCCCCATTGCGGCATTTTCTAATGGTCACCTTAGCAAACTAATGCAGGCAGTTAGTTGACTTTCAGATTAACAAGGTTCCTTCAAGACTTGCTTTAAAGTTTTTCTAGAATGGATCCAGAGCACCTTCATCCTGGGACAGCCAGCCTGCTCTGGGTGGATGATCCCTTCCTCCTCCGGGCTGCTCAGAACTCCAGGGTCCCAGCCCTGCACTAGTTCTTCAGCTCAGCCTCCCCACTGGTGGTCCTTCCACCAACAGCTGTGTTGTCTGGCCTGGGGGACACAAGCAGAAACTGAAGGACTCCCCTTCATATTCTGGGACTCCCTTTTCCTCCTTCTCCTACCCCACCTACCCAAGAGCCTCCAGTTCTGGCCTCTGCTGCCCTGATTCAGGAGACGGCTTGGCCTGTAGTCCCCACCAGACAGAGAACAAGGGTGATCCTGGCTCTGTCCCACCGTCTCCCTTTCCTCCAGCCCTGCCATCGGGCCTTGGCTGCTGCTGTGCTGCTGGTGGGGAGGGATGGTGCTAAAGAATGGAGTGTCGGGTGGAGCCAAGAATGTGCCTAGAGAGTGTTGTGCTTGCTGCTGTGACTAAAAGACCTGAGAAGAACAATCAGGAGAGGAAAAGCTTAATTGGGGGCTCACGGTTTCGGAGGTCTCAGTCCATAGATGGCCAAATCCATTCCTTAAGGCTCTAGGTGAATCATGGCAGAAGAATGGGGTGGATTAAAGTGGCTCAGGGCATGGCCAGGAAGCAGAGAGACTCCACTTGCCAGATACAAAATATGTACCCCAAATGCTGCCCCCAGGACCGCCACCTCCAGCCACAGCCTGCCTGCCCTCAGTTACCACTCAACTGATCTCCATCAGAGAATTAATTCATTGATTAGGTTAAAGCTCTCATAACAATCGTTTTACCTCTTAATGTTCTTGCACTGTCCCACACGTGAATTTTGGGGACACCTCACAACTAAACCATGACATTGGCAGATGGCACAGGCACAGAGAAAGCCTGGGGGCACAGCTGAAAGTCTGCACTGAAAGAGCTTTTGTTGAGACAGAGGCTGGCCCTCAAGGGCACTGTGTGGTGCCCAGGCCTGGGCCTTCGTGCTGGGAGTGTGGTCACCCAGTGTGGCTGCTGAGGTTGTGTGGGCGCTCACTCTGCCCAGAGCAGAGTGCCACTCATTCAGGCACAGCCTCTGTGACGGCGATTTCCCAGCAGGGAAGGAAATGTCTGGAAGGAAAGGTTCCCTTTTCTCATTTGCACACAGCACTTGTCACGGGCTTCCTCTGGGGCCAGGGCGTGAGAGGCCAAAGGTGGAGCAGGAGGAGAGGGGTCAGGTGCTTCAGCAGGAATCCCACAGCAGGGCCAGACGGGCACAAAGGACATCAGGTCGAGGTGGGGGCACAGAGAGGAGAAGGAGATGCATCCTGGAGAGAAGGGTGACTCAGAGCACTTATGTCTGAGTGGTGACAAAGGGTGACAGGGATAGGGACAGGGAAAATCTTCCAAGGTTTTTAAAGAGTGAGACCCCCAGCTGCTCCATGGGAGAATAGTGCAGGGTGGTTGGAGGGGCTTGAGCCAGACGTGGCAGGAGCCCTCAGGGTGCAGGCACGCCCTCCAAGGCCCAGGATGGTGCATGCTCTTGATCAGGGGTTTGACATTCAGGCACCTTTGGTCAGAGTGCCCAACCACCATTCACAGATCTGGAGATTTCCCCAGGGCGGAGGAACTTAGGATCCCTCCCTCCTTCCAGACGTCCCTCTCTCTCTTTATTTTGGGGTGTGTACCCCCTGATTTCCTTCTTCTCTCTGTCCAATCCACAGCTCCTCCTTATCAGAGCATCTCACTCCCAGAAGTAGGCCAGGGTCCAGATGCCATCTTTGAGGACATATAGAGAATCCCTACACTAGAAAATATGACCAGTGCTGGGAATCAACTCGCATCCTGCATGTGTTCAGCAAGCGCTCTACCACCCGGCTACGCCCCGCCTTATTGAGTTGCCCATTCCAGGAGGATCCACATCCCTCCTCTGCCCCTTCTCCATGGGGAGCAGCCCCCCGCTGCTGGGATGGGTCAAGGGGAGACAGACAGGGCCTGTGCTGTGGCGGGGAGAGGCAGCTCTGGAAGGTGTCTCTGCCATCCTGTAAGAGTCCCCCGTTCTTCTGCCCAGGGTCTCTCTGCTGCCCTTCCCTGTGCTGTGCAGCATCTCAGAAGCCTTGGACTCAGTATTTTAAAAAATCCCTGTGGTGGCCAGGTGCTTTCTCGGGAGCACCACGTGGAAACCCCTCTCCTGGGAGTGACCCTGAGAGTGCCAACTCTAGATGCGCCCCTGGTCCTTTGGGCCCTTGTGCGCATCAGCAACCTGGCGGGAATGGCTTTCTTCCCAGGGCACGGGTGGCTGTGTGCAGGGAGTGTGCAGGGCGGAGGCCTCCAGCCCGGGGCAGGGCTTCCTCCGCCTCCTCTCTGCCTGCACTCCGGCTCTCAGCTCCCTCTCCGAAGGGGCTGGAGGGTTGAGGCCACAGGAGGGAGTGGGGAGGTTAACAGTGCTTGTTCACAGACAGACAGAAGATGATAAAACCGCCGTGGCCGTGGGAACCGGGCATTCTGCAGGCTGCTCTGGGGTGCATCCTGGCAGCGTTCCTGGTCCTGGGGCTCTGCATCCTGGTGGGGGCCAGAAACCTTCTAAGTCAATGCCCACAGGTGACCCCAGACTGTGTCTCCTGTCTGGCAAGTGGTGGGGAAGGAGTCCTTGCCTCCTGCAGGGCCTTCTGCCCCCTGGGGGGTGCTTTCTAGAGGACTCTCCTCTTTGTTCTCTTGAAAGGACAAAGGTGGAGACCTGAGTTAGCCCCGGAGGGGAAGATTCAGCTCACTAGGGTCTGTCCTATTTCACCAGCCAGAGGCTGATGGCTGTGGTGCTGGCCAGTCTGAGGAGGTCAGGAGGGCCCCACCCCCTGGCTCATCTGGATGACCTTTCAATTGAATTCTGCCTGGTCTATCTGACCACAAAAGAAGGCTTTTCTTTACTTTTTAAACCAATCAAACCACGTCAGCAAAGGCCGGTCGGTCAGCTTCTTGGGAGGAAATTGCGTCATTCGTATATGGGCAAGATAAGCCCTTGCCTCGCTCCCTGGACAGGGGGTAGGGAGGGTCCCCGAAGTTCCTGAGGAGGTGGGGCGTGGTCCTGCACACTGGGTGGGGCTGCCTGCAGCTCCCTGTCGGTGCTCGAGGATGAACCCCAGCAAGAGGAAGAGCTGTGGCTTGTCTGGCATCCCCAAGGAGAGGCGCTTCAACAGGATGTTGCTATGGCCCCAACCTGGTGGGGTTCCCTGGTGTGTCCACCCTCTCCTAATCCAGGTAATCTTCCGAGAGCCAGACTTTCTGGGCCAGTGGCCAGTGCCTGGACTCAGTCTCAGGGTCAGAGTCTAGAGCAGCACTTGGGAGGCTTGGTGTTAGCTAGAGCTCGTCGGGACTAACCCAGGTGGGTGAGTCTAGAGAGAAACCAAACCAGAAGGTGGTGGAGCACGCCTCTCCCACCCTCCCCCAGACGTGTGTGGACCCATCAGTTTTGCTTTATTTGAGGGGAAAATAAATGTCTCAGGTTCCTTTTAACTTTAATACCACCACTTTGGAAGAAGCTCCCAAGGGGAAACGGAAACATTTAACAGAGCATCAGTAACAGCCCAGTTCACAGACCTCCATGTTAGGGGAGTGAGGGAGACTTCTAGGAGCCGTAGGAATGAGCTTCCTGTCAAGAAGCAAAGTTGTAAAGTGAAGCCCTGCACAGACCAAGGCCCCTGGGCCTGCCCCGACTGGTCCATACTCCTGGGTAGGGCTTCCTGCCCCGAGACTGTTGCTCAGAGCTGGCTGGATCTGAAAGGGAACCAGACAGACGTGAGGTAGGGAGCCAGAGCCCCCCCAAGAGGCAGGAGTGCTGGGTATCAAAGCTTCCATCAACATTTTTCATCTTCAAAAGGCTCTGCAAACCTTCTCTGTCATGGTGAGTGGGCCACAGCACTCCTGGAGCAGAAGGCCAAGAGAGGGACAGTGCTTTTCCCAAGGCCCACTCCTCCACCTTCTGACTGCAGTGACCACACATGGGCCCACGCTGTTCTGAGAAATACCACCTCCAGGTAGCCCCTCCGGATACAAGGGGGCTGTGAGTCTGGCGTCCCCGTGGGAGAACAGGTCTGGAGGCTTTGGTAAGCCTACTGCTTGACGGGGTCTCTGCGCTGTGGACGAGCAGGGCATCATGGAGGTCTCTGCCCCACAACTGTGTCTACCCAGCATCACGACTCACAGTGTGCCTCTCGCAAGTGCTGCTTTTCCAGTGTGACTGCTGAGGTGCCCTGGTGTCTCTTCCTGAATTCTGTGACAGGTGAGGTGGCTGGGACGAGTCCCACCCGGGTCCCCACCCTGGGAAGTTCTCCTCCCTAGGCCGGGTCAGCGGGTGGCAGGAGCTGGCCAGGGCCTCAGTGAGCCCGGTGGGGAAGTGCCCCTTGGTGGGGAGTGTCCCTGTCATGTACCAGCTGAAGGCCGCTCCACGTTCTCCCCAGAGAGGGTCTCTGCAGTAGGGTAGCTCCCTCCGCACTCCCAGCCGGCTCTCAGCCACTCCCGTCCTGTGCAGGGGGCTGGCATCTACACTGTGATCCTGCCTCCCTGTGTCCATGCCGCGGGGCCTCTCCTGGGAGTGAGGGCATGTGTGTGCAGCAGGCTGGACCTGAGGGACGGGCCTGGAGCGATTAGTCCTGCCCCTCCCCCTGCCTCGCCTTCCCACCCCCTGCCCCCGGAGACACGCTTTGCCCGCCACATGCTCCCCCATGGCTGTCCAGAGGGCTCCACCGCAGGCTGGGATTTGCCCACCCTCCTCTCCCCAGCCTCTGTGTGCCCCTGACTATGAGTTTGGCCAGAGAAGGATCAGACTGATTCATTCAAAACCCAGGAAAGAGCACATTGGTCCCTGGAGATACCCTTCCAATTTCCCTCTTAGGACATTTAAGTGCTCCCAAGAGCAGAGCCTTACCTTCCAGAACCTTCTGAGGGGTTTCCTTTGAGACCCCAAGTTCACCCTTGAAATTTTCTGATAGTTTCCCCAATGGGCCTCACAGAGAGCACCGTGGCTCAGGGTGGTGGTCCTCTCCCATCCCACCCGCCCTCAGGGGGACCCGGGCAGAATGGCCTCTTGGCACAGCAGCCACCCTGACTCCTGAGTGTGGGTGCTGTCCTGTTTCCTGTGTGCTCACCTGAGCTGCCCCACGTTTGAATCTCTAGACTGTCATTACCAAGAGGTGCTTGCTCCAGAGAACACCCTGGCTCATGAAGAAGGAAGGTACCATCTTACCAGCTCCATATTTCCTGAATTCCTGGGTTTTCCGTCTTCTTTGGACCCTTTTCAGGGGCTCAACATACAATTTCTTCAAATAAAGGAAATCTGAAAATCTGCTGAGTTTCATTTTGGTCTCATGGACACAGAGGTGGCGATGTGTGTGCGCGTGCGCCTACACACGTGTTTCCGTGCATGTACGTGTGCGACTGTGCGTGTGGATCGGGGTGTGCATGTGAGTGTACGGGGGTGAGCGTGTGTGGTTCTAACACCTCTCATCTGCAGCGAGTCCCTGAAGGCCTCCAGGCTCTTCTGGATGCATGAAGCATCCCGTGAAGCTGAGAGGCAGGTAGGGCGCCCTGTCACTCCGACTCCCTGTCCCAGTCCACTTCAAAAAGCCCAAGTGGTGACCAGGCCAGGCTTTCTGTAGCTTTGCCCTCTCCTTGTGCTCCCCACCCCAAGTCAACCAACTTGGTGTGTGCCACTCAGATCCAGTCTGTCACCTTGGGAACCCTGGGTCCCTGCCTCCGGTGTTGGAGCGGGGCCAGCAACTCAGGCTTGCCCTGGAGGCTGCTGGGTTTCAACAGTGCTTCTTCAAGGAGCAGAGCTGGCCCTGTATCATCTGCCGGGACCTGCACTCTGAGGAGGCCACAGGTGGCCCCCAGTCGCCCTTGAGCCTGTACACTGCTTGAAACATGTCCCCAAGTTCAGCAGGACTGACTCTTGTGGGTGACACCAAGCTCCATAGCACCGAAGAAGGCTGTTAGGGGCCACCATTACCTTGTACAGCTTTTCTTCTTCTGTTGTGTTTGGCCGTAGAGTGATGGTATCGTTCTACTTTAAGGAACTTAGTGATTTCATTGTGAACAAATACACCAGTACAGTCTGTGAACATCTCATGTGTACTTAAGTTGTTTTATTATCAGGATTTAAAGTCTGACACACATGAGTGTCATAACAGGCATGTTAGGATGATCTTTCAGATTAAACAAGAGAGTGTGTCGTTTCCTTTTGTTTACTTGGCTGCCTCGTGCCTAGAGTGGAGTCCATGCCTGGCCTGGTTTCTCTCTCTCCCGCTGGGCTTGCATTTCCGATTTCTGGTTTTCACGTTTGAGGCCCCTGTTTCGTGGGCAGAGTCCTGCTTGGCCGGACCCCAAGGATCTGGTGGTACAATCACTTTCCATCATCAGATGCCTAAAGCTCTGTGTGTTTAGCCACAGAGCAGCTGATTTTTAATCAGAATAGCTGTTGGTTAAGGGCAGAAAGAAAAGGAATATGGTCAAGAAAAAAGAAGGCTAATGAGAATATTAGTGATAAAAGTAATAATACTGCCCTTTCCTGTTCAGATCCCCTAAAGGCAAGTTATTTGATGAAATGATCTTAAAAATTGCATAAAAGGCAAGGTTTTTTCAGAAACTAAAAGCAAAGAAGAAAAGACCATGATAAAAGTATATTTTAATGAGACCCTTACCTAAAATAAAACATATATCAGTCCACTTTGTGTACACCATACAGTTACTACAAATGATTTATTTTTTATAATTCCAAAAAGGTGCCTTGAGGACTTTTGTCTGGTTTTGTTTCCACCGTGCCATGTGTGCAGGGGTCCAGAGGCTGGGGAACCCTCCGTCTGCTTCCTGCCTTATCCCCTCCGAGCCTCGTAATGACCTTAGCTCAGGATTCTCTGACCTCCTCTGCTCTCTGGCTCTTGTTCTGCAGAGCGTGCCTTGGCTTGTGGAGTATGGTGACTTGTGACCCACGTGATCCTCACAACAAGATGCCTCCCCTCCCACCTTGGTTCACACCACCCGGGGGTCTGTGGAGCAGGGCAGGCAACTGCCCGGCCTTCGGTGGGGCTCTGGATCACACAGTAGCCACCAGGTGCCTCTGGAACCCTGCAAAGGCCCGAGGGCAGACTGCTGCCCACAGTGCAGAGCTGCGCTACCCGGACCAGGTCAATGGCCTTCATCATCTCGTTTGACCTACCTCCTCCCACATCCGCCTTCTGCAATGGCCTCCCTCCATCACAGAGGCGCCAGGAGCTGCGCAGGGAGCAGCTTCCTCCTAAGCAGACGGGGCTCAGGAGAAGAGCTAGGACCGAATCAGGAGGGAACAACTCAGGCATCCGAAGAGGGCCACACAAGATGCCCATGACCTCAACAGGCAGCAGTGGCGTCCTCCTGTAATGCAGCAGGAGCACTGCCCCAGCACATGGACCTGCTTCACCCTGCAGGCTGAGCCATCCACCTGCACCAAGCCTCTGCGCCCTGGGGAGGGCAGGCAAGGGAGGTGGTGCTGTTCCCACCTCGGCCAGCACCCACGGACGCCCACACAAGCTTGAGTTCCTCTCCTCTGTCTTCACTTCCCTTAGCTGGCAGCGATTCGCCTGTCCTGGATTTTGTTAACATGGTATACGTACCCCCCCCAAATCCAATCACTCTCTGGGTCTCCCTTCTTCTTTATGAAGGTTTCTGTGCACCCCAACATTGAAATATTCACATCAAGTGCCATCTGTGTACCTTTCTTCTGTCCCTCCTTTTGTAACTTGAACTCACAAGCCCCACCTACAGAACTAACAGGGTGGGTGGGGCAAAGGTGCTTCTCTGGCCACAAAGTCCAGGGACCCAGGTTATGACCCTTGTGCCTCAGTCCTTGAGCACCTGGTCCTGGAGCCAAGTACCAGGGACACTTCTGACCAGGGGCTTCCAAGGTCTTTTCTACCATGGCTGCTCTGAATCTCAGGCCTGGTGGGCCCCGCCCTGGTGCCCTGGAGAGAAATATTTTCTTGTCACATCTCTGTCCTCTCTTATGTTTCCGATGACACATCCCCATCCCTCGGCAGAGCCTGGCACAGTCACCTTCTCCTTTAAGATCCCTCTGCTTAGAAGGGTGAAGTGCTGGCCCCGAGGCCCCGACTCCCACACAGATGCCCCCCGACCCCCTGTGCCTGTGAGTTGACTTGTGAAACCACCATGCTCTTCCTCAATGCCCCTGGCCACTAGAGGGCAGTGACCACTCCCCTTGACTGTGGCCTGGAATGGGGTCTGGCAGGTCCCTCTGCCAGCCGGGCTGTGTCAGCAGTGATCACATCATCTTCCTCGTGACCTCCCAGGCCATCTGGGCCTAAGGCTGAGCAAACAGTGAATGTTTAACCAAGAACTGTTTGTTCTTGGTTCAATAATAGTTCTGCCTGCGGGACCTCAACAAATATTAACTCTCCTGCAAACCTCCTTGAGACCTTTAAAAACAGGATATCCGACGAGTGCCCTCGAGGGTGAGGGTCTATCAGTGAACGCGGGCGTTCAGCTTCCTGCCGTTTGACATGCAGGTCAGGCCGCTAGGGAGACCAGTGGCACCTTTGTGATTAGGAGCTGGGGGGAAGCCTGGTGCCCGGAAGGTTTGCCAGGCGGCTGCTGTCCCTGAGGATCCCGCACTGTGCCCCCAGTAACCTGCTGGACTCCACGCTGCCCGAGGCCAGGGCTTCCTAGAAGGGGACTTCAATAGGGGCAGAGTGGGCAGAGTGGACTGAGGGGCTGGCTGGCTTCTGGTCCAGAGGAGGCCCATGTGGCAGCTTTGGCACAAACCTGCTGGGATCCCTGCAGGCAGCAGCCCTGGAAGGTAGCCCACTGGGAGGGACTTTTTTCAGGGACAGGCCCTGTCCACGCGTCAGTAGCTCACACCTCAAGCCAACACTGAGTGGCCCCGCAGGACGCTCTGTGGGTCACATGGCCATTGTGGTTTGGGTCATCTTATATCCTTTCTGTGGCTTGATGGCTCAGTAGGTTTTGATTGGGGCAAACCACATGTTTTCTTAAAAGCAGGTTCTACTTTCAATCCCCTTTAAATTCCTTGGACCCTCTACTCAGCTGGCTTGCCATAGCCAGGGCTGAGGGGACCAATCAGGCCCCAGACTCGCCTGGGTTCTGTGAGACCAGAAGTAACTCAATCCTGAATGTTCTGATTCTACATTTCCATGAAATATTTCCATGAAATAGACATTTCCTCTCCTGATTGCTAATCTCTACCCAGAGACCCCTCTACTCCTAGACAACTAGCGGCTGTCCCCAAGAACTCGGAATGCTGACCTCAAATGCATTTCCCCTGACACTCGGGGAGGTGGCACCAGGCATGGATGGCATGCCTGACCAGAGAGGAGCAGGGCTGCTCTGACCCACTGTGGTGCCTGTCTGCGGGACGCCTGCTGCTCGCCAATGCTCTCCTGCCCGCAGGGTGGCCCGAGGGTCTGCCTCAGGTGGACATGGCGGCTCCCGCATCAGAGTCCCGAGTTTCCTAACAGCAGGGCGGGTTCTGAGAGAGGCGCTGCAGGGTGATCTTATGTGTGCATCACACAGTTCACTCACACTAACCTAGACAGCGCTCCGGAGGCCGTCAAGAGGCGTGATCCTCATGGGATGGAGGAGGTGCTGGGGAGTCCCAGGGGCACTATCACTTTTCTTCTCAGTAAGTAGGTGTATGACAGGGTCCACTTTGTGCTTTGAATATAGCCCTTGCTGCTCTGCCACAGAGACTTATCTTTAAAATGAACTGTTTCCTCCTCTTCCTCTCTCCCTGCTCCTCCCTAATCTCCCCCTCCCTAATCTCAGGGGAAACGAGGTCACCTTCTCCCCATCCTAGGCAGGGTTATCTGTCCCTGGCCCACACCCTCCATAGGAACAAAGTAATCCAGACTTTGGGGATGGCACAGAAGACCTCGGAAATGACTGTCTCCAAATCAACAAGTGAATTACACCTCCAACAGAGAACATGTGGAATGTAGCCTTTGAGTCACCTCTTTAACAGCCCCTGCTCCTGCTGGGGGACAGAATCACAGCCTCTGGGGCAGGAGTCTCCTGTGTTTCTCCTTTGCTAGCAACGCAATAAACCTTTTTCCTTTTTCTAAAGTCTGTGCCTTTGTTAGTGGGTTGGCATCAGGGACAGGGGCTGGCTTTCACTAACAAGTTTGGTGACCCAGATGGGACCTGAGGGCAGGCCTGGCTCTCCAGGGAACCCACTTCCCTGCTGAGGCTGCAAGATGCGGTTTGATTGGTTTAAAAAGTAACAGTTAAAAAGTAACAGTTAGTTAAAAAGTTAAAAAGTAACAGTTCCAAGATTGTCCCCAAATTCAAGTTCAAAGTCTCCTCTGAGACAGGCAATCTCACCTCGTGAGCACCTGTAAAAATCAAAAGTGATTTACAAGTATCCAATATATAAAGATTCAGAGCAAACATTTCCATTCAGAAAAACAGGGCACACAAAGAAGGGATGGGACCAAAGAAGACTGAAACCCAGCTGGGCAAACAAGTCCTGTAGTTCTGTGTCTGGCATCTGGAGCACATGGCATCCCGATGTTCTCTCCAATGTCCCTGTGACAATGTTGGTGCAGCCCAAATGGCCTTTCTGTTTGCTTGTCTCTGCTCAATTCCTGTAGCTTTCTTACCATGATGTCTCGTGTTACTGGCATTTCTGAATCTCAGGGTCTCCCCTGCAGCTGTGCCTTCCTCCTCACATCTCTATCACTGCCGTCTCAGGTGGTGCCCACAGGGATTCCGAATCTACAGAACTTGTGGCCTCAAGGCCTTCCTTTGAAATCTCAGTAGAAGCCTCCACCACCCCCTAACCCAGCATACTGCATTCCTGCAGATCCAGCACCGAGTGGTTGATGCCAAGGTCTGCTGCCATCTCAAGGAGTAGCCAAGCCCCCAGGGACCCTGGCTGCAGCAGCCTCTGAGAGCCTGGGTGGCTGAGCATGTTGAATAACCCTCCTGGGCCACCTTGTGCAAGAAGGGTGCACAAGGAGGCCTTGTGTTCTCTGGTCTCTTCCCAAGAGAATTTTCACTTTTACTCCTTTGAGTCTGAGGTGGGTGTGGTCTTGTCAATTCCTGAGATGCCCTCAAACCACCTTTCTGTGGTCTCTGGGCAAAGTCTTTGCATTTCTTTAGTGGCTGCAATGTCTATAAAACTGCAGATTCATTAGCCCCAGTTTTATTGCCACCAAGTTTTTGACTCGACTCCATCAAGTCCAAGTTTTCCAAATCTTTTTCCCCCTGCTTTCTGCTCCTGATTATCACAATAATTTTGGCTAAAAGCCACCAGCAGCATCCGTGCCACTGCCTGAATGCTAAGCTGCTTAGAAATTTCTTCTGTCAGATTAAGAAGCCCATTGCTTTTAAAATCAGCCTCACAGAAAGTCTCAGGATACGGGGAAGATGCAGACAACTTCTCAGCCAGAACATAATATGAAGGGCCTCTAGTCCATTTACCATTTAGTGTCCTCTTTTTCCACTAAACTCTCTTGAGCCCTTTCTTCACTGCCCACGGTCCTGTTAGCATTCTGGTCTTCTGAGCTCCCACCAGAATCAGCCGGTAAGCTTAAACAACCTAAAGCATTTCCAGCAAGTGCAAGCTAAGTATCACAAAATTCTTCCCACCAAGTCCAAAAGGCCTTAAAAGCTCCTGGACCACATGGAGAGGTTGATCACAGCAACAGCCCCACTTCTCAACACCAGTTCCTGTTTTAGTCAGCTTCTTTCCCTGAGAGCAGCTCCCACTCCAGTTTCTTGGGTAGGCCAGACTCTCCAAGGAATCCCCACTTCCATGCTGAGAATTCAAGGTGCTGGTGAACTTGTGGAGAGCCAAATGCAGGAGAGTTAGGAGTTGGGTGAGTTTGCCTCAGGGTGAACCAGAGGAGCTGTTCCTGTAAGTAAAGGGAGGGATTAAGGGACTGTCCCACCAACTGCTAAAGCTCCTTTTGCTCTGGAGAACTCTTAGCTTCTCTCCCTGAATGGTCCAAGTTGCTCCATCATGGTCCACTTTGAGAAAAAGGAAACGGAACTCAGAAAAGTTGTGACAACATTGGCCATTTGATAAGTCCCCTGGTGTACACACCTAGACCCTTGGTTCCACACTTCTGGTCTTTCTTATTGGGGACATTTGTGGTACTGTTAGTGTAGGAGTCATGGTTAAGTGGGACTCGGAATCCTAGGGATATTTACTCCCTTCTGATCTGTTCTAGGTTCTCAGCTGTTTGTTGGTCTTGGGTTTGGGAATTCCCTCTGGTTGAGGGTGTTTTGTTTGTTTCTGTTACTGCCCCCTTTAAGACATGGCCAATACTGCATTGATTCCATAGGTAGTGTCTTAGGAAAGATCTTGGCTGCTCAACTTAAAGGTTCTCTCTGTCCACCCTGGTTTTAGGGCTCCTCTCGGGTTGTCTTTCTCTGTTTCTTTTTTGGTCAATCTTGCAATTAGAGTTGGTCTGTCAAGATAAAGTAAGTAAAAGAGCCACCTATAGGTATAAGTCTAAGATAGTGTTTTACTGTAGCCATTTGGATATATATAGATAGATGGAACTTCATTTATTCGTTTATTTTGTTCTGTGATAGTAGGAGCAAATGTGACTCCATTTTGTTTATGACTTCATCCTGTAAAACAACCAGGCCAGGTAGAAGGGTCCTGACTGGGGCAAGATGTTCTTCTCCTTTTGCTATAGCAACCTTTAAGAACATGGAACTACCTAATGAGGCATTGTTTCTGTAACTGGGGTGACTGGGCTAACTGTGATTGGTTAGACTTCCCTCCGCTTGACTGCACTGTCCCGCTTCTGTAACCTGGCTGGCTTGCATTGGCTGGACCCCCTGAACATCCCTTTTGTGGTTTTCAGGCTTATAAGGAGTGTCCTTGCAATTGTTCAGGGCTGATCAGGGGAACAGCTTTATGTTCTGGTCAGCTGCTACGGGTGTGCTTCAATAAAGGCTCGATTCGATTATGCGTGAGTGGTCTGGAAGTCAGTTTATGAAACCCTGGGACGAAGCTTTAACTATAACAGTTCATTGTTTATATGCGATACCGAGAATTGAACACAGTTCGTCACACATGCTAGACAAGTGCTCTACCACTGAGCCACAACCCCAGTCCACCATTTAGTTTTTGAATAGCTTCCTGGATTATTATACACTCTTGAAGTTGGAGTTGGTCTGTCAAAGGTAAAGAAGAAATGTGTACACGCAGGTCTGTCTGTTTTAAAGGTTCCTATCTGTCAACACTCATTTCAGTGATGCTTTCTTGTCTGATTGTTTGCTTTGTTTTTGTTTTTCGTCTGTTTCTGTTTCTGGCCATTAAAGACAAGGGCCATGCTTCCTGGTAGTCTCTTGAGTACAGAGTTCTTAGCTAAATGGGCCACCTTTAAGGATAAGCCTCTCTAAGAGAAAGAGGATTGCCTTTGAATGGTTTTTCTGGATTATTGTACAATCTTGAAGTTGAAGTTGATCTTTTGGGGTAAAGTACATGAAAGAGATTCTGTATGTACAGGCATTTATGCAGTTGCATGATTAAGGAGTCTGGTGGGGAAGGATAGCTGAACCACAGAAGAAAGAGTAGAAAATATTTAATCTTTTAAACCCAGAGCTGGCCCCCAGCACTGCTCCTCAGCCTGGTCCCAGGCAGCTGCAGATCCCCTCCCTGTGGGTCAAGGACACCATCCCCAAGCCCCGCAGAAACCCAGGAGAGCTGCCTGCCAGCAGAGAAATGGACAAAGAGAACCTGGCCTTCCAGGACCCTTGGCCCATGGGGTATGGAGGCTGCTGGCATGGAAGTAGGACATGGAAGTAGGTTCCAGCACTGTCTGTGGCCTGAGAACAGAATAGTCTCCCCTTTTAAGATCTGACCAAACACCTAATTTGGCAAGAAGATATCCATCACTGGGACAGATCAATTCTTGCCATAGCATATCCCATCAAACTAAACATCTGGGGAGACTGGTAGAATAAACAATTGTACCCAGAAAAGAAATTTTAAAAAAAAGAAAGAAACTAAGGCTAACATTGTCATGGTGGTAGCCTCTGCAGAGTGACCTTCAAGGAAGCCTAAATAAAAGGATGGAACGGCCTCCTCCATTGCATATGCCTAGTGTAAGCCAAAGACCCGAGAGAATCCTCTGCGTACACTTAAAGTTGATGGCATGGTGATAGTGATAAGGGAGACAGGTCAGGCTTAAAATGTCCTGTGCTCCAACCCTTTGAATGTCACCTGGGAGAAAAAGACTAAGGCACAGTTTCTGTATATGCCAGGTTATCTGATTCCTGTCCTGGATGAAATTTGTTGTGTAAATTACATGCACAGAAAACATTCATTGGATTGTTTTGAATTTAAGAAAGTGTCCGAACAAGAAAAGAGATATAGGAAATTATGGATATGGGAATCTACTTGAGTGCAGAAAATTAGAAGGTAAAAAAAATGTTTCTGGATGAGAAAGTATTTTGTCTGGTAAAGTAATATCCTTGTGCTAAAGTTCAAGCAGAAAAATGACAGAACTAAGGAAGTAAACAAGTTGTAGGATGTCAGAGTAAGTTGCGGAAGGTTAGTGGGAAGCATGTTTCAAAATGTTTGTATGTGGTTATAATTACGCAAAGTTATTAAATTCTGAATGTACTGATATAAATCAGATTCTGAAATATCCATCTGCTCGTATCTATCAAGATAATTTTCTGGTATCTGTTAGGTTTTATTACTCAGGGATACTATGCCTTAAAGCAATTAGAGTCTGTTGTCTTTCAAATGATTATTTTGTGAGTGGTTAAATAAAGAATGATTATTGTAGGCTATAACAATACAGTTGACACCCTAAACATATGCGAATAGGTATACATATTCATCTGAGAACTATATCTGTCTAAGTGTTATGTTAAAGTTCGTGAAATGAAAGTTTATCTAGGTTTGGTGGCAAGTTTGCCAATAAGTGCTCTCTTTTATACACTGTATCTGAAATTAAAGGGCCACAACATCATTTGAGGCCTATATTATATCTATTTGCTTTGACTAAGTCGATTTCCGATCTTTAACACTGTTTCCTAAAGGTATAAGAGATTTCGGGCTATTCTTTGATTTTTTTGCTGGTACAGCTAACCCATGTGATTGTTGTTACCACACACTATGGATTTTAATTTTACTTTAAAAGTTAAACTTGATTAAGTGTAAATCTTAGGAGAGCACTTTACCAAGTTAGTGCTCTCCAAACTAACATTGTCTGTAGCAATAGTTTCCTTCAGATTTATACAGAAATAAATATGGTTGGCATTTATTTATGTCATTTAATGTTTTATAAGTGGATAAAGGTAGTCTGTTATCAATAAGTTATATACAAAATGTTATGTTATTCTTCACACTGGAATAGGAATTTCAATGTATTTTTGGAAGGTATTAAGGAGAGCCCAGTCTGTTTAAAACATTGTAAAACATGAGAGCATTTTGCCACTTTTTCCACAAAAAGAAAGTTAAAACTCTCTTAGCCTTTGTTTGATTCACGTTCCAGATATAACGTTTTATTCTGATATTTGTCAAGGTTCTCACCTTACCTGCAATAAGACTCTGCCTCTCACCTTGCTCCATGTTAGAATGGCTCCATCATATGCTAGACTTAAGTTCATCTAAAGTCGTACTCAAAATATCAATTTTTGTTGTAAAGATTACTGTGATCTCAAAATAAACAAGGGATATAATACATCACTAAGTAAAGGTTTTAAGATTATAAAAATCAGTTTTCTTGGTTCATAGTTATTACACAAACTAAATATGTTTTTGTTCTGTTAGTTTAATTTTATGCATTCTTTGTGAATCTTATAACTATTGCCTATTAGTGTTTTGCAGAGATACTGCTTCTAATAAAACAACCTGAGTTAATTTGAGATAATAATCCATCACTTACAGGACAGACAGGTTATAATGCTGACTTCCAGTATTAATACCACCCCCCTCCAAAAAAAAATGGAAAAAGTAAAATTACAGACATGGAAGTTAAAACCCATTACTCCTACTGCAAGACTGGGGATACTGGCCTGCTGGGTGTTAAAACCTAAACTTGGAGATGAAAGTGAAAGAAGTAGAAGGGCCAAGGGAAAAAACAGCCAACATTTTGGCCCTTGGACTTTAAGGTCCTTGAGGATCCAGAGAATGATGGAATCCCAATGGGACCTTGCAAGTCTGGTGAGTCAGCTGATGCATTGATAAGGGGGATGAAGAGGACCCTAGAGAATAGGAAGCCAATCAGTGCACATTTTGCAAAGAGGAGGGTCATTGGGTAGGGAAATAACCCTGATGCTTCCAAGAGAATCCATATGTGATCGGCAAGACGCTGACCCATTCCGGAAGATGGCACCACCACTTGTACGGAAAAGCCAAAGGACCCAAGAGGCTTTGCACAGGTCCCCAAGAGTTATCATCTCTGAGGAATCTCAGCTGACTCTTAGCAGTAGATAGGAACAAGGTCAGTTTTGACCAACTTGGTCTTAAATACCTGGCAGGAGAGCGTAGTCTAAGCATAGTCCTACATGGACATTTAGGAGAGACAATAGCTCGTTCAGTATAACTTGAGATGTACACCTGTGCAGCCCTACCAAAAGTAAATAACTGGAGGTTATAAAGAAAGAGTTCTTACATGGGTGTGTCTAATAAGTCCTATCACAAAGGACTCTAGAGTCACAAGTTCATCCTGAGTCAATTTGAGCCTGATCTCAGAGACCTACAACATCCATTCTTCCTAACATCCTATGTAGATAAACTAGGTAAACTCCAATCTGTTTTTCACTGATATGATTATGAGTCACTGTCCTCATGGTTTTCAGAGACTGGCTGAAATACTAATTGCTCTTGTGCTTATTGATTATAAAACAGTTGCTGTCTATTTTATTGTTGTGAATAAGCCCTGCCCTATGTACACCTTGTCCAGTCACCTGGCATCAGTCACTGTGGACCTCAGACCTGTTCTGATGCTGAATCCCTTAACCGCCTTCGCCCCACCTGACAGAGAACAAGGACTTTGAGTCACTTCCCCCAACTTCCCCCTCTCTAGCTGGAAGCAGCTTGGAAATGCTGTACCCATTTTCCATAGAAACGGAATGTAGAATTTGACATTAGGCTTTGAATATAGCCCTAGCTTCTCTGCCACTTACTTTTAAAAGACATGTTTCTGTCCTTCCTCTCTCCCTGCTCCTCCCTATTCTCAGGGGAAACAGGATTACCTTTATTTTTCATCCTAGGCAGAGGTATCTGTCCCTGAACAGGCACCTACCAGAGGAATGGAGTAATCCAGACTTTGGGAATGGCACCAGTAGATCGCAGAAATGACTATCTCCCAATTAACAAGTGAATTACAAACTGAACAGAGAACATGTGAACTGTAGCTTTGAATCACTTCTTTTAAAGTCCCCCCGCCCCATTTCCTGGATGGGCAGAATCACAGCCTTGGGGACAGGAGTCCCCTGTTTCTCCTTTGCTAGGAAAGCAATAAAACTTTTTCTTTTTCCTCAAAACCATGTCCTCCTTTATTGAATAGGCACCAGGGAAGGATGGAACTTTCAGTAACAATCCCAGTGGCTAAGGAGGCTGAAGCAGGATAATCACAAGTTCTAGACCAGCCTCGGCATATTAGTGAGGGCCTAAGCTACTTAGTGAGACCCTGTCTCAAAATAAAAAATAAAGAAAAGGGTGTGGGATATGGCTCGGTGGTTAAGTCCTTCTGGGTTCCATTCCAGTATTAAAAGAAATGAAAGAAAATCATCATGGTAATCAGAAATGCTATGTTGCATTTTCAATTTGTATCTTGTATTTAGCTTTTGGAGTCCATATCAATGAAGTACAATCACTTCTTTATCAGGTATATAATATTTCTTTAATTTATTCCTGTATTGAGAAGCACTTCTACTCCCTCCTTTTGAAACAGTATGGGTTTCTTTATGTTGTGGGCCGGGCTATATGGACAAGGCCCAAACCAACTCCATTTTTCCCCGAGACTCCACGTCATGTAAGAAATGCTTCTGCCATGGAAAGCCCACCTCTGTGCCCATCAACAGTCACTTGGCACAACATGTTTGGAAAGACAGAATGACAATTCTTATACAATGTAAAAGTGCTCTCTTTGGTTCCCACTTTTCTTGGACAAGGTACCCTGTCCGAGATTGATTATCTAGACGTTAGTAACCATTCCACTCACTGTTCTGCTCATGGTTTTAGATCTCATGACGTTTGCTTATGGTTTTGAATCATAGCAACAGCCACTTGAGCTTTGAAATGGTTTTGGACTATAAAAGGTGTACTCAAACCCCAGGAGGGGGTCAGAAGGTGTAGACTCGCAGCCTCCCCCTTGGCCCAGCAGCTGGTGAACCCAGACTGCCAACTGGTTGAATCACGTTCCCATCTCCTGTTTTAAGATCGACTCAGTGACTTATTGCAATCTCACCTTAAAGATTGAACCTTAAAAACGGCCACGTTGCCCGGAACAAGGCTGATATCCAGCCACTTTCCCCACTCACTGGCTCTTCCCTCAGCTCCCTCAGTACAGTAGATACTTTGTGTTCGTATCCAGCTTTCCGCTCTACTAAGAAGCTCATGTGTCGGAACTGGGAACGTGATTTGCCTCCTTTACAGAGCCTGTCACATAATCTGCCCACAAGAGGCTCTCAAGAAATCACATTTACAACTTCTCATTTCTAAATGCAGAATCCAGTGAGTAAATACAGTTCTATTTTGGCTGTGCCTCATATTCTCAGTGCAGTGAGGCGACTGTGTGGCTTAGCTGAGACGTCAGCAGACACCGCACACACTTCATAGTCAGGTGACAGATCAGAAAAACAATCTAGCTGTGGATGGTTAGATGAACCCCAAATATTTTACCTAACTGAAACTTATAAAAGGCTCAAGGAAAGTGGATTTTGGAGACCATGATCTGTGAGAATTTTTCAAGAGATCTGTTGATGTGCTGTGAGTTCCCCCACGGCCATCTTGCTCCAAGGGAGATGTGACTCTCTCTGGTCACTTCTAGTGAGAAATATCCTAGTGGTACCACAAGAGAGCTTGGCACATGCCACCATAGTTGGGGGCCACAGGAGTCTGGGATCTGCCTCTGGAGAATCTAACATCTAGCAAGCACCAGAATGAGCCCTCAGGACCTGCCTGCCTCCTAGGGGTGGGTCTGGGCAGGTCTAGGAAGCAGAAACAGGCTGTGGAGCGCAGGAGAACCGGCAGCCATCCTAGACCTGGCACCGGAGAGACATTGAGTCATGAAGAGACCTTGTCTCAGGAACCAAAGACACTGCCACGTTTGTGAGAAGGCAGAGTGGTGAAGGAGTGTCGGGAGCAGAACCAGAGTCAGAGGAGGTGCGGTCGAGGAATCCCACCCCCCCGGCAGCACGTGGGATAGGAGCCCAGAGACTGCTGTGCCGGCCCGGGAAGCTGTGGTCCAGGAAGGGGTGCTGCTGCTCTGCCCCTCAGCCCTCCCTGCCCTCAGCCCAGGTCCCTGCTCCACGTGGGGATGAGCCCGCGCCAGCAGCCGCGCCATTCCTGACTCTTCAACACCGTCTGCCGCGGCAGCTCTGAGCTTAGGGTCACCGTGGTGGTCCACAGACTGGCGAGAGCATCACCAAGTGTTCCCCGAGCTGGACCTGGTTGTCCCTGAACACCGGGGCTTCATGTGTCTTCCAAGGTGGGTGGACATGGCCCAGTGAGGGGGGCCCCCATTTGCAGTTGGTGTGTCCCATTTGCATGGTTCCTAGCCCACATGGTTCCTGGTCCCCACAGGCCATGTGTCAAAAGACAGGTGCTCCCCTGAGCAGCTGCTGTGTTTGTCTCCCAGAACATGCACATTCTGGTCCTGAGCACTCAGGAAGGTCTGGGAGGCAGGAGGGAGCTCTGTGCAGAGGCAGGACCATGCCCAGGGTGTCTGAGAGCAGGTGACAGCTGGTCAGCAGGAGCTCCAGAGGGGTGTTGTCCTGTCTGAGCACCTTCCTCCTCCACCTGGCTCTGCCGGTTCCAGTAACAGAGAGTGACAGCACTAGAGAGTGGAGAGGGAACATGGAGCATCCAGCCCTGTCTGCGCCACAAGAGGGAGAAGTGCCAGGCAGGCAGTTGTGGCCGAGTCTGGAATGCCCTTCTGACCCTCCCCCATCTGGTGGACTCCTATCCGTCCCTCAGCCCCCGGTAGGATGTCACCCCTGCTGCCAGCTCTTGCCATACTGCACCACCATTCATTCCTCCAGAATGGTTCTTCCTCACTGGGCTGTGGGCTCTTAGGGCTCTGCCTGGGGTCCCGAGGCTCCAGCATCTGTAGGCTGAGTGCCTGGTCCATGGTCAGCCTGTCCTTGTTACATATGTGCCAGTGATGATGAGTTCCAGAGGTGGAAGTTTGCAGACCCCGCACCAGGGCCAGACTGCTGCTTCTCCAACCCATGCAGGAGGCCCGGCCTGCCCTCGAACAGCAGCATGCAAGACGTGGGGTGGGAGGAGTAGGCAGGGGAGGGTCGCAGACAGTCCTCTCTGCACATGCTGGGTGACTCTGTAGGGATGGGAGGAGAGGAGAGAGGCGGGGGCTTGCTTACCTGGTGCTGGCGCCACAAGCAGCCAGCTGTCAGGGTGGGGCTCTGGGGCAGTGGCCCTGGTTCTACTTAACTCCTGGGACTTGGCTTCCCCTGGGGGCCAGGGAGGCAGAGAGGGTGCAGGAGTGGAAGTGGTGTGGTCCCTGGGCAGGGTGCTCGTGAGAACAGAAGGTGGAGACCTCACATGCAGGGTCTCCGCCTGCAGACCTCCAGCTCTCCAGGGCCAGGGGCTAGCCCAAGACCCCTTCCTCCGAGGACCCAACTGTCCACCTGATGCAGCCCAGCTCTGCCCATGCCTACCTAGGCCACAGCCGTCAGATCTGTCACTCCTGTCAGAGCCTAGTGTGTCACCTTGTGGTAACCCAGGGTCAGCTGTCCCTTTGCAGAAAAGCAAGTGCCTGGGAACAATGCAGCAGGCTCTCACCGTCCTCCTCAAGGCCTTCACAGCAGGAGCAAGCCAGGTGTGGCCGTCACCTCAGTCCACTGTGGAGGGCTCCTTGGCACAGGAACATGTCCCCTGACAGCACACATCCCAATTCCCAGGAAGCACCCAGCCTGGCTCCCCTGGGCCCTCAGAGAAGGACACCTCTGCAGAGTCCCCTGCCCACCAACACCCCCACCACTCAAATAAGGGGGTCATTCAAACATGCCCGTGTGGTGGCACGAGGCACAGAATGTGCCCTGAGGATTTCCAGGTGGGTCCCTGCAAGAGCCTCAAATGTCATCACAGCACCTCAGCAAAGACAGAGGGGACCTGGCGGTCACCAGTATCAAAAGGGCCTGGGACTGAGATCAGCCCCTGATCCCCACAACCCCCTCTTCCTGAGAGCTGGGGTTGGCACCCGGGGCCCTGCAGAGGGGACTGGTCTGCCAGAGGGGGCAAGGTCTTCATGGCTCATGCAGGTTGAGCCTGTTTCTCAGGTTTAAGTCTCTCCAGCTCATGTAGGTAGGCTGCTATAAGTCAGGTTCCAGGGGTCAGCACTTGTGTAGAAGGAGGAGAGGAGGGGAGGAAGAAAAGGAGGAGGAGGAGAGGGAGAGGAGGGAGAGAAAGAAGAAGGAGGAGGAGGAGGAGAAAAAGAGAAAGAAGAATAAGGAAAAAAAGGGAAGGGAAAGAAAAAGAATTCTGGGAAAAGATGTACATTTGTGATAAAAACGTGCTTAGGACAGGTGTGGTGGCACACGGCTATAATCCCAGCAGCTTTGGAGGCTGAGGCAGGAGGATCACGGGTTCAAGCCAGTCGCAACAAAAGTGAGGCAATAAGTAACTCAGTTAGACTCTGTCTCTAAATTAAAAAAAAAAAAAAAAGATACATACAAAAAATAGGGCTGAGGATGTGGCTCAGTGGAGAGGTGTCCCTGAGTTGCCCATCTGGTGCTTATGTGCTTAGATCCAGAGACGGTAGGTGTTAGAAATAGATGTTTCTGGGCAGGAAGGGTCTCTTCTATTATTTGATTTTGAAACCAAGTTTATGTATCTTTTTATTTAAATGCATAGTTTAAGTGTATTCCTATATTTATTAACATGTAGTTAAGAGTGAAACAGGTTTTGATAGAAAAAAGCAAAACAAAACAAAACAAAAAAACCCACCTTTCAAGACTCCTGGGAGGATGTCAGAACCTGACTCAGGTGCTGCCTGCTTTCCAGCTCTGGATTCAGGGGCCTGTTGGTGGGCAGGGCCCTTCTGCATGGCTCCTGGCCTGGTGGCTGAGAATGGCAGCCTTAGTGTCAGGGACCCAGTGCTGGTAGAGGCAGCCCTCCCGCCCCACGCTGAGCCCTCCTCCCTTCCTGCAGCTGAGATGCCCCAACCTGCGTCCTGCCTCCTGGATGGAGGAGCATCAGCCCCAGAGCAGAGTCCACCCCAGTGGCCCTCCCTACAGGGCTGCCAGCCTCTGGTGCTTTGCAGTTGTGGCCAGGGGAAAGAAAGGTGGGTGGAGCTGGGCTCTGGAGGGCCCTCCCCAAGCAAACAACCCAGAAAACTGTGAAAACACAGGGGTATAAATGGGCCCTTCTTGTGCAATGACACATCCTGTGTGTGGTCCTCAGGACGCCCACTGTCATGGAGGCCAGAGCACTTTGGGTGCTGCTGCTGGTCCTGGCCCTGGGGTCCTCTGGAAGGGCTGAGGAGTACATCGGCCTGTGTGAGTACCACTCTGGTCCCTGATGGCAGGGTGGGGACACAAGAGAGGGAGAGACTTGCAGGCAGGGTGCCCTTCTGTGGGCTCCAGAGTTGAGAAACCCTCATGCTTCTACTCCACGTCAACTTAGTGATCACCATTTGTCAGATTCAGACCTGTTCTTGCAGCAGCCCCACATAGAGGGTCTCATTGTCCCTGTGTCACAGTCAGGAAACTGAAGCTCAAAGAGTCAGCATCTCTAAGGCAGCCCCCCTGCAGGTCAGGCTTGAAAACTCGATTGCACCCAGGGTGGCCCTGGGGGACAGCTGGCACCCAACTCCCACCGTGGTGCCTTCTTTACCAGAGGTTTCTGATCATACCATAGGACTTTGCCCAACATGCTGGCAGTTGACAAAAGAGAGGAGGAAGGGACTGGTCCAGAACGTGGCTCTGCCGACTGTCTTCCTGCCACCATGGCTTTGCAGCTCAGGCGGTGTTGGGGCCAAGTCTGAGGGCACGAGGGGGTGACCTCACCAGGTTCCCAACCCAGAGCAGGCTCAGGCAGCAGCTCCCAAAGTGGGCCACCCACCAGGGTCACCTGGGGGCTGGTCAGCTCCTCCTGTAAGACCATCTCAGGGTAGAGCCAGGCCCTGGTGGATTTCAGAGATTGCCAGGGATTGCAACGGGCATGGCCCTGGGAAGCACTGGAGTAGAGGCTGCATGTTGGAGCCCAAGGTACAGCCATGTCGTGACAAGCAGAGGCTGTGGGTGGCGGATGCCGAGGAGCAGCTACAGCACCAGCACCTGGCTGGCTTCCCGAGGACAGGGCATGTCCTGCACATGGCCATTTCTAGACAAGGGGCAGGTGTTGCTGCTCAAACAAGGAGGGGCGCCTGGTCTGGGCTCTGGGGACTGGGATTCCCCAGGGCCTGCTGAGGTCCCAGACGTCCTGACAAGGTGCAGGGAGCATGCCAATGAGAGCCAGCAGGGCCACACTGGGTCCCCGGGTGTGGCCTTCAACAGCCCAGGTCCTTCATTCCTGGGGACAGCCCATGCTCCAGGGGCAGGGAGACACCATCTCTGAGCTCAGAGTGGGCTAAGGGAGGATGTGAACTTCAGACTGAGGCCAACACCTGGCCCCAAGCCCTGGGGGCTCTGGCACTGACCTGGTGTTGTTTGAGCAGTGGAAAGCCAGTGTGCCATCCCGGGCAGTGAGAGAGTGGACTGTGGCTACCCTGCCATTGGCAAGGAGGACTGCAATAACCGTGGCTGCTGCTTTGACTCCAAGACTCCAGGGGTGCCCTGGTGCTTCAAGCCTCTGCAGGAGACAGGTAAGGCCCAGGATGGTGACCACAAGTGCCTGGCGTCTCAAGACCCTCGTCCTGCCTGGGCCCTAGTAGAGGCATGAAGACTCCCAGGAAGGCCCAAGTGTCTGGGCTTGTGCAGGACAACCAGCACTGTCACTGTGACTGTCTGTGTGGAGAGCCTCTTATCAGGGGCCCCCTGCTGTGAGCAGCTGGTAGCCACTGGCTGGTCCCTTTTGTCCCCTTTCTATACAATATAAAAGGGACACTGTTAAAAGATGTTCTAGGTTAAGGAATCCTGTAGAAGGAACCAGATTAAACTGTCCCACAGAGAAGGGGAGATGTGCAGGTGTGGAATGCTGAGCTGACTTTTGAGGCTATTTTCTGCAAACCAAGCACCCAGGATCCCTGTCATCTGTGACTTGCTCACAGCAACTGGTGGCCATGCTGGTGTGGTGCCCTGGTGCCTCCCTGCACCCCAACCTGCTGCTGACTGCCCACTGGGTGTGCCTCTCCTCCCTCCTCCCTCAGTGGACCAGGGGTCAGTGGGGGTGCAGCACAGCCCCCTCTTGCTCTGGGAGGGCCCTGTGCCTGAGCCAACCACAGATGGCGTGAGCACAGGTGGTTTGCCATCCTGGCTCCATCTGGGCCCCACCCACCAGGTCTTGGGAGTGCCTGTCTGCTGAGAGCCATCTGGCCTCCCAGGGGCCAGCTCACCTTCTCAGGACCTGCCTTCCCGAAGCACCTTCCTGGAGTCAGAGCCAAGGGGCCAGACTTGGCTTTGTCCTGGGGCGGCAGGGAGGAGGCTGAGCTCCAGCTGCTGCAGCCTCTGACCAAGGATGGCGTTTGCCTCCGTCCTGAGCACAGCCAGGGAGGAGGGCCGGAGAAGGCTTGAGACCAGCCACGGAGCTGGCCAAGCCCCTGCTGGCTGTCCCCCTTCCTCTGCCTGCCCTCTGGGGACTCCGCCTCTTCTCTGAGTGCTGGCCAGGGGTCCTGCCAAGGCACACCTCACTTCTCCCCTGCCCTGATGACCTGGGTCCAGTTGTTTCCCCTAGTGACCCTCCATGGGAGAGGCAGCTGTCCTCACAGGCTGTGGGGACACTCTGTGTTTCCCTGGAACCCGGGGGCGGCTTCAGAGAGGCGCTGCCTTGGAGACCACCCTGCCTTGGCATCCAGGCTCGGCAGGGTGGGTGGAGGTGGCACCGCTCACCCTAACTTCTGTGCTTTGTCCCCAGAATGCACGTTCTGAAGCTCTGCTCTCTGTGGCCTGGGATGGCACCTGCCTGTGGATGGTGGCTGGCAGAGGGGGCTGCTCGTCACGGCTCCCCCTGCTCTGGGCAAGCGCGTCAGCTGAACACTCGTGTCCAGGGTCTGCTGTCTAACGAATAAAGCTCTCATGCTCAGCATGAGGACCGTTCTTCCTGCCACGCCTCTGCCCTGTGTTCCTCCCCTTGGCTCCTCCCTCCTAAGTTCTGAGAACCATGTCACATGCACGTTGTTAAAAAGCTGGGCCTGCCTTCCTTGGGCAGAGAGAAGTCAGCAGTCCCCTCACAAATGGGAGCTTCTTGTATGTGTTGGCAGGTCAAGTGTAACCCCGAGACCCTTCCATGGCCTTCTTCCCTCTTCTCCTTCATGAACACGGGTCTGCTGTATGAGCCATCAACGAGTGTCACTGACCTCCCGTCCCATTCGGAGTCCCGGCCTCTGAGGGGAGGCTGTGGCCCGCCCTCCCTGGGGCAGCCTGGCTCTGCACTCACACTGAGAAGGCCCAAGTGTGCCCAGGGTGGGCCACCACTCGGCCCCCACGGGGACCGTCCTAAGGGGCGTCTGCCCTGTCATGGTGCAAAGCCAGGAGTCCCCTGTGCCCACAGGGTGGGGTTGCTTGGTGTCCTCCCCCTGGGAAGGAGACTCTGGGCCCTAGGCAGCAGCCTTCATTCTGACCCTGTGCTGGACCCTGACCTTGACTCCCACTCCCTAGAAGTGCCACAGAACTGCCCTTGGCCTATGAGGGGGATCTCTCAGCTACTCGTCCTACGGCTGGGACTGGGAGGACCATGTCAGGAGGTCCTGGTCTTGGAATCCAAAGCCTTCCTGTCCCTTCATAATGGTGTGAGGTGCCACCTGTCTGACCTCAAGTGACCCCACACCTGGGTGTGCACCAAAGACCTGCCTTGCACCTGAGGAGGGATGCAGCCGGGCTCGCCTGGCCATGTAGCTGCCTTGGCCCTGTCCCCCACTCCTCACAGATTGCCCAGCCCTGAGGCCGAGCCCCATTACAGTTGCAGGATGCCAAGTTTCCCTGGCCCTGGGCCCAGCCTCAGGCCTCACAGCTGCTGAGACCCCTGGGCTGGTCAGAGCCTGAGCTCTGTTGACTTCCCTCACTGACCTGCATGTGCCCTCCCCCCTCGCCCTCCAGCAAGACCTCTGTCATGGGAAACTGTCCACCTGTGTCCCCAAAGGCCCCCTTGCCCTGCACCTGCTGTGCCAGGACTGCCCTCCCTGACCTGGGCTTAGGTGCCCCTGTGCTGTGCTCCACCTGGCCTTGGTCTCTTGTGCCCCCTCTGTTCCCTCGACAGTGACCCAGTGCCACCCCAGAGCCTGCATCTGGGCAGAGCCCTCCTCCTCCCCCACAGAGCTGCTCCCCTCTCCAGCTGAGCTTGTCCCCAGCTGAGCTAGCACCATGGCTCACACAGGTTCTAGAAGTTTCTCTCACTACTCTGTGTATGCATTGAGTTTGCTCCTGTAACAGGGTCCACTTTAGGCTTGGACTTGGCCCTTGCTGCTCTGCTACTGCTACTGGTTTTTACAATGGACCTGTTTCTTTCTCTTCCTCTCTCTCCTCCTCCCTAATCTCTCCCTTTCCCTAATCTCAGGGAAACAGGGTCACCTTTCTTCCCCACCCTTGGTAGAGTTATCTGTCCCTGAGCCCATGTCCCTATAGGAAAGCAGTTATCCAGACTTTGGGGATGGCACCAGAAGATCTCAGAATTGACTATCTCCCAATTAACAAGTGAATTACAACTCCAGCAGAGCGCACTTTTTCCAAATGTAGGCTTTGAATCACCTCTTTCACAGTCCACTGCTGTGCCTGGGGGACAGATCACAGCTCTGAGACAGGATTTCCCTGTATTTCTGCTTTGCTAGCAAAGCAATAAAGCTTCTATTTCCTTTTTCTAAAACCTGTTTCCTCGTCTTTGGATTGGCATCAGGGAAAACTGGCTGGGCTTTCACTAACAAGTTTGGCAACCCAGATGGGACTTGAGAGCAGCCTCCCCCTCTCCCCTGCCCTCCCCACCCCCAGCCTCCTGGGGCAGCCTGGCTGTCCAGGGAACCCACTTCCCTGCTGAAGATGCAAGGTGCTGGTGAGCTGTTGAGCCAACTGCAGGAGAGTTAGGAGATGGCTGAGTTTGCCTGGGGTTGAGCCAGAGGAGCTGTACCTGTGGGCAAAGCAAGGGACTGAGGGACCATCCCCAAAGCTCCTTTTGCTTCAGGGAACTCCTGCCTGCTCTCCCTGAGTGTACAGTTTGCTCCACTTTGAGCCAAAGGAAAGTGAACTCAGGAAAGACGTGACACCCTTGGCCATGGGTAAGTCCCCTGGCTTGCATGCCAAGATCCCGATACCACACATCTGATTCCTCTGTGTGGGAACACCTGATCCTCTTTCTGGGGATCACACAGCTAGTGCTCAGGATGCAACCAAGAGACACCATCTACCTAAGACTGATGTGGCTGTCTCCCATTTTTCCAAAAAAATGGAATGTAGAATTTGGCAGTGGGGAAACGTAACCGTGTCCACTTTGTGCTTTGAATATAGCCCTGTTGCTCTGGCACTGCAGTTCATTTTTAAAATGGACATGTTTCAGGCTGGGGATATAGCTGAGTTGGTAGAGTGCTTGTCTCATGCACAAAGCCTGGGTCCAATCCCAGCACAAAAAAAGAAAAAAAAAAAGAGAGAGACATGTTTCTTTCTGTTCCTCTCTCCCTGCTCCTACCTAATCTCTCTCCCTCCCTAATCTGAAGAGACACAGGAATACCTTTCCTCCCCATTCTAGGCAGGGTTACCTGGCCCTGAGCCCACACCCTCCATAGGAATGAAGTCATCTAGTTTGGAGATGGCACCAGAAGATCTCAGAAATGACTATCTCCCAGATTAACAAGTGAGTGACATGCCAACAGAGAACATGTGGAATGTAGCCTTTGAGTCACGTCTTTAATAGCCCCCTGTTCTTGTTGGTGAGCAGAATCATAGCCTTTAGGACCAGAGACGAAAGAAAAATCAGGAACTGGGAGATGGGTGAGTGAGAAATGAAAGACAGAGACCAGGCAGAGATACACAGGAGAGTTTACTTGTCCCAGCTGACAAACAAAGGCCACCTCTCCATAGGTGGAGAGAGGCAATAGAGACTTGGTTCCATGAATGTCATGGGGCAGGCTCAGGGGTGAGAGCCATGCAGGTTGTAATGCAGGAGGTGGGGGGTGTGTTGGTGTGATGGGGGAACCTTTCTCAGAAAGGCCCTTGGGCAGGAAATCGAGACTCTTTCTTAAGATGGCGACTGTCACTTAAGGAGCAAAGCCACAAATCTTGTTTTCCCTTTTTCTCAAAATGGTGCCCTTGTTAGGGATTGGCATTGGGGATAAGGACCCAGTTTTCAGCACCGCCCTGGAGTGCACACTGAGACCCTGGATTCCACAAGTGTGGTCACTCTCTTGGGGACACCTGTGGCGCCACAGGAGCAGGAATCAGGGCTAGTGGGACTTGAGGACCTGGAGACTTTCACTCCCTTTTGGTCTGTTCCAGGTTCTCCCCTGTTGGTTGGCCTTGGGTGTGTGGACCCTTTGTGGCTGTCTGTCTTTCTGTTTTGTACACCCATGGAGCTGGAGGTGGCCTGTCAGAGGAAAAGCAGTGTGAGAGATGGGCATGTGCAAGTCTGTCTGTTTCAACGAGGCTGTCTGCCAGGCATGGTTTCAGGCATCCCCGTCTGTCCTTGTTCCTCTTTTTGGGTCTCTCTCTGGCCTTTAAGACAGGGCCATGCTGAGGGGACCTTACTGGCAGTCTCTGTGGAGAGGGATCATGGTGAAAGGGCCACCGAGAGGCAGAAGCCTAAGAGAGAGACGGGCTCTGCGTCGTGTTCCTGGACTATCAGCACCTTGCAGCTGGAGTTGGTCTGTCAGAGCTGAAGCCTATGAAGGACTGTCCCACAGGCCTCGGTGCAGGTGCAGGGGGGTGGGCACCCTCAGGAGCCAACTGCAGTGTCAAAAGGCACAGCCTCTGGTGTGCGAGGACAGCAGACTCCAGAAGAAGGGTAAAAGAGACTCCTAGCCTTCAACCCAGAGCTGGCCCCAGCACTGCTCCTCAGCCTGGCCCCGGGCAGTGCAGATCTCTCCCTGTGGGTCAAGGACACCATCCCTGAGCCGAGCAGGGCAGCAACCCAGGAGAGCTGCCTGCCTGCAGAGAAATGGCCACGGGAACCGCTCTGCCCTGCCTTCCAGTGCCTTTGGCCCTGGGGTGGAGGCTGCTGGCCACAGAGACGTGGCAGGAGGTTCCTGCTTGTCAGTTTAGGACCTGGGGAGAAAGGCTCACCTCCCTCACACCAACCCCACCCTAGCTGCCCGCATTAGGACCCGCCCAGCTCTGACTCCTGAGCCTCCCGTAAAGTCCCAGATCCCAAGCCTGCTTTGCCTGTCTCTCCCACAGAGAGGTGGCCTTTATCTGTCAGCTCTGCCAAGTAAACTCTCCTGTGTGTCTCTGCCTGGTCTCCATCTTTAATTTATCACGTATCCGTTTCTTGTTCCTTGCTTTCCATTCATTTTGGTGCCAAAAACAGGAATTAGGTTCCCTGGTGTGCCTGCTCCTCTCTTTGAGGGTCACTATCATGAGGGGGCAAAATTGTGACTTATGCAGTCAAGAGGAGAAATAAAGAATGTCCACGCGCTTCTGCCCCTTTCAATGCTTTATTCACTCAAATTACTCCATATATTTTCACTCTACAGGTTCTTAATCAAGAAAATGACAAATCCTTAATGCTAGGCTCTGCAATAGCCACAATCAATTCACATTAAACAATTCTAGATAAATTGTAAGCACTGCAAACACACTTAATCACGACAGGCTCATGACACACATTCCCTCTGTGTGCTAAGTTCAGAAGTCTCAAACCTTGGGCTTTATGTCCAGCAGATGCCCACTCACTCAGACCACAGTGACCAGGTCTGGAACCAAGGCAGGCTTTTCTGGTGTGGAGTGGACGCCCAGTTGAGGAGGGGGTCTTAGGGAGGAGTTGCGGCTCTCACCAAGGTCCAGATGAGGCTGTAGAGTGTGAGAGCAGTGAGGGTCACGCAGAGGCTCAGGGAATGGTGGCAGTGATGGGATGTCAGGTCCTCGGCAGGCTCTCCAGCCCGAGTGCATCCTTGTTTCGGCTGGCTGAATCCCTGTTCATCAGCTCTATCATTTATACTAAATTGGGGAGGGGTTGACCCCCCCTTTCAATCCTTATCAGCTACCACTGGATTTCTCAGTGACATCCTTTACCTGGGGTCAGAAACATCTGGTCTGTGGTCTCCACCCTGATCTTCTCGCCTTTCCCTCTTATCAGGCGAGCACAGCCTGCCAGGGCTTCCCCCTGTTTATCAGGGTGAGGAGAATAACTTGTCTGAGGCCACACTGAAGGGCTCTGTGAGTTTGCCTGGTGAAACTGCAGGTTTTTTAAAATGGGGTTGCATAGGCTCAGGCCTAAGGCTATCCTCACAGTCCCTGAACATCCCCGAGCCCCAATCTGGATTCCATCCTGGGACCAGGGCCTCCATTCCGCCGAACACCCTCTCTGCACCCACCACCAGACAATTCAGGTAAGACCCCTGTCTCTGGTCAACCTAAATGAGCTATGGGTCCCAAGAAGTGACCGTTGTAATGTCCAGTATTCCCAGTGTTAGCACATGCTCAGGGGCAACCCAGCCACAGCTTTCACAGCTACGACTCATCTCTATTGTCCACTGAGTCTACAGGTGTCCTGGGAATTGAGCTCTCTCTCACCCCAGACCTAAACCCCCACAAAACTCATCCACTTGTGCAATCGGATCTGGCCTCAATATCCTTTGTGTGACGACTCTAAATGGCCGCTTAAGGGCCCTCTAGATCCCAATATCATCAGGGATCTTTTCAACTATCGTGAGTGTTTGGGAAAATGGAAAGAGATTTCATACCTTCAAGCCTTCTCCTCCCTACATTCTAAGTCCTCTCTGTAACTCCTGCTCTCCTGCACAAGTCCACTTAGCTCTCACCTCCCCTGCGCCTGCTTCCAAAGGGACAGAAGACCCTACCCAGGACTCCTTCTCCTTCCACCCAGCAGATGAGCCCTGCCATACCACAATTCTGTTTCTAGTGAAGCCTCTGCAGCAATTCTCCCCACGCCCCTCCGCCCTTCCCTCCTCCTGCCACACACTCACGGATTACCACTGCTCAACCCGCATCTCTGTGTCCTCTACGCCAGGTGGCTGGGTGGATGGTGAAATTGGGTTCATGTACCTTTCTCTGCTCCCCTCCCCAGTAACACGTCCACTCAGCAGGCTGACCTGGTGCCCTCATCAGAGCCTTCACTGTGCCAAAGGGAGCCTCCGCCAACGTCTGCGCTGACTCTACTTTCCACCTACTTCTCTCTCACTCTGCTACGTGGAAGGAGCACGGATTCCTTACCACCAAGGGGACTTTAGTTACTGATGCCCCTTTACCTCCGTCTCCTTCAGGGCTCAAAGCTTCCCTCTGCCATTGGATCTGAAGGATGGAAGCCAAGTAACCCCTTCTGCAGTGGGCACCCCTTTTCCTGACCTCTCTCCTTGTCATAGGCCTTTGGCAATTGCTTGATCCCTGGGTCATTAGATTTATTTGGAGCAGATGTAAAGGATCTCTAACCCAACAGTGAACCAGCTTCTGTTAAGGACTTCCAACCCCTCACCAAAATTGGGCCCTCTGGACTCAGCTTGGCCTGGCACCCCTGACAATCACCACTACCTAATAACACCCCATGCCCCTAACAAGGGTCCAGGTGCCACTCCTTCCCAGCAGGAAGAAGCTACAGAATATTGATCTATGCCCCTCCCCCGTAAGAGTCCCAATAACAAACAAAAAATGGGGTGAAGGAAGGTCCTTGCTTAGCCTCTGGATGGCCATCTTAAGTGTAGCCCCCATTTTAAGATAAATTTTCCTTTCCCTCTGAAGGGCCTTTGTAGACAGACTCCCCACTTCCTCACACCAACCCCACCGTTCAGCACCCACCTTAGGACCTGCCCAGCTCTGATCCCTGAGCCTGCCCCATCAAAGTCCTGAACCCCGAGCCTGCTCCGTCTCCCCGTCTATGGAGAGATGGCCTTTATTTGTCAGCTCCCACAGGTGAACTCTGACCAGTGTCTGTCTGGCCTCCGTCCTTCATTCCTCCTCCTCATCTCACAGGTTCTAGCTTTCCTCTCACCAAGGAAACAGCTGGCCCTCATGGTCCTCCTCAGGGCCTTCACAGCAGGAGGAAGCCAGGTGTGGCTGTCACTCAGTCCCATTGAGGAGGGCTCCTTGGCACAGGCACAGGTCCCCAGGCAGCACACATCCCAATTCCCAGGAAGCACCCAGCCTGGCTCTCCCTGGCCCTACAGAATGACTGCTCTGCAGGTTACCACGCCTACCAACAGCCCCACTCAAACATGCCCGTGTGGTGGCACGAGGCACAGAATGTGCCCTGAGGATTTCCAGGTGGGTCCCTGCAAGAGCCTCAAATGTCATCACAGCACCTCAGCAAAGACAGAGGGGACCTGGCGGTCACCAGTATCAAAAGGGCCTGGGACTGAGATCAGCCCCTGATCCCCACAACCCCCTCTTCCTGAGAGCTGGGGTTGGCACCCGGGGCCCTGCAGAGGGGACTGGTCTGCCAGAGGGGGCAAGGTCTTCATGGCTCATGCAGGTTGAGCCTGTTTCTCAGGTTTAAGTCTCTCCAGCTCATGTAGGTAGGCTGCTATAAGTCAGGTTCCAGGGGTCAGCACTTGTGTAGAAGGAGGAGAGGAGGGGAGGAAGAAAAGGAGGAGGAGGAGAGGGAGAGGCGGGAGAGAAAGAAGACGAAGAAGAGGCAAGAAGAGGCAAGGGAAAGGCAAAAACGCTGGGCAAAGATGGATGTTTGTGTTCAAAGTCTACTTGGGCTGGGAGAGATCCAAGATGGCGGGAAGAGGGAGACAGCATTCTGTGTCGCCCTGTGACCTGGGACTCCAGTAGTGAGAATACTGCTTCTTTGGGAGCAATATTCCTGCTCCCGTGCAGGAATTATGGCCACTGTGCCCATCCAGGGCTCCAGGGCTCAGCATCACAGAAGGTCTCCCACCATCAGACACTGTGAACCCTTTTACAAACCTACTGAGTATATTGTAGATAACAACTGAATTCACCATTTCTGTGATTGTGACCAAACTGCGAACGTTTCATTAGCAAACATTTGTCTTCAGGGTGTATATTATTTATATTGGGCTCTGATAACATTTCCTTCACCTCAAGGGAAAGGTATGGGATCCCTATAGGGGCTTGCTAAGCCCATAGGGTAAAAATGGTAACGCCTTGGATTCACAGCCCTTGAAGCAAAGACACACAGCAATATGAAAAGAGAAGGGAAGAGAGTGACCCAAACAAATCAAGACACCACAGTCCTAGAATCCATGGCCAGCACAGCAGAAGAAATGACAGTCCAGGATGTACATAATTGAAATGTTCTGTGGAGTAAAGGATGATATAAGAGAGCAAATACAGGCACAAAGATCATTTTGACAAGAGCTACATGAACAAATACAGGAAGCAAAGATTACTTCAATAGGGAAACAGAGGTTTTAAAATAAAATAATAACCCAGAAATCCCTGAAATGCCAGAAACAATAAACCAAATTAAAAGTTCATTTAAAAGCACCACCAACAGATTAGACCACTTGGAAGATGGGACCTCAGACAATGAAGACAAAATATATAATAATCTTAAAAAGAATGTAGACCACACAGTGAAAATGGAAAGAGACCATGAGGAGAACGTTCAAGAAATATGGGATAGCAAAAAAAAAAAAAAAAAAAAAAGGAAAAAGAAAAAAGAAACAAATTTAAGAGTTATTGGGATACAGGAAGACATAGGGTTCCAAACCAAAGGAATGCACAATCTATTCAATGAAATATTATCAGAAAAAATTCCAGACATGAATAATGAATTGGAAACCCAAATTCAAGAGTCTGACAGGATGCCAAATGTACAAAATCACAACAGATCCACACCAAGGCACATTATAATGAAAATGCCCAACATACAGAATAAGGAGAGACAAAGGAATCAGATTACATATGGAGAAAACCAATTAGGTTATGTGCAGATTTTTTTAACCCAGACCCTGAAAGCTAGAAGATCCTGCAACAACATATGTCAAGCTCTGACAAAAATGGATGCCAACCAAGAATCTTATATCCAGCAAAGTTAAGCTTTAGATTCCATGATGAAATAAAAAGATTCCATGATAAAAAATATTAAAAGAATTTACAGCTAGAAACCGGCATTACAGAACATCCTTGGCAAAATATTCCATGAAAACAAAATGAAAAACAAGAATGAAAATCAGCAGAGGGAGGTATTACACTAAGGGGAAAATCAATCAAAGGAGAAACCAAGTCAAGTTAAATACCAAAAATAAACAAAAATTCCTGGGAATACACATCATGTCTCAATAATAACCCTGAATGTTAATGGCCTAAGCTCACCAATCACATGACATAGACTGGCAGATTGGATTTAAAAAGATCTAACAAAATGCTGCTTTCAAGAGACTCATAGGAAAAAAACATCCACAGACTGAAAGTGAAAGGTTTGTAAAAATCAAACCACTCACATGGACTGTGGAAGCAAGCAGAAGTTTCATCATCATATCAAATAAAGTAGACTTCAAGCCAAAGTTAATCAAAAGGACATTTCATACTGCTTAAGGGAAATATTCATCAACAAAACATAACAATTATAAATATGTATGCCCCCCCAAAATGGGAAATCTACTTTCATCACACAAACTCTTCTCAAGTTCAAGAGTTAATAGACCACAACACAATAATTCTGAGTGACTTTTACACACCTCTTTCACCACTGGATAGATCATACAAACAAAAGCTGAACAAAGAAACTGTAGAACTCAATAATACAATCAATAACATATACTTCACCGACATATATACAATATTTCATCCTTCAATGAATAAATACACTTTCTTGTATGCAGCACATGCATCCTTCTCTAAAATAGACCATATATTATGCCACAAAGCAACTCTTAGCAAATACAAAAAGTAGAGATATTACCCTGCATTCTATCAGATCATAATGGAATGAAATTAGAAATCAATGATAAAATAAGAAATAAAAGCTACTCCAACGCCTGGAGACTAAATAATATGCTACTGAATGAATAATGGGTTGCAAAAAACATCAAGGAGATTAAAACATTCTTAGAGGTGAATGAGAACACAGATACAACATATCGAAATCTCTGGGTCACTATGAAGGCAGAGGAAAAAGTTCATTGCATGGAGTTCATTCCTTAAAAGAAGAAAAAGTCAACAAATAAATGAGTTTAACATTACATCTCAAAGTATTAGAAACAGAATAACAAATCAACACCCAAAGCAGAAGACAGAAAATAATAAAAATCAGAGCTGAAATTAATGAAATTGAAACAAAAGAAGCAATTGAAAAAATTGCCAAAACAAAAAGATAGTACATTGAAAAAAATAAATAAAATTGACAGCCGTTTAGCCATACTAACAAAGAGAAGGAGAAAGCTCAAATTACTAATATATATTATGGAAAAGGAAATATCATAACAGACACTACAGAAATACCAAATATAATTAGAAATTATTTTGAAAACTTGTATTCCAATAACATAGAAAATATATCGAAGACATTAACAAACTTCTGGAGTCATATGATTTGCACAAATTGAATCAGGATGTTATACTCAATTAAAATAGATTAATTTCAACTGATGAAATAGAAGAAGCTCTCAAATACTACCAATCAAGAAAATCCCAGGACCAGTTGGATACACAGTTGAGTTCTACAAGACCTTTGAAGAAGAACTAATCAACACTGTTCAATTTATTTCTGAAATAGAAAATGAGGGAGCAGTTCCAAACTCATTCTATAAGGCTGATTCCAAAACTTGATTCCAAAACCTGATTCCAAAACCAGCCAAAGACACAGCATCAAGAAAACTTCAAAACAATATCTCTAATGAACATAGATGCAAAAATTCTCAATAAAATTCTGGCAAATCAAATACAAAAACATCAAAAAGATCATGTACCACGATCAAGTGGGGTTGATACCAGGGATGCAAGGTTGGATCAACAAACGGAAATCAGTAAATGTAATTCATCACATCAATAGACTTAAAGAGAAGAACCATAGGATCATCTCAATAGATGCAGAAAAAGCATTTGACAAAATACCACACCCTTCATGTTCAAAACACTAGAAAATCTAGGGATGACAGGAACATATCTCAACACTGAAAAAGCTGTCTATGCTAAGTCCTAGGCCAACATCATTCTAAATGCAGAAAAACTGAAAGCATTCCTTCTAAAAACTGGAACAAGACAGGGATGCCCTCTTTCATCACTTGTATTTAATATAATTCTTGAAACACTGGCCAGAGCAATTAGATAGATGAAAAAAATTAAATGAATACGGATAGGAAAAAAGAACTCAAATTAGCACTTTTGCTGATGATATGATTCTATACCTAGAAGACCCAAAAAATTCCACCAGAAAACTTCTAGAACTAGTACATGAATTCAGCAAAGTAGCAGGACACAAATTTAACACCCATAAATAAAGGCATTTCTGTACATCAGTGACAGATCCTCTGAAAAGAAAATGAGCAAAACTATACCATTTACAATAGCCTCAAAAAATAAAATAAACTACTTGGGAATCAACATAACAAAAGATGTAAAAGGCCTCCACAGCAAAAACTGCAGAAATCTAAAGAAAGAAATTCAAGAAGACCTTAGAAGATGGAAAGTTCTCCTTGTCTTGGATAGGCAGAATTAATATTGTCAGAATGACCATTCTACCAAAGCATTATACAGATTTAATGAAATTCCAATCAAAATCCCAATGACATTCCTCATAGAAATAGAAAAAGCAGTCAACAAATTTATCTGGAAAAATAAAGACCCAGAATAGCTAAAGCAATCCTTAGCAAGAAGAGTGAAGCAGGTGGCATCACTATACTAGATCTTAAACTATACTAGAGAGCAATAGTAACAAAACCAGCATGGTATTGGCACCAAAATAGACTGGTAGACAGACCAATGGTACAGAATAGAGGACACAGAGAATAACGCACATAAATACAGTTAACTTATATTAGACAAAGGCACCAAAAATGTACATTGAAGAAAAATAAACCCTCAACAATTGGTGCTGGCAAAACTGGAAATCCATATGCAAAAAAAAAAAAAATTGAACCCCAATTCCCACCATGCACAATACACAACTCAAAGTGGATCAAGGTTTTGGATTTAACCAGAGACCCTGCGTCTAATAGAAGAAAAAGTAGGCCCACATCTCCATCATATCAGATTTAGGCCCCTAATTCCTTAATAAGACTCTTATAGCACAAGAATTAATTAAAATCAAGAATTAATAAATGGGATGGATTCAAACTAAAAAGTTTCTTCTCAGCAAAAGAAACAATCAGTGAGGTGAATAGAGAGCCCACAGCTTGGGAGCAAAGTTTTACCACTTGCACATCAGATAGAGCACCAATCTCTAGGGTATATAAAGAACTCAAAAAGCTAAATACCAAAATGACAAATAATCTAATCAATAAATGGGCCAAGGAACAGAACAGACATTTAGGTGATGTACAATCAATCAACAAACATGAAAAAAATGTTCAACATATCTAGCTATTGGAGAAACTCGAATCAAAACTACTCTTAAGATTTCATCTTAATCTAGTCAGAATGGCAGCTATTAACAATTCAAACAACAATAAGTGTTGGCCAGGATGTGGGGAAAAAGGCACATTCACACACTGCTGGTGGGACTACAAATTGGTGCAGACAATATGGAAAGCAGTACGGAGAATTCTTGGAAAACTTGGAGTGGAACCACCATTTGACCCAGTTATCCCACTCCTTGATCTATACCCAAAGGACTTAAAAACAGCATACTACAGAGACACAGCCACATCAATGTGTATAGCAGCACAATTCACAATAGCTAAACTGTGGAACCAACCTACATGCCTATCAGTAGATGAATGGATAAAGAATGTGGTATATATACACAATAGAATATTATTCACCAATAAAAGACAATAAAATCATGACATTTGCACATTAGTTAATCCCCAACATCCAAAGGCCAAATGTTTTCTCTGATATAAGGAGGCTGATTCATAGTGGGTTAGGGTGGGGGAGCATGGGAGGATTAGACAAACTCTAGATAGGGCAAAGGGAGGGAGGGAAAGGAAAGGGGCTAGAGGTGTAAAAGAGATGGTGGAATGAGATGGACTTTCGTATCCTAAGTACATTTATGAAGACATCAATGGTGTGAATAGACTTTGTGGACAAGCAGAGATATCAAAAATTGTGCTCTATATGTGTAATATGAATTGTAATGCATTCTGCTGTCATATATAGGGAATTAGAATTAAAAATTAAAAAAAGAAGAAAAAGGAAATAAGCAATAACTATATAAAAAGAATGTCATTGGGCTGAGCTTGGAAGCACATGCTTATAATCCCAGCAGCTCAGGATCTTGAGTCCAGGCAGGAGGATCTTGAGTTCAAAGTAAGCCTCAGCAAATGTGAGGCACTAAGTCACCCAGTGAGATCCTGTCTCTAATTTTAAAAATACATAAAACAGGGCTGATGGTGTGGCTTAGTAGTTCAGAGCCTCAATCAACCCACCCCTGAAAGAGTACTTGTATCCAGAGACCTGTAGGTGTTGGCACTGAATGTCTCTATACAGAGGGGTGTTATAGATTATTTAATTTTAAAAACAAAACTTATGTATCATTTTATTAAAATGCACTGAATAAGTGTACTCTACATTTATTAATATGTAGTAGAATAAAACTGGTTTTGATAGAAAAAAGCAAAAAAAAAAAAAAAACAACAACATCCACCTTTCAAGACTCCTGGGAGGATGTCAGAACCTGACTCAGGTGCTGCCTGCTTTCCAGCTCTGGATTCAGGGGCCTGTTGGTGGGCAGGGCCCTTCTGCATGGCTCCTGGCCTGGTGGCTGAGAATGGCAGCCTTAGTGTCAGGGACCCAGTGCTGGTAGAGGCAGCCCTCCCGCCCCACGCTGAGCCCTCCTCCCTTCCTGCAGCTGAGATGCCCCAACCTGCCTCCTGCCTCCTGGATGGAGGAGCATCAGCCCCAGAGCAGAGTCCACCCAAGTGGCCCTCCCTACAGGGCTGCCAGCCTCTGGTGCTTTGCAGTTCTGTGCAGGGCAAAGAAAGGCGGGTGGAGCTGGGCCCTGGAGGGCCCTCCCCAAGGCAAACAACCCAGAGAACCTGTGCACACACAGGGGTATAAATGGGCCCTTCTTGTGCAATGACACATCCTGTGTGGTCCTCAAGACGCCCACTGTCATGGAGGCCAGAGCACTTTGGCTGCTGCTGCTGGTCCTGGCCCTGGGGACCTCTGGCTGGGCTGAGCAGGACGTCGGCCTGTGTGAGTACCACTCTGGTCCCCGATGGCAGGGTGGGGACACAAGAGAGGGAGAGACTTGCAGGCAGGGTGCCCTTCTGTGGGCTCCAGAGTTGAGAAACCCTCATGCTTCTACTCCACGTCACCTTAGTGATCACCATTTGTCAGATTCAGACCTGTTCTTGCAGCAGCCCCACATAGAGGGTCTCATTGTCCCTGTGTCACACTCAGGAAACTGAAGCTCAAAGAGTCAGCATCTCTAAGGCAGCCCCCCTGCGGGTCAGGCTTGAAAACTCGATTGCACCCAGGGTGGCCCTGGGGACAGCTGGCACCCAACTCCCACTCTGGTGCCATCTTTGCCAGAGGTTTCTGATCATGCCATAGGACTTTGCCCAACATGCTGGCAGTTGACAAAAGAGATGAGGAAGGGACTGGTCCACAACGTGGCTCTGCGGACTGTCTTCCTGCCACCATGGCTTTGAAGCTCAGGCGGTGATAGGGACAAGTCTGAGGGCACGAAGGGGTGACCTCACCAGGTTCCCAAGACAGAGCAGGCTCAGGCAGCAGCTCCCAAAGTGGGCCACCCACCAGGGTCACCTGGGGGCTGGTCAGCTCCTCCTGTAAAACCGTCTCAGGGTAGAGCCAGGCCCTGGTGGATTTCAGAGATTGCCAGGGATTGCAACGGGCACGGCCCTGGGAAGCACTGGAGTAGAGGCTGCGGGCTGGCCCGGGGCTTTCCCAAGTGGTCCATTTCCTCAAGGAAGAGTCTAGTTGCCATGGCACCAGGTGGACCTTTAGGCACACGGAGGCAGGCCTGCAGGATTCGGGACGCCGAGTGTCGGGGCCCAAGGTGCAGCCCTGTCATGAAAAGCAGAGGCTATGGGTGGCGGGTGCCGAGGGACAGCTACAGCTGACTTCCCGAGGACAGGGCATGTCCTGCACATGGCCATTTCTAGACAGGGGGCAGGTGTTGCTGCTCAAACAAGGAGGGGCGCCTGGTCTGGGCTCTGGGGACCCGGATTCCCCAGGGCCTGCTGAGGTCCCAGGCTTCCTGACAAGGTGCAGGGAGCATGCCAATGAGAGCCAGCAGGGCAACACTGGGTCCCCGGGTGTGGCCTTCAACAGCCCAGGTCCTTCATTCCTGGGGACAGCCCATGCTCCAGGGGCAGGGAGGCGCCATCTCTGAGCTCAGAGTGGGCTAAGGGAGGATGTGAACTTCAGACTGAGGCCAACACCTGGCCCCAAGCCCTGGGGGCTCTGGCACTGACCTGGTGTTGTTTGGGCAGCGGAGGTCCAGTGTGTCTTCCCAGCCAAGGAGAGGGTGAACTGCGGCTACCCTAACATTGACCAGGAGGCCTGCACCAACCGCGGCTGCTGCTTTGACTCCAGCATACGAGGGGTGCCCTGGTGCTTCGAGCCTCTGCTGAAGGAAGGTAAGGCCCAGCATGGTGACCACAGGTGCCTGGTGTCTCAAGGCCCCATCCTTCCTGGGCCTGAGCATAGACATGAAGACCCCCAGAAAGGCCCATGTGCCTGGGCTTGTGCAGGACAACCAGCACTGTCACTGTGACTGTCTGTGTGGAGAGCCTCTTATCAGTGGCCCCCTTCGGAGGGCAGCTGGTAGCCACTGGCTGGTCCCTTTTTGTCCCCTTTCTATACAATATAAAAGGGACACTGTTAAAAGATGTTCTAGGTTAAGGAATCCTGTAGAAGGAACCAGATTAAACTGTCCCACAGAGAAGGGGAGATATGCAGGTGTGGAATGCTGAGCTGACTTTTGAGGCTATTTTCTGCAAACCAAGCACCCAGGGTCCCTGTCATCTGTGACTTGCTCACAGCAGCTGGTGGCCATGCTGGTGTGGTGCCCTGGAGCCTCCCTGCACCCCAACCTGCTGCTGACTGCCCACTGGGTGTGCCTCTCCTTCCTCCTCCCTCAGTGGACCAGGGGTCAGTGGGGGTGCAGCACAGCCCCCTCTTGCTCTGGGAGGGGCCCTGTGCCTGAGCCAACCACAGATGGCGTGAGCACAGGTGGTTTGCCATCCTGGCTCCATCTGGGCCCCACCCACCAGGTCTTGGGAGTGCCTGTCTGCTCAGAGCCATCTGGCCTCCCAGGGGCCAGCTCACCTTCTCAGGACCTGCCTTCCCGAAGCACCTTCCTGGAGTCAGAGCCAAGGGGCCAGACTTGGCTTTGTCCTGGGGCAGCAGGGAGGAGGCTGAGCTCCAGCTGCTGCAGCCTCTGACCAAGGATGGCGTTTGCCTCCGTCCTGAGCACAGCCAGGGAGGAGGGCCGGAGAAGGCTTGAGACCAGCCACGGAGCTGGCCAAGCCCCTGCTGGCTGTCCCCCTTCCTCTGCCTGCCCTCTGGGGACTCCGCCTCTTCTCTGAGTGCTGGCCAGGGGTCCTGCCAAGGCACACCTCACTTCTCCCCTGCCCTGATGACCTGGGTCCAGTTGTTTCCCCTAGTGACCCTCCATGGGAGAGGCAGCTGTCCTCACAGGCTGTGGGGACACTCTGTGTTTCCCTGGAACCCGGGGGAGGCTTCAGAGAGGCGCTGCCTTGGAGACCACCCTGCCTTGGCATCCAGGCTGGGCAGGGTGGGTGGAGGTGGCACCGCTCACCCTAACTTCTGTGCTTTGTCCCCAGAATGCGAGTTCTGAAGCTCTGCTCTCTGTGGCCTGGGATGGCACCTGCCTGTGGATGGTGGCTGGCAGAGGGGGCTGCCAGTCACGGCTCCCCCTGCTCTGGGCAAGCGCGTCAGCTGAACACTCGTGTCCAGGGTCTGCTGTCTAAAGAATAAAGCTCTCAAGCTCAGCATGAGGACCGTTCTTCCTGCCACACCTCTGCCCTGTGTTCCTCCCCTTGGCTCCTCCCTCCTACGTTCTGAGAACCATGTCACATGCACGTTGTTAAAAAGCTGGGCCTGCCTTTCTTGGGGAGAGAGAAGTCAGCAGTCCCCTCACAAATGGGAGCTTCTTGTATGTGTTGGCAGGTCAAGTGTAACCCCGAGACCCTTCCATGGCCTTCTTCCCTCTTCTCCTTCATGAACACGGGTCTGCTGTATGAGCCATCAACGAGTGTCACTGACCTCCCGTCCCATTCGGAGTCCTGGCCTCTGAGGGGAGGCTGTGGCCCGCCCTCCCTGGGGCAGCCTGGCTCTGCACTCACACTGAGAAGGCCCAAGTGTGCCCAGGGTGGGCCAACACTCGGCCCCCACGGGGACCGTCCTAAGGGGCGTCTGCCCTGTCATGGTGCAAAGGCCAGGAGTCCCCTGTGCCCACAGGGTGGGGTTGCTTGGTGTCCTCCCCCTGGGAAGGAGACTCTGGGCCCTAGGCAGCAGCCTTCATTCTGACCCTGTGCTGGACCCTGACCTTGACTCCCACTCCCTAGAAGTGCCACAGAACTGCCCTTGGCCTATGAGGGGCATCTCTCAGCTACTCGTCCTACGGCTGGGACTGAGAGGACCATGTCAGGAGGTCCTGGTCTTGGAATCCAAAGCCTTCCTGTCCCTTCATAATGGTGTGAGGTGCCACCTGTCTGACCTCAAGTGACCCCACACCTGGGCGTGCACCAAAGACCTGCCTTGCACCTGAGGAGGGATGCAGCCGGGCTCGCCTGGCCATGTAGCTGCCTGGGCCCTGTCCCCCACTCCTCACAGATTGCCCAGCCCTGAGGCCGAGCCCCATTACAGTTGCAGGATGCCAAGTTTCCCTGGCCCTGGGCCCAGCCTCAGGCCTCACAGCTGCTGAGACCCCTGGGCTGGTCAGAGCCTGAGCTCTGTTGACTTCCCTCACTGACCTGCATGTGCCCTCCCCCCTCGCCCTCCAGCAAGACCTCTGTCATGGGAAACTGTCCACCTGTGTCCCCAAAGCCCCCCTTGCCCTGCACCTGCTGTGCCAGGACTGCCCTCCCTGACCTGGGCTTAGGTGGCCCTGTGCTGTGCTCCACCTGGCCTTGGTCTCTTGTGCCCCCTCTGTTCCCTCGACAGTGACCCAGTGCCACCCCAGAGCCTGCATCTGGGCAGAGCCCTCCTCCTCCCCCACAGAGCTGCTCCCCTCTCCAGCTGAGCTTGTCCCCAGCTGAGCTAGCACCATGGCTCACACAGGTTCTAGAAGTTTCTCTCACTACTCTGTGTGTGCATTGAGTTTGCTACTGTAACAGGGTCCACTTTAGGCTTGGACTTGGCCCTTGCTGCTCTGCTACTGCTACTGGTTTTTAAAATGGACCTGTTTCTTTCTCTTCCTCTCCCTCCTCCTCCCTAATCTCTCCCTTTCCCTAATCTCAGGGGAAACAGGGTCTCCTTTCCTCCCCACCCTTTGTAGAGTTATCTGTCCCTGAGCCCATATCCCTATAGGAAAGCAGTAATCCAGACTTTGGGGATGGCTCCAGAAGATCTCAGAATTGACTATCTCCCAATTAACAAGTGAATTACAACTCCAACAGAGCACACTTTTTCCAAATGTAGGCTTTGAATCACCTCTTTCACAGTCCACTGCTGTGCCTGGGGGACAGATCACAGCTCTGAGACAGGATTTCCCTGTATTTCTCCTTTGCTAGCAAAGCAATAAAGCTTCTATTTCCTTTTTCTAAAACCTGTTTCCTCATCTTTGGATTGGCATCAGGGAAAACTGGCTGGGCTTTCACTAACAAGTTTGGCAACCCAGATGGGACTTGAGAGCAGCCTCCCCCTCTCCCCTGCCCTCCCCTCCCCTCTCAGAGACCAGACAGCAATACATGGGAGAGTTTACTTGTCCCAGCTGACAAACAAAGGCCACCTCTCCATAGGTGGAGAGAGGCAATAGAGACTTGGTTCCATGGATGTCATGGGGCAGGCTCAGGGGTAAGAGCCAGGCGGGTTGTAATGCAGGAGGTGGGGGGTGGGTTGGTGTGATGGGGAAACCTTTCTCAGAAAGGCCCTTGGGCAGGAAATCGAGACTCTTTCTTAAGATGGCGACTGTCACTTAAGGAGCAAAGCCACAAATCTTGTTTTCCCTTTTTCTCAAAATGGTGCCCTTGTTAGGTATTGGCATTGGGGACAAGGAGCCAGTTTTCAGCACCGCCCTGGAGTGCAAACTGAGACCCTGGATTCCACAAGTGTGGTCACTCTCTTGGGGACATCTGTGGCACACAGGAGCAGGAGTCAGGGCTCGAGGACTTGAGGACCTGGAGACTTTCACTCCCTTTTGGTCTGTTCCAGGTTCTCCCCTGTTGGTTGGCCTTGGGTATGTGGACCCTTTGTGGCTGTCTGTCTTTCTGTTTTGTACACCCATGGAGCTGGAGGTGGCCTGTCAGAGGAAAAGCAGTGTGAGAGATGGGCATGTGCAAGTCTGTCTGTTTCAACGAGGCTATCTGTCAGGCATGGTTTCAGGGATCCCTGTCTGTCCCTGTTCCTCTTTTTGGGTCTCTCTCTGGCCTTTAAGACAGAGCCATGCTGAGGGGACCTTATTGGCAGTCTCTGTGGAGAGGGATCATGGTATTCTCAGTGATACCATGGGGTCAGGGGCACCCCATCTACAGCTTTCACAGCTAAGACTCATCCCCACTGTCAACTGAGTCTACAGGTGTCCTGGGTTTTGAGCTCTCTCTCAAGCCACATCTAAAGCCCCCAAAACTTATCCACTTGTGCAATCAGATGTGGCCTCAATATCCTTTGTGCGATGACTCTAAATGGCCCTTTAGTGGCCCTCAGGATCCCAGTATCATCAGGGATCTTTTCAAGTATCCTGAGTGTTTGGGAAAATGGAAAGAGATCTCATACATTCAGGCCTTCTCCTCCCTTGTTCTAAGTCCTCTCTGCAACTCCTGCTCTCCCCCACAAGTCCTCTTAGCTCTCACCTCCCCTGCACCTGCTTCCAAAGGCACAGAAGACCCTCCCCAGGACTCCTTCTCCTTCCACCCAGCAGATGAGCCCTGCCATACCACAATTCTATTTCTAGTGAAGCCTCTGCAGCAATTCTCCCCACACCCCTCCGCCCTTCCCTCCTCCTGCCACATGCTCACGGATTACCAGCGCTCAACCCGCATCTCTGTGTCCTCTACACCAGGTGGCTGGGTGGATGGTGAAATTGGGTTCATGTGCCTTTCTCTTTGTCAGATCTTTCACAGATGGAAAAGCAGCTTGGGTCCTATACTTCAAGTCCCACCACATAGACCAAAGAGTTTCAATTCCTGACCCAGTCATATAAGTGGACCTCCCACCATGTCCATGTGATCTTGTCTACCACCCTCCAGACTCGCCTGCCACTCCCCTGATCCTCCACCTGACCTCAGGACCACCCCTCTTCCGTCTGCCAGTGTCTCCCATTACCCCGTTCAAGGTGGACCCTACTGTCTGGGATGTTTCCAGTCTTCTAGGGCCTCACACCCCAAGCCCATTCACATCCACCTCATGGTTTTTGCAGAGTGGCCCTTGTCAGGCTCCTGATATAAAGCCCTTCCTGTCCCAGGTGTGTGTGACTTGCCCTGGGCCACTTTACTTCCATTGGTGCCTGTGAGTCCATCAGGTTCCCCCATGGGCCTTGACCTCCCCTCTGGGGATTTGAGCTGCTTTGAGACCCTGGCCTGAGGGCGCAGGACCACCAACCTCCATTCACCTAGCGTTCTCCTTCTTCATCCACACTCCTTCTGCAGTGGGCACCCCTTTTCCTGACCTCTCTCCTTGTCATAGGCCTTTGGCAATTGCTTGATCCCTGGGTCATTAGATTTATTTGGAGCAGATGTAAAGGATCTCTAACCCAACAGTGAACCAGCTTCTGTTAAGGACTTCCAACCCCTCACCAAAATTGGGCCCTCTGGACTCAGCTTGGCCTGGCACCCCTGACAATCACCACTACCTAGTAACACCCCGTGCCCCTAACAAGGGTCCAGGTGCCACTCCTTCCCAGCAGGAAGAAGCTACAGAATATTGATCTATGCCCCTCCCCCATAAGAGTCCCAATAACAAACAAAAAATGGGGTGAAGGAAGGTCCTTGCTTAGCCTCTGGATGGCCATCTTAAGTGTAGCCCCCATTTTAAGATAAATTTTCCTTTCCCTCTGAAGGGCCTTTGTAGACAGACTCCCCACTTCCTCACACCAACCCCACCGTTCAGCACCCACCTTAGGACCTGCCCAGCTCTGATCCCTGAGCCTGCCCCATCAAAGTCCTGAACCCCGAGCCTGCTCCGTCTCCCCGTCTATGGAGAGATGGCCTTTATTTGTCAGCTCCCACAGGTGAACTCTGACCAGTGTCTGTCTGGCCTCCGTCCTTCATTCCTCCTCCTCATCTCACAGGTTCTAGCTTTCCTCTCACCAAGGAAACAGCTGGCCCTCATGGTCCTCCTCAGGGCCTTCACAGCAGGAGGAAGCCAGGTGTGGCTGTCACTCAGTCCCATTGAGGAGGGCTCCTTGGCACAGGCACAGGTCCCCAGGCAGCACACATCCCAATTCCCAGGAAGCACCCAGCCTGGCTCTCCCTGGCCCTACAGAATGACTGCTCTGCAGGTTACCGCACCTACCAACAGCCCCCATCAAACATGCCCGTGTGGTGGCACGAGGCACAGAATGTGCCCTGAGGATTTCCAGGTGGGTCCCTGCAAGAGACTCAAATGTCATCACAGCACCTCAGCAAAGACAGAGCGGACCTGGCGGTCACCAGTATCAAAGGGCCTGGGACTGAGATCAGCCCCTGCTCCCCACAACCCCCTCTTCCTGAGAGCTGGGGTTGGCACCCGGGGCCCTGCAGAGGGGACTGGTCTGCCAGAGGGGGCAAGGTCTTCATGGCTCATGCAGGTTGAGCCTGTTTCTCAGGTTTAAGTCTCTCCAGCTCATGTAGGTAGGCTGCTATAAGTCAGGTTCCAGGGGTCAGCACTTGTGTAGAAGGAGGAGAGGAGGGGAGGAAGAAAAGGAGGAGGAGGAGAGGGAGAGGAGGGAGAGAAAGAAGACGAAGAAGAGGGAAGAAGAGGCAAGGGAAAGGCAAAAAAGCTGGGCAAAGATGGATGTTTGTGTTCAAAGTCTACTTGGGCTGGGAGAGATCCAAGATGGCGGGCAGAGAGAGACAGCATTCTGTGTCGCCCTGTGACCTGGGACTCCAGTAGTGAGAATACTGCTTCTTTGGGAGCAATATTCCTGCTCCCGTGCAGGAATTATGGCCACTATGCCCATCCAGGGCTCCAGGGCTCAGCATCACAGAAGGTCTCCCACCATCAGACACTGTGAACCCTTTTACAAACCTACTGAGTATATTGTAGATAACAACTGAATTCACCATTTCTGTGATTGTGACCAAACTGCGAACGTTTAATTAGCAAACGTTTGTCTTCAGGGTGTGTATTATTTATATTGGGCTCTGATACCATTTCCTTCACCTCATAGGAAAGGTATGGGATCCCTATAGGGGCTTGCTAAGCCCATAGGGTAAAAATGGTAACGCCTTGGATTCACAGCCCTTGAAGGAAAGACACACAGCAATATGAAAAGAGAAGGGAAGAGAGTGACCCAAACAAATCAAGACACCACAGTCCTAGAATCCATGGCCAGCACAGCAGAAGAAATGACAGTCCAGGATGTACATAATTGAAATGTTCTGTGGAGTAAAGGATGATATAAGAGAGCAAATACAGGCACAAAGATCATTTTGACAAGAGCTACATGAACAAATACAGGAAGCAAAGATTACTTCAATAGGGAAGCAGAGGTTTTAAAATAAAATAATAACCCAGAAATCCCTGAAATGCCAGAAACAATAAACCAAATTAAAAGTTCATTTAAAAGCACCACCAACAGATTAGACCACTTGGAAGATAGGACCTCAGACAATGAAGACAAAATATATAGTAATGTTAAAAAGAATGTAGACCACACAGTGAAAATGGTAAGAAACCATGAGCTGAATATTCAAGAAATATGGGATAGCAAAAAATACATATATATAAAACAAAAAACAAAAAAAACAAATTTAAGAGTTATTGGGATACAGGAAGACATAGGGTTCCAAACCAAAGGAATGCGCAATCTATTCAATGAAATATTATCAGAAAAAATTCCAGACATGAATAATGAATTGGAAACCCAAATTCAAGAGTCTGACAGGATACCAAATGTACAAAATCACAACAGATCCACACCAAGGCACATTATAATGAAAATGACCAACATACAGAATAAGGAGAGACAAAGGAATCAGATTACATATGGAGAAAACCAATTAGGTTATGTGCAGATTTTTTTAACCCAGACCCTGAAAGCTAGAAGATCCTGCAACTACATATGTCAAGCTCTGACAAAAAAGGATGCCAACCAAGAATCTTATATCCAGCAAAGTTAAGCTTTAGATTCCATGATGAAATAAAAAGATTCCATGATAAAAAATATTAAAAGAATTTACAGCTAGAAACCGGCATTACAGAACATCCTTGGCAAAATATTCCATGAAGACAAAATGAAAAACAAGAATGAAAATCAGCAGAGGGAGGTATTACACTAAGGGGAAAATCAATCAAAGGAGAAACCAAGTCAAGTTAAATACCAAAAATAAACAAAAATTCCTGGGAATACACATCATGTCTCAATAATAACCCTGAATGTTAATGGCCTAAACTCACCAATCACATGACATAGACTGGCAGATTGGATTTAAAAAGATCTAACAAAATGCTGCTTTCAAGAGACTCTAGTAAAAAACATCCACAGACTGAAGGTGAAAGGTTTGTAAAAATCAAACCACTTACATGGACTGTGGAAGCAAGCAGGGGTTTCATCCTCACATCAAATAAAGTAGACTTCAAGCCAAAGTTAATCAAAAGGACATTTCATACTGCTTAAGGGAAATATTCATCAAAATGGGAAATCTACTTTCATCACACAAACTCTTCTTAAGTTCAAATAGACCACAACACAATAATTCTGGGTGACTTTTACACACCTCTTTCACCACTGGATAGATGATACAAACAAAAGCTGAACAAAGAAACTATAGAACTCAATAATACAATCAATAACTTATACTTCACCAACATTTATAGAATATTTCATCCTTCAATGAACGAATACACTTTCTTCTCAGCAGCACATGGTCCTTCTCTAAAATAGACCATATATTATGCCACAAAGCAACTCTTAGGAAATCCAAAAAAGTAGAGATACTACCCTGCATTCTATCAGATCATAATGGAATGAAATTAGAAATCAATGATAAAGTAAAAAATAAAAGATACTCCAAAACCTGGAGACTAAATAATATGCTACTGAATGAACAATGGGTTGCAAAAGACATCAAGGAGATTTAAAATTCTTAGAGGTGAATGAGAACACAGGAACAACGTATCGAAATCTCTGGGTCACTATGAAGGCAGTACTAAGAGGAAAGTTCATTGCATAGGGTTCATTTCTTAAAAGAAGAAAAAGTCAACAAATAAATGACTTAACATCTCACAACCTTAGAAAAAGAAAAACAAATCAACACCCAAAGCAGAAGACAGAAAATAATTAAAATCAGAGCTGAAATCAATGAAATTGAAACAGAAGAAGCAATTGGAAAAATTGCCAAAACAAAAAGTTGTTTCTTTGAAAAAATAAATAAAATTGACAGACCTTTAGCCATACTAACAAAGAGAAGGAGAAAGCTCAAATTACTAACATTTTGATGGAAAAGGAAATATCACAACAGACAATACAGAAATACAGAATATAATCAGAAATTATTTTCAAAATTTGTATTTCAAAAAAATAAAATGAAATATATTGAAGGCATTGACATATTTCTAGAGTCATATGATTTGCACAAATGGAACAGGATCTTATACTCAATTTAAACAGATCAATTTCAAGTGATTAAATAAAAGAAGCCCTCAGAAGCCTACCAACCAAGCGAAGCCCAGGACCAGTGAGATACACAGCCAAGTTCTACAAGCCCTTTGTAGAAGAACTAATACCAATACTGTTCAATTTATTTCAGGAAATAGAAAAACAAGTAGCACTTCCAAACTCATTCTGTAAGGCTGAATCCAAAACCTGATTCCAAAACCTGACTCCAATATCAGCCAAAGACACAGCATCAAGAAAATTTCAAAACAATATCTCTAATGAACATAGATGCAAAAATTCTCAATAGAATTCTGGCAAATCAAATACAAAAACATCAAAAAGATAGTGCACCACGATCAAGTGGGGTTCATCCCAGGGATGCAAGTTTGGATCAACAAAAGGAAATCAGTAAATGTAATCCATCACATCAATAGACTTAAAGAGAAGAACTATGATCATCTCAATAGATGCAGGAAAAGCATTTGACAGAATACCACACCCTTCATGTTCAAAACACTAGAAAATCTAGGGATAACAGGAACATATCTCAACATTGAAAAAGCTGTCTATGCTAAGTCCTAGGCCAACATCATTCTAAATTGTGGAATAATTATATATAATAATAGCTAAATTGTGGAACCAACCTACATGCCTGTCAGTAGCTGAATGGATAAAGAAAATGTGGTATATATACACAATGGAATATTATTCAGCAATAATAGAGAATAAAATCATGACATTCACAGGTAAATAGATGGAGATGGAGAATATTATGCTAAGTGAAGTTAGCCAATCCCCAAAATCCAAAGGCCAAATGTTTTCTCTGATAAGGAGGCTGATTCATAGTGGGTTAGGGTGGAGGAGCATGGGAGGATTAGATGAACTGTAGATAGGGCAAATGGTGGGAGAGGAAGGAAAGAGGCTAGAGGTAAAAAAGATGGTGGAATGAGATGGACTTCCGTATCCTAAGTACATTTATGAAGACATCAATGGTGTGAATAGACTTTGTGGACAAGCAGAGATATCAAAAATTGTGCTCTATATGTGTAATATGAATTGTAATGAATTCTGTTGTCTTATATAACAAATTAGAATTAAAAATCAAAAGAAGAAGAAAAAAATAAGCAATAACGATATAAAAAGAATGTCATTGGGCTGGGCTCCGTGGCACATTCTTATAATCCCAGCAGCTCAGGATCTTGAGTTCAGGAAGGAGGATCTTGAGTTCAAAGTCAGCCTCAGCAAAAGTGAGGCACTAAGTCACCCAGTGAGATCCTGTCTCTAATTTTAAAAATACAAAAACAGGGCTGATGGTGTGGCTCAGAGTTCAGAGCCCTAATCCCCCCTAAAAAAAGTACTTGTATCCAAAGACCTATAGATGTTAGCAGTGGATGTCTCTGTACAGAGGGGTGTTACATATTATTTAATTTTAAAAACAAAATTCAGTGCATTAATAAAAATGCACTGAATAAGTGTACTCTACATTTATTAAGATATAGTAGAGTAGTATGGTTTTGATAGAAAAAAGCAAAAAAAAAAAAAAAAAACCATCCACCTTTCAAGACTCCTGGGAGGATGTCAGAACCTGACTCAGGTGCTGCCTGCTTTCCAGCTCTGGATTCAGGGGCCTGTTGGTGGGCAGGGCCCTTCTGCATGGCTCCTGGCCTGGTGGCTGAGATGGCAGCCTTAGTGTCAGGGACCCAGTGCTGGTAGAGGCAGCCCTCCCGCCCCACGCTGAGCCCTCCTCCCTTCCTGCAGCTGAGATGCCCCAACCTGCCTCCTGCCTCCTGGACGGAGGAGCATCAGCCCCAGAGCAGAGTCCACCCAAGTGGCCCTCCCTACAGGGCTGCCAGCCTCTGGTGCTTTGCAGTTGTGGCCAGGGGAAAGAAAGGTGGGTGGAGCTGGGCCCTGGAGGGCCCTCCCCAAGGCAAACAACCCAGAGAACCTGTGCACACACAGGGGTATAGAAGGGCCTTCCTGGTGGCGTGGCACATCCTGTGTGTGGTCCTCAAGATGCCCACTGTCATGGAGGCCAGAGCGCTTTGGCTGCTGCTGCTGGTCCTGGCCCTGGGGTCCTCTGGCTGGACTGAGCAGGACGTCGGCCTGTGTGAGTACCACTCTGGTCCCCGATGGCAGGGTGGGGACACAAGAGAGGGAGAGACTTGCAGGCAGGGTGCCCTTCTGTGGGCTCCAGAGTTGAGAAACCCTCATGCTTCTACTCCACGTCAACTTAGTGATCACCATTTGTCAGATTCAGACCTGTTCTTGCAGCAGCCCCACATAGAGGGTCTCATTGTCCCTGTGTCACACTCAGGAAACTGAAGTTCAAAGAGTCCCTGGCTGGCCCTGGGGACAACTGGCACCCAACTCCCACCCCGGTGCCATCTTTGCCAGAGGTTTCTGATCATACCATAGGATGTTGCCCAACATGCTGGCAGTTGACAAAAGAGACGAGGAAGGGACTGGTCCAGAACGTGGCTCTGCCGACTGTCTTCCTGCCACCATGGCTTTGCAGCTCAGGCGGTGCTAGGGCCAAGTCTGAGGGCACGAAGGGGTGACCTCACCAGGTTCCCAAGACAGAGCAGGCTCAGGCAGCAGCTCCCAAAGTGGGCCACCCACTAGGGTCACCTGGGGGCTGGTCAGCTCCTCCTGTAAGACCATCTCAGGGTGGAGCCAGGCCCTGGTGGATTTCAGAGACTGCCAGGGATTGCAACGGGCAAGGCCCTGGGAAGCACTGGAGTAGAGGCTGCATGTTGGAGCCCAAGGTACAGCCATGTCATGACAAGCTGACGCTGTGGGGTGGCGGGTGGCGGATGCTGAGGGGCAGCTACAGCACCAGCACCTGGCTGACTTCCTGAGGACAGGGCATGTCCTGCACATGGCCATTTCTAGACAGGGGGCAGGTGTTGCTGCTCAAACAAGGAGGGGCGCCTGGTCTGGGCTCTGGGGACCCGGATTCCCCAGGGCCTGCTGAGGTCCCAGACTTCCTGACAAGGTGCAGGGAGCATGCCAATGAGAGCCAGCAGGGCAACACTGGGTCCCCGGGTGTGGCCTTCAACAGCCCAGGTCCTTCATTCCTGGGGAGAGCCCATGCTCCAGGGGCAGGGAGACACCATCTCTGGGCTCAGGAGTGGGCTAAGGGAGGATGTGAACTTCAGACTGAGGCCAACACCTGGCCCCAAGCCCTGGGGGCTCTGGCACTGACCTGGTGTTTTTTGGGCAGTGGAAAGCCAGTGTGCCATCGAAGGCAGTGAGAGAGTGGACTGCGGCTACCCCGAGATCAGCCAGGAGGTCTGCACCAACCGGTGCTGCTGCTTTGACTCCAGCATACGAGGGGTGCCCTGGTGCTTCAAGCCTATGAGAAAGCCAGGTAAGGCCCAGCATGGTGACCACAGGTGCCTGTCTTCTCAGGGCCCCCATCCTTTTCGGCCAAGTAGAGACGTAAGGACCCCCAGGAAGCCTCACATGACTGGGCCTGTTCCTGGGTCTGGGCAGGACAACCTGCATGTCACTCTCATTGTCTGTTGGTAGAGGCGTCCCGTCAGGGGCCACTGTCGAGGGCAGCTGGTAGCCCCTGGCAGGTCCCATTTGTCCCTTTTCTGTAAGATATAAAAGTGATGGTGTTAAAAGATGTTCTAGGTTATAGAAGGAACCAGTTTAAACTGTCCTACAGGCCTGCAGGATTCAGGACCCAGAGTGTCGGGGCCCAAGGTGCAGCCATGACAAGACAAGCAGAGGCTGTGGGTGGCGGGTGCCAAGGGGCAGCTACAGCACCAGCACCTGGCTGACTTCCCGAGGACAGGGCATGTCCTACACATGGCCATTTCTAGACAGGGGGCAGGTGTTGCTGCTCAAACAAGGAGGGGCGCCTGGTCTGGGCTCTGGGGACCCGGATTCCCCAGGGCCTGCTGAGGTCCCAGACGTCCTGACAAGGTGCAGGGATCATGCCAATGAGAGCCAGCAGGGCAACACTGGGTCCCCGGGTGTGGCCTTCAACAGCCCAGGTCCTTCATTCCTGGGGAGAGCCCATGCTCCAGGGGCAGGGAGGCGCCATCTCTGAGCTCAGAGTGGGCTAAGGGAGGATGTGAACTTCAGACTGAGGCCAACACCTGGCCCCAAGCCCTGGGGGCTCTGGCACTGACCTGGTGTTGTTTGGGCAGCGGAGGTCCAGTGTGTCTTCCCGGCCAAGGAGAGGGTGAACTGCGGCTACCCTGGCATCGGCAAGGAGGACTGCAACAACCGTGGCTGCTGCTTTGACTCCAGCACTGCAGGGGTGCCCTGGTGCTTCAAGCCTCTGAAAAAGCCAGGTAAGGCCAGCGTAGTGACCCTAGGTGCCTGGTGTCTCAGGGCCATCCTGTCCTTCCTGGGCCTGAGTGTAGATATGAGGACCCCTAGGAAGTCACGTGTATCTGTGCCTGTGCCTGTGCCTGGGTAGGAAAACCAGTATTTTCACTGTCATTATCTGTTGGTGGAGTCCTTCTATCAGGGGCCTCCTGCTGTTGTGGGCAGGTCACCCAGAGTACACCAAGTCCCAGTTTTGTCCAAATTGCAGAGTCTTCATTCCGACAGGCAGGGACTGCTTCCTACGGGAACAAGTTGTCTCATCAGAAAACAGCCTGTAGCTTCAACATTTTAGGATATTTAAAGACAAAAACCCCAATAACTACATCCAGATTGACGTAGCTGATAGCAAGCAGGTCGACAAGCTCAACTGGGCAGTGAGCAAGACAATGCAATGGGTGCCTTGGTATTTCCCATGGAACTAGCCAGGTTGGCAGAGCAGAAGCCAGCAGAAGGGACGTGGGTCAAAAGGACCCTAGTGGAGTGCAAGCTAGAGAATGGTTACTAATGTCTAGACAATCAATCTCTGACAAGGTACATTTCCCAAGAAAAATGGAAACCAAGGAGAACAATTTTACATTATATAAGAATTGCTATTTTGCGTTGCCAAGTAAACCATGGAGAAGCATTTTTTACATGATGTGGAGTCTTAGGGTAAAATGGAGTCTGTTTGGTCATTGCCCATATAGTCTGGCCCATAACTTTCTTCACTGGTTTTATGGAACTAATCAAATCATTATGTCATCATCATTAGTACATAGTTGATTATAATGAGTATGGAAGACTATCAGTTTTACAGATTGTGTCTTTTGTTTTATATATTTTATCAGACAATTAAAAATGCAGGGTCCAATTAGAAGTCCTCAGAGAATGTACTGGCTATAGCTGGTATAATCGTAGTTAGCCAGGAGGATCAGGAGAACAAATTTTGATACCAATTCCTTCATGTTTTCTTGTTTCTTCCCTTGTCTTTAATCATTTTCTGATCAGAGTTAGACTGTCTCTTACACTCCTGAGTGATTAGTATAGAAGCACATGTCTCCCCGGATGCCATAGGCCTCTCTGTTTTAAGAGCCAGAGATGTAAAGCTCTCCTGTTTTGTAATTACCACTCTGCCAGGGAATCTGGAGAGGTCTCCAGTCTGTTCACTGATTATTAGTTCCCCCAGATCCAAATCTACCTGTTTTCTCAGGGCTTTGAAATTTTCATTTCCAGTTAAAAGAGCTGCTGTGCCCAGGGGTTGAAAATCCTGCAACCCTTGGGCCCATTAGTAGGGGAACTAGGATGGGGCTGTTCTCCCAGGATGGTGTATGAACCCCAGATGGTTTTGTCTACCTTCTCCATTGTAGTAGCACCCTTGGGGAATAATGCGAACAGACACAAAATTTGTCCCATCCTGATGTGCCAAAAGCTGTAGGGACACGTGGGGAGTTACTCCTGATAGGCAGGCAGACCAAATACCTTATGAAGCCACGTGAGAATTAGAAGACGCCTGGGGTGTATTCAACACCTGGGTGGAAAGACAGGAATGTCCGTGATTGGAGAGTTATGTATTTGGAAACCTGGGAGAGGGAAGCATAAGCCTCATTCTTATAAGTTTCCTAATGTTGGATTCCACCTTTTGTAGTCCAAAAGTATATTAATTATAAGTGGCCATTGCGATGATTTTCTGAGCCAGAGAAAAACATGATTAACATTTTTTTGGACCTAAACTAGCCTCTATTTTGTGATTTAACCAATTATTTATCTATCCTAACCATAATTTCCCCCTTTAACATCAGGGACCTCCTACTGCTGTAAGGAAAAAGGACGATGGTCGCTCTTGCTGTTTTGAGCTGAGAGGGGGCCATGTGCAGTGGGGCAAGCAGTTTGGAGTCCCTTTTTAGAAACTGGATGGGTGGAGGGGTCCATGTTAAAAATCTTGTTCAGGAAGAACAGGTTGTAAATTCACCTGGGGGTGGAGACTTCCGTGAGAGGAAAGAAGAAGACACGAGAGCTGAAATAAGATCCATATGAAACAGCAATGCAGCATCTGGAACCTGTCCGGGAATATCACGAAAACGCTAGAAGTTAATAATTGTTTACCAGGAGGTGAAAGAGCTGAGAAATTGTCCCCATAGCAAGGCCTAACAAAGCCTAATAAGGCCCCTTTTGGGGGAATGTAAATCTTTAACATTGTCAGCGCTATCAGGAATGTAGAGACAGCATGTCGTTATGTTAGTTAATGTCATCTGATTTTTGTAAAATACCTTTATTGGCATGACCTCTGTGTTCAGTAGAGATCCCTGTATCCCTTAGGGCTAGGTAATTATGCTAGCAAACATTGATCATGTGTAGGAGCTTAGGAAGACCTGTAGGCCTTAAACTGATGAAAAACTTGTGGCTCTGGAAGTTTCTATTGAAAGTTATCAGGGATTCCTGCCTAAGAATCTCTCTTCTGTTGCCTCCAGCTTTGCTTATTCTTGGGGGGGGGCGGGCAGGGGAGCGTGGCTAACACCAGTGTACATCTTAAGTTATATTCACGTAACTGTTGTCTCTTTCTTTCTTTGAATGTCCGGGAATGGCTGTGCCTTGGGTTTAACTGTTCTTGCTAGGTGCCTAAGATCAAGCTGGTCAAACTGACCTTCTCCTATCCATTGTTAAGAGTCAGCTGATTTCCCTTGGGGGATAATCTTGGGGAACTCATGAGCAGCCTTTTAGCTCTGCTCGTGCCGTCTGTGTTAGGATGGATCAAGGTCTTGCTGACCACGTGGCTTCCCTTGGGAGCAGCAGGGATGAGCTTCCAATGACCCTCCTCTTTTGCAGCATGAGCACTGACTGGCTTTCCATTCTCCAGGGCTCTCATTAATCTCCTTGACTGGGAGGTTATGTGGCCCAGAGTTGCAACGCTCTTCCCCTTTTTCCTGGGTTCAGGCTGACTCAGAAGGCTAGAGCCAAATACTGGTTTTCTTGGCCTCTTTATTTTAACCTAAATCTTTAAGTCTTGGCCTTAAACACCCAGCAAGTCAGGCTTATCAGTCTTAAACTAAGAGGACTGGGCTTTAACTTTAAGGTTTATCTCTTTGCAGCTAATGTTATCCCCTTTAATTATTATCTGCCTTTAGATGATGGCTTATTATCTTGAATTAATTTAGGTTGTGTGTTCTTGAAGCACTACCTCTGCAAAACATTAATAGGCGACACTTATGAGGAAAATACAAAGTGAAATTAACAAGAGTAAAAACATATTTACTTTGTGTAATCGCTATCTTGAATTTGGCTGAGTTATACATTATATCCCCTGTTTGAGATCACAGTAACATTTAAAATAAAATCAATCTTTTGAATATGACTTTACACGAATTGAAGTCTGGCCTACTTTGAAGTCATTTTGACATGCTGTAAGGTGGGAGGCAGAGCCTTATCTCAGGTAAGGTGGGACTCTGCACAAATCTTGGGTAAAGTGCTCTAGTTCTGAAGCTGATCCTTGTCTCTCTTTTTAGGTATCATTTTATAAAATTTTCCTATTGTTTCACAGTCGGTATGAATGTTAGCTAACACAATATGACATACATCTAAAACATGAATCAAGGCTGAGAGCTTTTAACTTTCCTTTTGTGTGGAATAGTGGCAAAAATGTTTTATAATATTAACATTTAAACGGATCAGGCTCTCACGATCTTTTAAAATACCTTTAAATTTTAATATCCCAGGGTAAAAGGAAATGTAAGGTTTGGCTACAAAACATCACATGATATAAATAAATCCTCAGTAAAATCTGTTATCCTTACAAGTTTAAAGTTACATGAGACAACTTTAGTTGAAGAACAACATCTTGATAAAATGTTCCTTTAAATCTGATGTTTTTACATTAACTAAGTTTAACCTTTAAAGGAAAATGTAGACTCTGTGATGTAGAACAATTCTTTAAAATAACAGTTGCTGTTTAACCACAGATGTGCAAACCTTAATTTCTCCAAGACTAATTGCTCTAGAGAATAAAACTTAACAGACACAATGTAATTATTATTTCAAGAAGTCTTTGTCATTTTAACATATAGGTCAAACTTTGGTTTATATCAGTACATTAATATTTGTTTTTAGAGAACAACCTGAAATAGTTTTAACTATTTGTGTTACAAATATATAAAACAAACTTAGTTATACATAAACCTTTTAATATTTACCTTTTATTTATAGATTTTTATATTACTTAATTAGATCCCATTGCTCACTTAGATATATTGCAATTTTACTTTACCACATAAAGACTTTCTTACCAGGAGATATTTTTTCCCTTTTACTAAATACATTTTTATATTTAGAATCTTTTAATAATTTTTAATCTGTTGATCTTTCTGTTTATACTTTGAAATAACTCTTATAAATTGTTGAATCTGGATAAATTACTCTGTCTTAACAAGATGACTTACTTTATGTTTTTCACTGTACTCTAATTGAAATGCAGTTGAAACCTCTGGACCCCTTTGATATAGAATTATACCTGCTGGGACTTTTAACTTTAAGTAACCTTATTTTAGTGATAACACAAAGTAATTTAAACTCCTTTTTAATTTACCAATTTATGAAAATACAATAATGTTTAAGTATCTTACCTTATGGAATTTAAGAAGTTTAGAGTATTTGATATTGTATTCAACAGTTAGAATTTTAACTTTGTAAACCAATCAGATGTCTCCAACAAACACATGCATGATTAAATCCATAAATGTCAGATCTATTTTACATATATTTTTTTAAAAAATCAAGATATCAGACAAGTTCATTGAACAGTACTAGTCATCATTTTTTTTCCTCTTGAAGAAAAAATCCTAGAAACAATGGATATTAGATACTTTATAGACATTAACATTTTATTTAAATAGAATCATTTAAATCATATGACCCAAAGGTATTTGGATCCATTTTTTTAAATTTTAATTCATGAGTTCATATGTCAATTTTGGTACCAAATATATGTCGACATGGCAATACACGTAGACGCATAGTACCCTGGGACACCTACACAGAACAGACCAACAAAAACCCTGTAGGCTATTTCTTTAAAATCTATTCGATTCAGACTTAACCCTTATAAAATGGCCTTAGAACAAAGCTGAGTGTAATCAAAATAACATATTAACCTAGGTGTGTTGGATCAGAGTCAGGAATTTAACAAATACAGAATTTAAAAAAGCCTTTCTGGCCTCCGTACTGAGCTGGTCCCGCTCATCAAAGGTAAAGGGGTTAAGGGAATAGACAAATGATGGGGCCGTCTTCCTCCCTCAGGGAAGTTCCCAAAGAGGCAGCGCCACTGGTCTCCCTGGGAGAGTCCCCCCAGGTTGGGGTCCCATTCTAAACTGTTTTTTCTGGGTTCTTGGATGGCAGCCACCAAATTTCAGCCTGACATTGAAAAATCTTTGGGCGCTTTTTAATAGCGGGGAGTTATTCATGCTTGCAAATATTGAGAGACAAAAGCCATATTTCCTAGACAAAATTAGGCTTTTTTAACACAATTTAGAAATAATAATTTTATAAAACCCTTTAGTTCTAATCTGCCCTCTATAGGGACAGACATTGTCTACCCTCTTGGCCCATTTCCTAAATGAAGGCAATCTCTAGAATGCTCTTTTACCTTTAGTTTTTACTTTTTGACCAAAAAAAAAAAAAAAATTATCTGTTGGCAGCCGTTGACATTTTAATGCAAGCTTTAATGAGCACAGTTAAAACATTCTTAACCATTTTTTAGATATCAGAAACAAACTGAGGTAGAAATTAACACACACAAACACACAAAAGGGGACAAACAATAACAAAAACAAACAAGACAAAAACACAAGGCAGACAATCCAACCCACAGCAGATCAGGTGCCAAGGACAAACTTAACCCCAGGCCAGACAGACCAGAGAACCCAGGAAAAGCCAGACAGAGAACCAAGCAACCTCTTGCTAGCCGTGGATTCGGGTCCACGATGCTGCGTCCAGCTTTTCCAGAGCCTCTCCAGACACAGATCCGCACAGTCCCGACTTCCCTTCTCTGGGGAAACAGACGACTCTTGGCAGTTTTAGGAGGGTGAGGGGTTAGTGGAGGGATGGCCCAGGGCTGAGGAACGCCTCTCAGAAGCCTTCCCCTGGGTGGTCCTGAGCCATCTCTGGAACACTAGAAAAGTGGACCTCACCGGGGCCTCCGGCTGTTGTGGGCAGGTCACCCAGAGAACAGCAAGTCCCAGTTTTGTCCAAATTGCAGAGTCTTCATTCCGACAGGCAGGGACTGCTTTCTACTTGAACAAGCTGTCTCTTCAGAAAACAGCCTGTAGCTTCAACATTTTAGGATATTTAAAGACAAAAACCCCAACAACTACATCCAGATTGACGTAGCTGATAGCAAGCAGGTAGAGAAGCTCAACTGGGCAGTGAGCAAGACAATGCAATGGGTGCCTTGGTATTTCCCATGGAACTAGCCAGGTTGGCAGAGCAGAAGCCAGCAGAAGGGACATGGGTCAAAAGGACCCTAGTGGAGTGCAAGCTAGAGAATGGTTACTAATGTCTACACAATCAGTCTCTGACAAGGTACATTTCCCAAGAAAAATGGAAACCAAAGAGAACAATTTTATGTTGTGTAAGAATTGCTATTTTGTGTTGCAAGTACACTATGCTAGGCAATGATTAATGGGTACAGAGCTGGGACTTTTCCAGGGAGAAGCATTTCTTACATGATGTGGAGGCTCAGGGTAAAATGGAGTCTGTTTGGTCATTGCCCATATACCCTGGCTCATAAAACGGCCAAGGGCAGCTGGTAGCCCCTGGCAGGTCCCATTTGTCCCTTTTCTATAAGATATAAAAGTGATGGTGTTAAAAGATGTTCTAGGTTATAGAAGGAACCAGTTTAAATTGTCCTACAGGCCTGCAGGATTCAGGACCCAGAGTGTCGGGGCCCAAATGCAGCCCTGTCATAACAAGCAGAGGCTGTGGGTGGCGGGTGCCGAGGAGCAGCTACAGCACCAGCACCTGGCTGACTTCCCGAGGACAGGGCATGTCCTGCACACGGCCATTTCTACACAGGGGGCAGGTGTTGCTGCTCAAACAAGGAGGGGCGCCTGGTCTGGGCTCTGGGGACCCGGATTCCCCAGGGCCTGCTGAGGTCCCAGACTTCATGACAAGGTGCAGGGAGCATGCCAATGAGAGCCAGCAGGGCAACACTGGGTCCCCGGGTGTGGCCTTCAACAGCCCATGTCCTTCATTCCTGGGGACAGCCCATGGTCCAGGGGCAGGGAGACACCATCTCTGGGCTCAGAGTGGGCTAAGGGAGGATGTGAACTTCAGACTGAGGCCAACACCTGGCCCCAAGCCCTGGGGGCTCTGGCACTGACCTGGTGTTGTTTGGGCAGTGGAAAGCCAGTGTGTCGTCCCGGGCAGTGAGAGAGTGAACTGTGGCTACCCTGCCATCAGCCAGGAGGAGTGTTCCAACCGTGGCTGCTGCTTTGACTCCAAGACTCCAGGGGTGCCCTGGTGCTTCAAGCCTCTGGAGGAGACAGGTAAGGCCCAGCATGGTGACCACAGGTGCCTGGTGTCTCAAGGCCCCATCCTTCCTGGGCCTGAGCATACACATGAAGACCCACAGGAAGGCCCACGTGCCTGGGCTTGGGCAGGACAACCAGCACTGTCACTGTGACTGTGTGGAGAGCCTCTTATCAGGGGCCCCCTGCGGAGGGCAGCTGGTAGCCACTGGCTGGTCCCATTTGTCCCCTTTCTATATTTTATATAAGAGGGACGCTGTTAAAAGATGTTCTAGGTTAAGGAATCCTGTAGAAGGAACCAGATTAAACTGTCCCACAGAGAATGGGGAGATATGCAGGTGTGGAATGCTGAGCTGACTTTTGAGGCTATTTTCTGCAAACCAAGCACCCAGGGTCCCTGTCATCTGTGACTTGCTCACAGCAGCTGGTGGCCATGCTGGTGTGGTGCCCTGGTGCCTCCCTGCACCCCAACCTGCTGCTGACTGCCCACTGGGTGTGCCTCTCCTCCCTCCTCCCTCAGTGGACCAGGGGTCAGTGGGGGTGCAGCACAGCCCCCTCTTGCTCTGGGAGGGGCCCTGTGCCTGAGCCAACCACAGATGGCGTGAGCACAGGTGGTTTGCCATCCTGGCTCCATCTGGGCCCCACCCACCAGGTCTTGGGAGTGCCTGTCTGCTCAGAGCCATCTGGCCTCCCAGGGGCCAGCTCACCTTCTCAGGATCTGCCTTCCCGAAGCACCTTCCTGGAGTCAGAGCCAAGGGGCCAGACTTGGCTTTGTCCTGGGGCAGCAGGGAGGAGGCTGAGCTCCAGCTGCTGCAGCCTCTGACCGAGGATGGCGTTTGCCTCTGTCCTGAGCACAGCCAGGGAGGAGGGCCGGAGAAGGCTTGAGACCAGCCACGGAGCTGGCCTTGCCCCTGCTGGCTGTCCCCCTTCCTCTGCCTGCCCTCTGGGGACTCCGCCTCTTCTCTGAGTGCTGGCCAGGGGTCCTGCCAAGTCACACCTCACTTCTCCCCTGCCCTGATGACCTGGGTCCAGTTGTTTCCCCTAGTGACCCTCCATGGGATAGGCAGCTGTCCTCACAGGCTGTGGGGACACTCTGTGTTTCCCTGGAACCCAGGGGAGTCTTCAGAGAGGCGCTGCCTTGGAGACCACCCTGCCTTGGCATCCAGGCTGGGCAGGGTGGGTGGAGGTGGCACCGCCACCCTAACTTCTGTGCTTTGTCCCCAGAATGCACGTTCTGAAGCTCTGCTCTCTGTGGCCTGGGATGGCACCTGCCTGTGGATGGTGGCTGGCGGAGGGGGCTGCTCGTCACGGCTCCCCCTGCTCTGGGCAAGCGCGTCAGCTGAACACTCGTGTCCAGGGTCTGCTGTCTAACGAATAAAGCTCTCAAGCTCAGCATGAGGACCGTTCTTCCTGCCACGCCTCTGCCCTGTGTTCCTCCCCTTGGCTCCTCCCTCCTACGTTCTGAGAACCATGTCACATGCACGTTGTTAAAAAGCTGGGCCTGCCTTCCTTGGGCAGAGAGAAGGCAGCAGTCCCCTTACAAATGGGAGCTTCTTGTATGTGTTGGCAGGTCAAGTGTAACCCCGAGACCCTTCCATGGCCTTCTTCCCTCTTCTCCTTCATGAACACGGGTCTGCTGTATGAGCCATCAACGAGTGTCACTGACCTCCCGTCCCATTCGGAGTCCTGGCCTCTGAGGGGAGGCTGTGGCCCGCCCTCCCTGGGGCAGCCTGGCTCTGCACTCACACTGAGAAGGCCCAAGTGTGCCCAGGGTGGGCCAACACTCGGCCCCCACGGGGACCGTCCTAAGGGGCGTCTGCCCTGTCATGGTGCAAAGGCCAGGAGTCCCCTGTGCCCACAGGGTGGGGTTGCTTGGTGTCCTCCCCCTGGGAAGGAGACTCTGGGCCCTAGGCAGCAGCCTTCATTCTGACCCTGTGCTGGACCCTGACCTTGACTCCCACTCCCTAGAAGTGCCACAGAACTGCCCTTGGCCTATGAGGGGCATCTCTCAGCTACTCGTCCTACGGCTGGGACTGAGAGGACCATGTCAGGAGGTCCTGGTCTTGGAATCCAAACCCTTCCTGTCCCTTCATAATGGTGTGAGGTGCCACCTGTCTGACCTCAAGTGACCCCACACCTGGGCGTGCACCAAAGACCTGCCTTGCACCTGAGGAGGGATGCAGCCGGGCTCGCCTGGCCATGTAGCTGCCTGGGCCCTGTCCCCCACTCCTCACAGATTGCCCAGCCCTGAGGCCGAGCCCCATTACAGTTGCAGGATGCCAAGTTTCCCTGGCCCTGGGCCCAGCCTCAGGCCTCACAGCTGCTGAGACCCCTGGGCTGGTCAGAGCCTGAGCTCTGTTGACTTCCCTCACTGACCTGCATGTGCCCTCCCCCCTCGCCCTCCAGCAAGACCTCTGTCATGGGAAACTGTCCACCTGTGTCCCCAAAGCCCCCCTTGCCCTGCACCTGCTGTGCCAGGACTGCCCTCCCTGACCTGGGCTTAGGTGGCCCTGTGCTGTGCTCCACCTGGCCTTGGTCTCTTGTGCCCCCTCTGTTCCCTCGACAGTGACCCAGTGCCACCCCAGAGCCTGCATCTGGGCAGAGCCCTCCTCCTCCCCCACAGAGCTGCTCCACCTCTCCAGCTGAGCTTGTCCCCAGCTGAGCTAGCACCATGGCTCACACAGGTTCTAGAAGTTTCTCTCACTACTCTGTGTGTGCATTGAGTTTGCTACTGTAACAGGGTCCACTTTAGGCTTGGACTTGGCCCTTGCTGCTCTGCTACTGCTACTGTTTTTTAAAATCGACCTGTTTCTTTCTCTTCCTCTCTCCCTGCTCCTCCCTAATGTCAGGGGAAACAGGAATACCTTTCCTCCCATCCTAGGCAGAGTTCTCTGTCCCTGAGTACACCCCCTCCATAGGAATGAAGCAATGCCGGCTTGGGGATAGCACCCGAAATCTCAGAAATGACTCTCTCTGCTGGGTGTCTGTTCTCGTGACTGGGTTTACTCCAGTTGAACTGGGCTGACTGGGCTGTGCACCATAACCACACAAGAGACACAAATACCTTTTTATTGGGGTCGATGTGACCTTAAGAGTCCACAGAAAGAGAGAGAGAGCACGCGCTGACCCCTTTTATTGAGGAGAAGCTATTCAAGTGAGGCAAGGGGTCAGGTTTCAGGGGGCTGAGTCTATCTTCATGATGTCCACTGTCAGCAGGTTGACTGACACCTGGGTAGGCCACACCCAAGAGCACAGTAAGAGAAGGGGACACACACAACAAGGCACTTCCATGGAAGATTCTATCCTAATCAGGGCAAGGGGTTGTATTACAAAGGAACAGGTGAGGGTAGCTCCACCCATGGGGCTGTAAGGAGACCAGCTTGGGCAGGAAGACACAAGTCCCTGGAACCCTAGATGAACGGGACAGTCTAGCAGCGTGGGTGCCTGACGCCACATGGCTCAGCAGCGGAGTCAACTCAAGTCTCATGCTACGTTGGTCTCCCACATGTCTCCAAATTAACAGAAGTGAATCACAGCCCTGGATGAACAGGTGGGATCGCAGCCTTTGACCCACCTCTTTAGCAGCCTCCTGTTAAAGACGGGCAGAGTCACGGCCTGTGGGGCAGGAGTCCCCTGTGTTTCTTCTTTGCTAGCAAAGCAATAAACCTGCTTTTTCCTTTTTCTAAAAACTGTGTCCTTGTTATTGGATTGGAATTGGGGACAGGGATGGGGCCTTCAGCAGCACCCAGTGTGCACACTGAGAACCTGGATTCCACACGTGGTCATGCTTCTTGGGGACATCTTCTTTTCTGTGGGGACATCTGCTGTGCCACTGGAGAAGGAGTCAGGGTCAGGTGGGACTTGAGGACTGGAAGGTCAGGTGCCAGTGACCCAAAGGAGGCAGATTAAAAGCAGCTGAACAAGGCTTGACTGAGATTCGCTCCCGGGGAGAGGGAGACCCTGCAGTCCCACAGAGCAGCTGGAATCGCACCAGGCTCATGGGAATCTATCCACCTGCGTCTCTAGCCGGATTGGGATTTTTTGGGGGCTTAGGGATGGAAGGAGGGCTTGGGACAGAAAAGGAAGGTTTTTGGAGTCTCTTGTCCTCCTGGGGTGGGTCAGGGGATCTTGCTGAGATCTGCGTCCTTCCAGGATTGATCAGGAGACCCTGTTGATTGACAGGTGGTTAGGAGGCACCGTCACTGCTTGTCTGTTGGCACCTGATGGCTTGTTCTGTCACGTGTGTGGGTGGCCTGGTGCTTTGTTCCCTTAGCCACCTCAAACTTACCTATTAAGGACCTGGAGACTTTCGCTCCCTTTTGGTCTGTTCCAGGTTCTCCCCTGTTGGTTGGCCTTGGGTGTGCAGACCCTTTGTGGCTGTCTGTCTTTCTGTTTTGAACACCCATGGAGCTGGAGGTGGCCTGTCAGAGGAAAAGGCAGTGTGAGAGATGGGCATGTGCAAGTCTGTCTGTTTCAACGAGGCTGTCTGCCAGGCATGGTTTCAGGGATCCCCGTCTGTCCCTGTTCCTCTTTTTGGGTCTCTCTCTGGCCTTTAAGACAGGGCCATGCTGAGGGGACCTTACTGGCAGTCTCTGTGGAGAGGGATCATGGTGAAAGGGCCACCGAGAGGCAGAAGCCTAAGAGAGAGACGGGCTCTGCATGGTGTTCCTGGACTATCAGCACCTTGCAGCTGGAGTTGGTCTGTCAGAGCTGAAGCCTATGAAGGACTGTCCCACAGGCCTCGGTGCAGGTGCAGGGGGGTGGGCACCCTCAGGAGCCAACTGCAGTGTCAAAAGGCACAGCCTCTGGTGTGCGAGGACAGCAGACTCCAGAAGAAGGGTAAAAGAGACTCCTAGCCTTCAACCCAGAGCTGGCCCCAGCACTGCTCCTCAGCCTGGCCCCGGGCAGTGCAGATCCCTCCCTGTGGGTCAAGGACACCATCCCTGAGCTGGGCAGCAACCCAGGAGAGCTGCCTGCCTGCAGAGAAATGGCCACGGGAACCGGCTCTGCCCTGCCTTCCAGCGCCTTTGGCCCTGGGGTGGAGGCTGCTGGCCACAGAGGACGTGGCAGGAGGTTCCCGCTGGTCAGTTTAGGATCTGGGGACAGGAATAGACTCCCCTTTTAAGATTTCACAGGAGACCCCATTTGGCCAGAGGGTATCAATTCTAACATAACAGTATCCTACCAAACTAAATGCCTGAAGAGACTGGTAGAGTAAACCACTGCACCCAGAAAAGAAGAAGAAACTAAGGCCCACCTCTGTTCTGGTGACAGCCTCTGCAAAGGGACCTTCTAGGTGGCCTCCTCCACTGCATCTCAATGCGCCTAGTGTAAGCCAAAGACCCAAGAGCAGCCTCTGGGTACCATTGACAGTGGGGAGCCCACTTAGAGCTGACGGCAGGGGACAGTGATAACAGAGGCAGCTCAGGCTCAACCTCTGGAACAGCAGCTGGGAGGGAAGAAGATGGAGGCACATTCTTGTATATGCAGATTTTCTGATTCCTGTCCTGGATGAAATTTGTTGTGTAGATTAAATGCACATTGTGAACAACCAATAAAAAAAAATTAAAAAAAAATAGATTAAATGCACAGATAGCATTCATATGAATTTAGGAAAGGGTCTGAAACTAGAAAAGAGATATAGGATAGCTATAGGTATGGAAATATATTTGAGAACAGAAAATTAGAAGGTAAGAGAAATGTTTCTGGATGAGAAAGTATTTTGTTTGGTAAAGTAATATTCTTGGGGTGCAGGCCCCGACCAGGGCAGGCAGCTAAACTCTGGAGCGGGATCATGGTGAAAGGGTCTGTTTTATTTGGTGTCCCAGGAAATTCACTCGAGCGACACACATTTTACCTTTGAATCAAGCTTCAGGGCGTCTCCTCTGCTCTGGCCTCAAGCTCCCCAAATGGAAGAGCGAGGAAAGTCACAAGAGGCTGGCGCGAGAGAGTTGGCATGTTCAGAAGTACGCTTTTATTGGGGGGACCCCCATTCTTTAGAAAATTCCATCCAAAAAAGGTCAAGAGGGGCAGGGTTACAAGGACAGGTCAGGTAATTCGACCCCTGGGGCTGCAGGAGGCCACGCCTATGCACGAAGACACATTCTGCTACTTCAAGCAGCATCTTAGGCCACTACGAAAGTGACCAGGTCACTACGAAAGTGACCAACAGAGCCTCTTCCAATCATGGGAAGGAAAATGCTAGTCATTCAGTGTGACGGTCCCCCACATTGTGGTAAAGTCCAAGGTAGAAGAGGATAAAACTAAAGATGTAAACAGTTGTGGAACATCTGAGAAAGTGGCAGACATTTGTGGAAGGTAAATCTTAAAAAGGTGGTATGAGATTAACTGCTATAATTAGTACAGTCAAAATTATTAAAATTTTACTATAGTGATAAAAGCAAAGTCTGAAATATTCATCTGCTCTTATCTATCAAGATAATTTTCTTGTACCTGTTAGGTTTTATTACTTGGGGAAATTAAGTTTTAAAGGAATTAGAGTTTGTACACATTTTAAAGTGTTTTAAATGATTACTTTGTGACTGGTTAAATGAACAACAGTTATTTTATGTTATAATGATGTAGCTGACACCCTAAATATATGTAAGCCAATATATGTCTATATCTGAGAAGTATATCTGTTCAAGCTTTGTGAAGTGTTATGTAAATTTGTAAAATGAAAGTTTATCTAGCTTTGCTGGAAGGTAATCAGTAAGTGCTCTCCTTTATACATTGTATCTGACATAGAAAGATCACTCTCCTTACATTGGTTTGTTTTGAATAAGGCTATTTCTGATCATTACAGTGTTTCCTAAATGTAAAAGAGATTTAAGGCTAATTTTTGTTAGTACTGCTAATCCATGCAGACCTGTGACTATTTACTGCACACTATAGATTCTAAATTTTACTTTAAAAGTTAAACATTTTTAATGGAAATCTTAGGAGAGCACTTCACAAAGTTGGTGATCTCTGAACTAATTGTCTGTAGCAAGAGCCTCCTTCAGATTTATACAGAAATAACACATTTGGTTAAATTTATTTATGTTATTTAATGTTTTATAACTGGATAAAGGTCATCTGTGGTCAATAATTTACATATTAAAATTTGTGTTACTCTTAAAATTGGGATGGAAGTGAAAATGTATTTTTGGAGGGTACTGGGAGACCTGATTTGTTTATAGGTCGACTTTATAAAATACGGAAGCACTGTGCCACTTTTTCCACAAAAAGAAAGCTAAGTCTCTCTTGCCTTTGTTGACTCATGTTTCAGATGTAATGTTGTGTTATGTTAATTGATATTCAAAGACTTGGGAAATAATATGTGAGAAATTCTAGAGTGATATTTTAAAAGGGGGCAAGATGAGCGTTAGAAGTGAAACACTTATTCAGATTTGAGAGAGGCCGGGCTCAGCTGAGTAAAGGTTCTTCTTCCCCTCCTACTCACGTTATGATGGCTCTGAAGTGGGCTTCAATTAAGCTTATTTAAAATTTTGTACAGAAGATAGTTGTTTTTTTTTTTGTAAAGATTAGTATAGTCTCAAAAAAAAAAAAAAACCCAGGGTATATAATACATTACTAGGTAAAGATTTAAGATGTTAAAAGTCATGTTTCTTGGTTCATTGCTATTACACAAGCTAAACATGTTTTTGCTGTTCATTGCATTTTGTATTTTCCATGTAAACGTCATAACTGTCGCCCGTTAGTGTTTTGCAGAGGTACTGCTTCTAATCAAACAAGCTGTGGAACTTGGATCCCAAGCCATCACCTACTGGACAGAGAGCATCCCATGCTGACTCCAGGACTCACACTGGTCCAGTTAAACGTAAAGTATAAACGTGAGAGTCAAGACCCGGTACCTCCACTTCGAGCCGGGGCATACTGGCCTGCTGGGTGCCTAACACCTGAAACTTGGAGGTGAAAGTCGAGGAAGAAGGAGGCCAAGGAAAGGCAGCCAGCCTTTTGACCCTTTCCCTGTAAGGACAGCCAGGACCAGAGAATGACAGGACCCCTCTCTGGGCCCTGCAGCCCTGGTGAGTCACCTGATCTGCCCATCAGGGAGGCGGAGAGAACCTCAGAGAACAGGAAGCCAACCAGTTCCTGTTCTGCAAAGAGGAGGGTCACTGAGAGGGAAGTGTAGCTCTCAGGAAGTGAGTTCCCCAGAGGGTGGGTTGTGGCTCTGTCCCCATGGGCTCTCTGCAGGAGCTCTGCCATGGTGGCTCTCCTCCATGTGGCCCTCACCGGAGCCCAGCAGATGCCCACCTTTTGGCCCTGGCCCTCTAAGGACAGCCCGTGCTCCGGGCCTCCAGACTGTGAACCAGACTCCTTCCTTTTTAAGTGTCCTGCTTCAGATATTTTGTCACCACAGAAAACAGACTCAGTCAGTGCAGATTCTCCACCCAAGATCAGAGAGTGAGGCCCCACCCACGGCCCGGGGCACAGCCCTCCAGCTGTTGGTCCTCCATGGTGCCAGAGGGCCTCCCCAGCCCAGGCCCTCGCTGGGCCTCTTGTCCAGTTCCTGAGCGCTCATCTCTTCCTGGTGGCTCTCCCCATGACCCCACAGCACTGTCAGGATGAGGCAGGGCGTGGAGGGCTGACGGGCCCCCACCTGCTGACTTGTGGTCCTGAGTGGTGTGAGCCGTGGGCAGCCAGCCGCTCGCTGTGCCTCGGAGGACAGGACTGGGGCCCTGGCAGCACTCTGCGCTCAGGAGGACTCCTGCATGAGGCTCCTCCTTCTGCTCCCCCTCATCCTGTCTGCCTCTGGAGACCAGCTGGTGCCCCGATCCACAGCAGAGGGACCAGGCAAGTGCGAAGGCAGCCTAGATGGCTCACTGGCCGCTGGGTCCTCTTGCCCTGAAAGCTCATCACCCAGCAAGAACCAGGCCCCTGGACTCACACCCGCTTCCTGTACTTGGCCTCAGGGCCCTTGCACCACGACCCCCAGAACCTTGAGACCCTGAGGTGTCTGTATCTTATCCTTCTCTACTATGGAGCCTGAGGCCCAGGTGAGCACCCTGGCCTCAGCTCTGTCGCCCTCACAGGCACTGTGGCCACCGTCCACCTGGTCGCTCGTGGTCCCACCACTTTGTTCCTGTGGAGGGCATGTGCTCAACTACAGATTACCTCTGCCTGCTGACGACTCTGCCTGTGGATGACTGGGACCAAGTTTGTGTCCCACAGAGTCGAAGAATGAACGCCGTGAACAGCCAAGGGAAGCAATTTTATTTAAGAGGGTAATGGAGGACGGACTCCCCCAAGAGGAGGGGGCCTGAGGGAGGGACGCCCTGCTCTCCTTAGCCCTCAGACTTCTCTCTTTCATTGCTAATTGTCTTTTTTCTTCCCTGAACATGGGCCTAGGACTATGAGCACGAAAATACCCTCAGCAACTCTTTGTTCTGTCTTTGAAAGACAACCGTCTCCTCTCGCCCCTCATTACTTTTACCCGTGTCGGCTGCCTGATTTGAAAACGGTTGTTAGCCAATCTTCTCTTACCAGACCCTGGTCACTCTTACCCACGCTGAGCACCTGCCCTGCTCCCCCAGCACCGGCATGGGGAAGAAAGGTGACCCTGGTTCCCTGAGATGAGGGAGGGGGAGAGACTGGGGAGGAGCAGGACAGGAAGAGGAAGAAGCGTGTCCTTTGAATACAACAGCAAAGGCTGTTCTCAGGGGGCAGTGGTCACCCCGCCTTGGTGTCTCTCTGTGCTGCTGGCTGCTCAGGGCCTCGTCAGAAAAGCTTGGGTGTGTCTCCCAGGGCTGTGGGAAGACCCCTAGGTCAGCCCCGGACACTGAGCCACCTCCACCTTAGGCACAGGTGCTATTTCACCGCACGCATAGGTGCCACCTTCTGGCACCCTCTTACCCAGGAGAACTGCCGCAGGTGGGACAGGAGCAGGGCCCTAACCTTCCATCTGGAACTCAAACATGGGCCCCACAGTTCGCCCTTCTCCTGCCCGAGCAGCCCCTGGCCCTTTGCTCCACGCATCCTGGGCTTCTTGTCCAGGAGCATGGCCCCCTGCTGCGGGTGCCACTTCAAAATTCACATTGAAGTAAAGAGGTGGGGACTCTGGGAGTGCTTGGTGGCTCTGTCCCATGGACAGAGTGGTGCCTGTGCTGGCCGAGGCCCTTCTTCCCTCCCACATCCTGCCACACGAGGGCACGGCCAGGAGGCACCCTCTGAACAGCCTCCTCCAGATACTCCGCCCTGCTGCCACCTTGAACTTGGCCTTCCCGCCCCCACCACTGAGCAACCACGTAGGTGGTGCCTCTGGAGGACTGAGTCTATTACAGCAGCACCTAGGCTGAGACACCCCGACCCGGGCACTTCATCCTCAGCCCAAGTGGGAGGCTTGGACCTCGGAATCCTCAGGGCCACTTTCAGAGCAGCTCAGAGCCCTGGTGGTTCAGTCAGTCTGTGCTGGGGCCTGTGCACACACCCAGGGATGGAAGGGAGGAGGGCCTGCGGGGCTCTGGCTGCCAGGACAGGACGGCAAGATCTCACCAGGAGACGCGTGCCGCCACCCCGGGAGCCTGCGTGCTGACTCCTCCGAACAAGCAGAGCCTGCAGAGCCGCTGGGCTCTGAGGACACGGGCTGGGGCTGGGAGGCCTGGCAGGCCAAGGCGCAGGGAAGGGACCGCTGTGCTAAAGCTCTTCCCCCAAATCATGTTGGTTCCAGAACCAGGTGGTACTGCTGGCAGAGCGACAGGAGGGTTGGTGACAGGTAAGGGTGTGTAGGAGGCCCCGCCTCAGGCACCCACCCAGGGGTCCACCAGGCCCAGTCAGTGACCCAGAGGGAAGGCATTTCGGTGCAATGCTAACCAAGCTGAACTGCAAGCTGCAGCCTGCGGATGGCCACCTGCTTTATTTATTTATTTATTATTATTGGTATTGGAGACTGAACCCAGGGATGCTTAACCACTGAGTCACGTCCCCAGTCCTTGGCTGGTTTTGAACTTGTGATCCTCCTGCCTCAGCCTCCTGAGCTATTGGGATGACCTGTTTTTATAAATAAAGATTTATTGGAACAAGGGCTAGGGTTTGGTGAGTGGGGGGAAGCACATTTGTTCAAATAGGGGATTGGACCCTGTCTTTCTTGGAATTTTTGTGTTTTGTTCATCACATTTTTTTCCACTACTTATGAATACTTCTCTTGAAAGTTCTTGGCATAAAATCAAGTGAAGTCACTTTAGTATTTCACTCCACCCTCCTGCCTCCTGCTGCAGGGTGGGGTGCTCCACCTCTCAGTCAAGTCCTGGCTCTGCTCTCCCTGGGTGAAGTCCTTTAAGGGCCCCTTTTCTCTGGGGCTGCCCTGGGCTGGGTGATGAGGCTGTCCTCCTGGGGCCCTGGGTTGGAAGTGAACTGGACCCCAGCCTTCTGTTCTGGGTTCCCCACCTCCAGCACCACCTCCCTCTGCCCTGCCTTTCCCCTTAAATGGTAACTCAGGATGCTTCCTGCCTCCCCCTGGGGCCCCAGGCCGGGTGTGTGTTAGGAGCCAGGGCAGAAGCCCCAGGGGCACTCCCAGAGTCCCCTGAACACTGGGCTGGAGCAGACAGGGGCCATTCTGCCATCCCGTGGACACAGCAGAAACTGTGTCCAAACCACCAAATGACTGACTGTCGCCCTCTCCTGGCACCCGGGGTGACTGCAGCTTGGCTTGTGCCTGGGTCCTGGACAGAACAAAGAACCCAGCCACAGCCAACCACGGATCAGCCCCTCGGCAGCACCGGATCCTGAGCAGACCCCTTCCTGGGAACTCCCGTCTCTAGGGCCACCCAACTCCACACGGATTCTTGCTGATGCTCTCACTTGGGTGCCTCGAGGTGCTGGGGTCTGCCTCGCCATCCACCGGGACCAGGTCTTGGGGGTGGACATCAGAGAGGGTCAGCAAGACAGAAGGTCAGCGGGGCCTCGGCCAACAGGCACCAGGACAGCTGCCCGACCTGGAGCACAGTGCTCCTGTGGTCTCAAGGGCCACACCAGGCTGGGCAGCTTCTCTCCAGGCTGTCGCCAAGCCTGTTCTGGGCTGCCTGGTCCTTTCTCGCCCTCCTCTAGGGCTGGGTGGGGGTGGTCAGGGTGGAGACACGTGTTCTAGCCCCGTGGAGGCTGTTCCAGCAGGGGCATTGGGAAATCGGGGGGCGCATTTCTGAGTGTCATATAAATAAGGCCCTGGGATGGCAGGAGACTGTGAGGACAGGGTCCCCCCGTACCTGTGGACTAGCTCAGATGGTGACACCCCCATTTGTAAGTGTGAGCCTGGTGGCCGTTCTGTTCTGCGTCCTGACACAGTCACTTCTGCCGTCTGTTGTTCTCCTGGTTTGAATGTGCCCACGTCTTCTAGTGACACCTGGCAGGCGAGGCGTGGGGAGCGTGTCTGTCCAGTTTGGACCTTGGCTGAGCTACTCCTTTCAATACACGAAGCCCATAGTGGCCTGTGAGCTGCCCACTCGGCTGCCTGCTCCTGCCTCCGTGGGCCGCCCTTTGCTGTGATTCCGTTGATCCCATGCAGGGGTTCAGGTAGCAGGGTGTCTCTGGGCATCTATGTGGCCAGAGGTGACCCTCCAGGGTGGCCTCATAGCTTCCCTTTGCTGGGTGACTGAGCCCCGGCAGGGGCCTGCCCCCTCCAGAGACTGGGCTTCTCCCCTGGTCCTGCATCTTGAGGTTGAAGAGCCAGTGTCAAGTACTGTAAAGGGCAAGAGACCTCTGGGCGGCAGGTCCCGATCAGCAGAATGGAGACAGTCACAGTAGCTGTCATGACCACACAGTGCTGTGAAGCAAGGAGCTGGTTGGAAAGACTCCTCACAGGTGGGCACCTGGAGGCCAGAGCCCTCCCGCCCTCCCACCTCCTGCTTGGGGTGGGGTGCTCCACTTTTCTGAGCTCATGACTCCCTTTCCTCCTTAGGTTTTACTGTATTTTAAAAACCCAAGTGTGCTTCATGCTAAATGGAAAAGCCAGACACAAAGAGCACGTGCTGTATGATTTTATTTCCCTAAGATGTGCAGCACGGGAAGATCCACAGAAATGGAAGGGGGTCAGGGTCTGGGCTGGGGAGAGCCCGGGAGTGGGTGCTAGTGAGTGGGGTTTCCTTGTGGGCAAGAACAGCACCCTGAGACGAGGTGGTGGTGAAGGCCGCACTGTTCTGCAAACCTCCAGACACGAAGTCCAGCTGTCCCCTTCAACAGAGTGACTTCTGTGTGTGTGAAGATATCTCATATACACATGTGCATTCACACCTCTGTTGATTTGCCCACGTAGGTGATGTCTGGCTTCCTAGTTGGAAAACTGCGAGTTCATTTCCAAGGGCATATGGAACACCAACATGTGGCCGGCTCACCTGGCCCTCAATGTCATCTGTCCTGCCACGTGGCATCTGAGGTGGCCTATCAGAGCCCTTGAGCTTGGGAGACCACACTCAGTGTGCCCAAATCATCTGCTGCTTCTCTCTGGGCAGCTGTCCTTGCACCTGTTGGCCTAGACTCCACTGACCTTCTGTCTTGCTGACCCTCTCTGATGCCCAAGACCTGCCCCTGGTTCTTGTCCTGGAGGGCAGGCCCCTTGCCCCTGGAGTGCTCAGCTCTGGAGGGTGCCCTTGGACACCTACATAGGTGTGGTCATTGCTGTGTTCCTCCCATACACCCCAGTCCTCGCCAACCAGGGGAATTACCTGTGTGGGAGCAGAGAAGATCCTGTCTCCTCTGACACCTGCCCTCAAACAGGGCACCCAAGTGTTTACAGACGAGAAAATCAGGAGAAACCAGGACACAGAGCCAAGGAGTGGCTAGGCTGTGAGGCCTTGGGGGGTACTGCCTTGGTGTCTTTAGAGCAGGGCAGCACCGAGCACAGATCAGCATCACGGCTTGCATGGAGACATGGGGACAGCCAAGAGGGGAAATGGCAGGGGAATCCTCCAGTTCTTCAGAACATCCTGGGGACCCCACCTGTACATAAACTGTGATGTGCCAAATAAAAATGGACAGAGGAAGACCTATAGACAGTGGTGGCCAGGGCAGAGAGGAGGGAGAGAAGGGCAAGTTCTGGGAACTGAAATAGAGCAAACTATGCTACACACACGCCTGAGTATGTCAAAATGAACCCCACTATTATGTATAACTGCAATGAGCTAAAAACAAAACAACAAAACCTTCAGGAGTCTCCTTGCTTCAAACAGCCTGCAGCCTCACGGGGAATCAGGTGCGCCACACACCTGCAGTCCTGAGAGCCCCTGCCTGCAGGCCTCACCTGGATGCCAGGGTCTGCAGCGCCACCTGCAGGCCGCTCTTCTCCACACCTCTGTCTCACATCCTGGATTTCCTTCCTTCCTTGGTTTCCAGAAGGACTTCTCAGCTTGAAAGGCAGATTGTGAGGACAGAAGGATGTTTGCTGATTTCCCAGATTGACTAAAGCACGGTTGACTGTAGGAACAACCACAGTAGTGCCCCTCAGAAGAGAAATGGCTGCATGGATTCTGGAACATTCCAACGATGGTGTGCCACACAGTTGCTAAAGCCAGAATGGGAAGCTCCAGGCCTTGGTGTGGTGCAATGGCTGTGTTAGGGCAGGCGGGGGGGGGGGGCATTCAGGGAGGGCACCGTGTCCTCAGAGTCTGGCAGTAGGGAGGGGCACACTGTGTTCTGCTGTCAGCCCCGTCATCTTGTAGGCCGGTACAGAGCACATGGGCTGAGGCAGTGCCTGGCCCGGTGGGTCTTGCTGTCCTGTCCCCACACACACCTTCCTCCAGCCCCAGAGGAGGGCACAGCCCAACATGCCTGCGCCCCAAGGACCCTCATAAAGCTGGCACATCACCCGATGCCTAAGGAAAGGCTGGGAGAACTCTCCACTCCCCAGGGTACTTCCTGGGACAAAACGGGCTCTCCTTTTGTGCTCCCAAACCTAAACATCTTCTTCCCAGGGAAGAAAGTATGATGAGTGGACAGAAGTCCTGGCCGCCTGCTTGACGGTGGCGGTCTGAACTCTGCCTCCGCCACTGACCAGCTCTGAGGCCTTGCATAAGCTGTCTAACGTCTCTGAGCCTCAGTTTCCTCATCTGAAAAATGGGACTGGTAGTAGCTCTGTGGCTCTGATGGCAGTAAAATGAGATGGCATGTGGGTGGACACTGGACCTCGGACGACCTGTATCAAGAGCGGTGTGGAGCTCGGGGCTGGAGGCATCCCCATCATCCCCTAATTTCCTTCCCAGCAGATCCGACTCCATCTTAACACCTAGCAAGGGATCTGCTTCCTTAGGAACAAGGGCACGTATGGAGGAACCACCCTGCTGCTCTACCCGACCTGGGCTCACTTCCCCGGCAGGTCTGAGCTCCAGTGAGTGGAAGAGAAAAGAGGGAGAAGTAGAAATCCGAAAGTAACAATGTTTATTTGGTGTATGGCACATTTCCATAACTGGCATCTAATTTCAGAAACCAAGTTCAAGAAACTCAAGTCTGCAAAAAACACAAGCACAACTCTAACGAGAGCTGCCTGCGGAGACAGGCGGGCAGCCCTGGGTGCGTCAGAACACTCCCATCTCAGGTCTGTCCTGGCTTAGCGTCCCCACAGAGTGTAACAGCTAAGGGAACAAGTGCCCCGAGGAGCCAATGTTATCTCTGAACATATTGTAAAGGAAAAATTCCTAAGCTGATTCTAAGCTGCAAAGCCTGAGTTAAAGTGTAAAAGACCGGGCATTGTAAAGTTTCCAAGCTGCAGGGCCTGAGTTAAAAAGTGAAAAACTAGGTATTGTTAAAATTCCTTTGCTACCCCCAAAACCTGTAATCCCTGTAGCTGTTAGGACAATACCCGAACTGCCCAGTAAATATTTCCACTGTTTCCACTGGTTGTCTAATAACCTGGGATTCTGTGTAGTTTGTCACGTAGTCCTTTAGGCCCTAAAACCAATCAGTTTGAATGTGTACCCCGCTTAGAAGTGACCAATCACCCCTGCCCAGCCTGTTCCCGCCAATGAATGTACTAATCATGTCTCAGAGTTGTTGTTCAATTTTCCCGCGCCTCATGATGATTTGTTCTGATGTATGCAAAGCCCCCCGCCCTCCCCAAAAAGTGTACTTAAGCTCTGCTTGACCTCTGCTCTGGGCTCTGGGCTGCTCTCCCTTCCTGAGTGAGCCTGGAACCTCAGCATGCTGGTTCAATAAACTCCCTCCTGCCAATTGCATGAAGCCAGTCTCTTGTGTGGTCTCTTTCTCCGACGCTTCGCCGGACCCTTACAATATAACATATATGTCCCTGTGTGTGTCACTCTTCTAATAGTGCACATCTCCTGGTGGGCAGCCGCTCTATATCCTAAGGTAGCATGGCTAAGTCCAGGTAGGGCTCTCCATGAATCATTATAAAAATAGATAAACAATTACCCATTAGGATTATCAATCACAGTTCACACACTGTCTGCAAACTCATTTGCATTGACGTTTGCTTTGGGGCAGGAACAGGGGAAAGATTAAAGAGGGTGTCCAGGGGTAAAAGGTAGCGATTCTCCTCCACTGGGCTATGATCAGGCACCTACAGGACTATGGAGTGCAGAGAGGCCAGGGGAGGGGAGGCACACCTGGCAACTTCAGCCCCGGGGGAGCACGGCACTGCCCAAACGGTCCACTGTATTGGGAATCTGGTGGTAGGATCTTCTGCCACTGTTTCTCACTTGGCCAGTGAGTAATGATGAGATATTTATGATTAAGTTGTGGACGTCCATATTCAAAAGGTCATCTCCAGAGATCACAATGACAGAAGTGTAAAAAATGTAAAGTTCTAAGAAGCAAATTTCCACCATTGTCCATAAAAATATTTTCAGAAAAACCAAACTGTTTTTAGGTATCATCCTAGGACCCCCAGAAGCCTGTCAGCTCCTAACTTCCCGTCAACCCCTGGTGCGTCCACCAGCTGGAGATGTAGGTCGGGCTCCCCTAAGATGCGAGCTGTTTTGGCAACTCCTGCCGTGGACGAGCCTGCAGTTCCCCCACTTGGCAGTTTCCGTGAGGCTCGAGGAGCCTGCGGGACGCACTGCCCTGCTCGGACAGGGCCCCAGGCGTGCCTGCATGTGGCAGGTGGAGCAGGAGTGAGGAGCCAGCCCGGAGCACCAGCAGGAAGGGCTTGGCCGAGTGTCCTTCAGGGGAGACTCGGGGCACTGAGGAGGCCCCCAAGCAGGACACGAGGGCAGGTCCTGGCTCACTGCTCCCCGCTGAGCCGGTCAGCACCTCTGCCAGCTCACCACGTCAGGGTGAGGGGCTCCCAGGTGTCCAGAGACCAGATCTCATATGTCACTAGACACAAACACCATCTCTGGCATGTTGAAGTCCATGTCGAGGTACAGACCCGGGGCACCTGAAGGGCCGGGCAGACCCTCCCTTACGTTCATTCAGCAGAGACACTCACAGGAGGACGGGCCACCCAGCGAGAGGAACCCTCCCGGTTCACCTTCTGTATAGTGTGGCCTGGACTCACACCTTTCCCAAGGTCTCAGGGGCAGAGAGGCCGTCCCCAAACCATGCTCCCCAGTGACACTAACACCCCTGCACCGGTGCCCACTGGCTGTGGACCTGAAAGGGGTGACCAGAAAGGCGAGAGGCTGGGCAAGTGAACCCCTCGTGTGGGAGGCCCTTCAAGGAGCAGGGCGGGGCCAGCCGAGGCCCCAGGGCGTGACGGACAAGGGTGCTTTGTGCTTCCTTCCCGTCCTGCCTCTGCCGCTGACCGTGGCCACCAGGCGGGGGAGCCCGGGCTCTGCCCCAGTGCCGGGACTGCCTCACCTGGGGGACGCAGGAGACCGTGGGCGTGGGTGGGGTCTCCTTTTGATGCCAGGAGACTATTTTTGAGGCAGGAGGCATCCCAACCCTGGGCCTGTTCACACCATCAGCCTCACGCTCCTCAGGCAGGGCGTGCTTCCCTGCTGGCCGGGGGCATGCTGGGCGGGCACCGAAACCTGCTGGAGGGGCGCCCTGAGGGGCACGTGGAGAGGCCACAGGAGGAGGAGCTGCGGCTGAGGAAGACAGAAGGAGAAAGGGAAAAGAGAGGATGGCCTGGGCCTCAGCCTCCTCCTGCCCGGGTTCTTTTTTTTCTCTTTATTCTCCTTTGTTTGTTTGCTTGTTTGTTTTTGTGGTGCTGAGGATCCAACCCAGGGCCTCACCCATGCTAGCCAAGCGCTGTGCCACTGAGCCCCAGCCCAGCCCCACGGAAGCCTGGATCTTGGTCCGTGGTCCCCCCTCACCAGGCTTCAATCCACACTGCCACTTACCCATGGCCACTGTCCACAGAGGCCGAAGACATTTTGAGGGAGAGAACATGTCCACAAGGCGTTTGTGATGGTGCACTGGTATGACTGTTCTGTTGTTGGTTGTTAATCTCTCAATTGTGCCTAATTTATAGATAAAACTTAATCCTGGGGGTGCATGCTCCTATATAGAGGGTTCTTCTTACGTGTGATGTCAGCCACCCTCTGGGGGTCTCAGATGTACCCCCTAGGTCAGGGGGTGCCACGGGACAGGCTGAATCGAGCTTGCAAAGGTGAGATCCAACTGCGGTAGGGGTGTGGGGCCTCTTTCTTCCCTGCTCCCAGGGAGTTTCCCAAGGAGGCACAGCCCCCAATGCAGGCACCAGAGGCTGCTGGGTGGCGGAGGGGGTTATCTGTGATGCAAAGGGCTGGAGGGTTAGGGCAGCGGGCAGCCCAGAGGGCAGCGGGGGGAAGGGGGCAGCAACCTGAGAGCCACGTGCACACAACTTGTGTGCATCCACCTGGGGCGCTGCCCTTCATGCCCACGCTCCCTCCCTCCCTTCCCTTAGAGGGCTGCACGGACCCCTGTGTGTGGCTGCCATGACCCTGCCCAGCCTGCTCTCTGTCCTAGAGGTGGGAATGAGTCCAGTTTGAAAGCCCAGGCCTAAGCCACTGCTGCCCTTGGAAAGTGACCATTTCAGGCACATCATCTGGACAACATGCCAGGAGCCGGGAGCTAAGGCAGCACCTGTCCCCATTCCTGGTCCCGCTCACCCTGACTTGGGGCCAAACCTCCCAAGGGCTGCCTCCCCCCTAGCAGCTTCTCAGCAGAGTCTGGGCCTGAGCAAGGGATTTCCTGCAGCACTAGAGCAGCCAGCAGGGATGTCCTCTGCTGGAGTGTCCCTGGGTCCTGGGGGTGGAGACCCTGCAGTGGTGCAGAGGACCGATGGCAGGACCAAGGGGCAGGACAGCTGGGCAAGCCCAAATGGGCTGCTGCATGTAGGACCGGCAGCGGCCTTCATGTTACCCTCGCTCCAAGCCTGGAGCTGGTCTGGCACCCTTGAGATTGGGGTCACGTGAACACAGCAGGAGATGTGGGCGAGGATTCTGGGAGGACAGTAGGAAATCTCACACCGGGGGCAGTCCACATAGAACCTGCCCTGAGGGGGCAAGGGGACCACAGCAGAGGTGTCATCAGGAAATGAACAGAGCTCTCACCAGGGGACAAAGAGACTCCAAATACAACCTCAGCCTCAGTTCACTTGGTAAAACCCAACCAATCACTTGAAACATCTGACACTGAATGCAAGTAAAAAGTTTTATACAAAATATTTTATTAGCAGTCTTTATTCCTTAAAATTACCTGACTTTCTCTTCATACACTCTACACCTCCCTCTGCCCTCTGGGTTTTGTTTGACGTCTTGTCCCCTGACTTAGCTGGCGTCAGACAGAAGCCTCGGCAGGGCAGGACCACACTCTTTCCATCTGCAGCAGGCACAAGGTGAGAGAAAGCTCTCTTTCCTTTTGGGGTGGAAGGCAGTGAGGGCTCAGAGACCACCTTGCTACTGAGATGAAGAATGTCACAGAACACCACCAACAGGCACGCACCTGGAGCAGGTCTGCACACCAGCACGTGCCCGTGCACACATGTGCACATATGTCTGTAGACACACACAGCCACATTAGCCCCGTCGAGCCCCAGTCCCTGCAGGGGTGCTGTGCAGGGACCAGGCAAGGGCACGATGGTCCCTCTCCACTGAGACAAGCTGACAGCAGCCCCAGGCCAGCCAGCAATGCCCAAATGGGCACTGGATATAAGGCCCTGAAAGGAGATGCAGACCTCCCTCACCTCAGCCATCTGCTTGGCAAGACGGATAACTGAACGAGTATCTGCTGATGTACTATTGCACTTATTGCATCTTCGGTACGTTTGCACGTGACGAACAGGAGGCAGCAGAGCAAAGTAAAACAGCAGGAACATGGGGTTGGCCCGGGGTTCCAGCCCCCCCTGCTCTTCCTAGCTCCGGGGCCGCAGCACAGCCTGGCCTCTCCAGCCTCGGCTTTCCTCACCTGCAAGAGGGCGGAGCCTCCAGGCACAGCAGGGGTGGCCTGGAGCTCCCTCGGCCAGGCCCAGGACAGCACCAGGCCGTGGCTGGATCAGGGGAGATTTGATGAAGGAGCAAAGGAACAGAGGACCCGCAGAGCAGCTGGCTCAGCACATGGCACCCTGTGCTCTGCCCTCTGACACCCACGAAGGTGGCTGCTACCTGGTGGACACCGACCACGCCTGACCTCCAGTGGGGAAAACGACCCTCTGTGGGCTTCTGACATGAGTTTACACTTAAAACCCTCCTGGTGCCTGTCCTGGTCCTGAAGGTGCCCCCAGGTGGCGGGGTCATATTCCAGCCCCAGCTGTGTCAGGTGCTCCAGGGCTGCTCCCCTCCCTGGGGACAGGCCCGCCCACTCAAAGGAGCTTGAGAGGGGCTTAATTGTCTGCTGGTGTTCAGCAGAGTAGAAGTGGAGAAGTGGGGAGTTTGGGAGGGATGTTACAGCCAGAAGTCACCAAAGGCATCAGACGCGGGGCGCTGTCTGGGTCACATCCCGGCACAGGAACAAGCGCCGTCACGCAGCTTGACCACCATGATTTAGAAACGCAGCTGGCTGCTTGGTTGCTGTCCTACCTAGCTCACTGGGGCAGGTGTTCACCAAAGCACCCGGGAACACAAGGTCAGCAGGGTGACAGGGAGACCCACAGTACCAGACACGCACCTGGAGCAGGTCTGCACACCAGCACGTCCCCGTGCACGCATGTCTGTAGACACACAGCCACCCTGGGAGAGGGCACCCGGAGAGGGTGGAAGGCCTCGGGCCTGCCAGGCTGCCCTCTCAGGACTTCAGGGGAGGGGCCAGCAACACTGTGCTGAGGGGTGGGTGCCTTTAAAATAACCCTGTCACAGTTGGCATGTGCCTTCCCTTCCAGCTGCGGACAGCCCGAGATCTGTCCCAGAGATCTGTCCCTTGGAAGGACCCCAATCAGATCCTTATTTATTAAGGGATCACAGTGGAAACTGGAAATGGGGAAGCAGAAACTTCTAGGCGGAGAATCCCTTCAGAGAGCTTTGGTGCTCTTGGGAAACGGATTCTAAATCTAGGGGAACGTCAGGGTCCCTTCTGAACTTGCCGAGGTATGGCACTGCAGTCTCAGGCTCTGCAAGAAGGGAGCTGTCTTTGGAGCACATGTCCTGTGGGCCTGTGGCGCTGCCCCTTGCAGGAAGGCTCCGTGAGCCCCGGGGGGTAGGGGTGGGGGTGGGGGTGGGCTTCTGGGCTGGCCCCGCCTGGGGGTCTCTGAGGCTCTACACAGGGCTTTCGCGTTTCCAACTCCATTCCCAGGCCTCCCCTGTGAGCAACGTCTCACACTTGAAATCAAATGAAGACTTTTATAAAGGCAAAGTTTGACCCTGGTTCCAAACTGAATCTAGAAGGCTATATCTGTATAGAACAAGCAAACTTAAAACTACACTTTACTTGCATTTCAATTGGATTTACTAAAAAAGATCCAGGAGTGAAAAAAATAAAAAGACTCTCTAAGCATTTTCCAACCAGATGCACGTGGAAGTAAAATCCAGACACGTTCCATTCTCTACCAGCAGGGAACGAAAGCTTTGGGGCCACGAGCGAGGGACCTCAGAACCTTCTGGAGCGGGAAGGTACCTTGCGCATGGTCTAGTGCAATTGTTTACAGGCAAGGACACTGGCTCAGAGAGGTTAGCGACCTGCCCACGCAAAACACAGCCTTCACAGGAGAGGGCTCTAGCACAGGTGTTCTGGAAAAAGAAGGGTCTCATGGCACCTCTGGTCCAGCTGTCCCCTCACCAGCTGCTCCAGCTGACTCATCTCCCCAGGCCACAGCTGCAACTCCCCTAAGCTCAGCTTCCCAGGTTCTGCGGAGGTAGATGGTGTGGGAGAGGAGCCAGGAGGAGACCTCTTTAGAAATCAACAGGGGTTATCTTCTTTTTTAGGAAAAATGAAGGTGGTCAGAAAGTTAGGAAGAAACAATGTAGTCTGCTTAAAATAAGAAGCACATGGGAATGAAAAGGGCTTGCAAGAGGTGGCCACTTGGTCCTGCAGCTGTGGTCAGCTGGGCAGTGCTGCCTGGGGAGTGGGGTGGTGTGGAGCCACTCCTCCTGCAGTGGCACCTGGACCTTTCACGGACCCACTCTGGCATCAGGCGGAACCCCTGTCCCTCTACACAGAGCGTGGAATTTACCCTGGGTAAGTCCTCAGCAAGTGCTAAAAAGATACGGTTTCTTAAAATGAATGCAATTTATCGACTTTTGGCTGGAAAAGTGACTCTGATGGATGGAGAAGAGACAAACCTCAGGAAGATGACCTTGAGAAACCGCAGTCCTAATGTGGGGTCCTGCCCGCGCACTTCCTGCCCCAGGACATCCAGCTCCCAGGCAACCTCAGGGAGGAGCAGCGTCACGGGGCCTCAGGAAGAGCCTTACCGCGGGAGCCCCTTGTCACCAGCTGTGGCGGTTTTAAATCCTGTGTGTAAAAAACGAACCTTTCTACATCTTCCTAGTTACAGCTAGAAAAGGTGATGGAGAGAAGAACCGACCCAGCCGGGCGGAGGAGCAAACTCGGAGCCCTCCAGCCCGCATGGTCTCCAGTCTCGTCTCGGGCGCAGGCCATGCGGCGACTCGGGGGCCCTTGGCCACATGTCTCATTCGCTCCTTGCAGCCGTCCGGGGCTTTTACCTCTCTGCCTGGATCTTGTACCGCAGGACAAAATAGGCGATGAGGCGCAGGGAGATGAAGAAAACCCCAAGGACGATGAAGTCCAGGTACAGCTTGGCGTTCTCCACGTCCAGCTCGCGCAAGATGGCCTCCGACTTCTGGAAGTGGCAGGTCTCGTCGATGTCGCAGTGCAGGTCCTCTCGGTCCAGCCCGTAGATGGAGAGGATGACGCCCTCGAAGCCATACCTGGGGAGGAAAGCGCCCGCGTGGGGCCGCCCGCCTGCTCAGCCGCTCCCAGGCCAGTCTACTGCCCGATGCCCCGCAGGCCTCCAGACCCCCACAGCTTTCTTTCCGGAAGCTTCTGAGCTTCTCAACAGGGCCCTGAGCTGAGCCCAAGAAACAGCCCCACTAGGCTTCTTCCCAATTTTGTTTCCTCCAGCAAAATGCAACGGGATGAGCAGATGCACCCACTTAGTGGCGAATGAGCTGACGGACACTGGATTCCTTCCAACACTGCGCACCTTTTAATGGTTAGATGTGACCAGGGGCTGGACACCCTGGCCTGGACATACAAGCACTGGGATAAAACGCTGTGTACCCTCTGTGCTTGCCTCGCCCAGCCAGAACAAAAACACTCATTTTCAGACTAAAGACCAGGCCTCTGGTTTGCTCAGCTGCACACACGTGTTTGGGGAAAGCCTTCTGCGGGGCTTTGTGTCGGCTTCCTTTCCTGAACAACGCACCTGGGTCTAGGCTGACCTTTCAGAAGAGCAGCACTTGTGCCTAGCTTGGACTGTGTGTGCCACCTGGACTGGCTGCAGTGGGGGCGGGTGAAGCTCTAAAGTTGGGCACTGTCCACAGAAGGGCCACATGCCAAGAGCCACTCAGAAACCACGGTCCCTGGGCCTGAGGCTCTTGTGCAGTGACACTGGGATGTTTGCAAGATGACCTGTTCCCCCGTGGATTTCCTCTTAACATTTACCAGCCACCAGGACCTTGTTGTGACTCTTTCCAAGTAAAATACAGAAGCCGCCCAAGGTGGCTCCCAGACACACCCGAATATGAGGGTGCACAGGGGCTTCTCCAGGGTCTGACGTCCCTGCTCTGTGTGTGTATATGTGTGGGTGCGTGTGTATGCGTGTGCATGCACATGTGTGTGCAGGTGGTGGTGAGGGTGGGCCAGACCCTCACCAAACTAGGAAATGAATGAAAGGCACAGCCGCCCTGCTCTGGGATGTGCTTGGCTGGCGGGCACAAAGTGGCCTGTGAACACAAGCTCATTAACAGTGATGTGACCCTGTCACTGTCACACCCTCCCTGCCACTGCCCACGCTACCTGACGTAGGAGATGTAGGACATCCACTGCAGGTACGTCGGGATGGTGTCGAAGCTGACGAAGAACCCTGAGAACAGGAGGACCGGGATGGCCGTCACAGGACCCACGAACGTCGCCACCTGGGGACAGGGCAGGGACACAGGACTTACTGGGGGAAGCTGGGGAGTCCTCCTGAGTTCCTGCACAGTGGCCCTGAGGACAGTCACCTCGGCTAGAAGATGAGCCCCAAAGGGCTAGAGTTTTCATGAGCTGACCAGAAGCAGGCGGGCAGCAGAGAGCATGGCCTCAGGGCCGGGGCTGGTCTCCTGCAGAGTGGCTTGCCCAGCCCGGCTGAGGAGGGGAGTGGGAGGGAAGCACCCTCCAGCAAGGTGGCCAGTGTCTTCTGGGAAGGTGACCAGTGTGCCTGAGGGGGGCTGACCCCTGGGTGGTATCTCTGTGTCTGGGGACCCTCTTTGGGATACCTTGGTCCCTAAGCCAGACTGATGCCAGGTCCCCTGCAGGTCCCACTAGAAGACACCCTCCTCAGCGGGCAGCCGAGGACAGCGCCTGCTCACCAGGTCCTGAGGGCAGGGCTCCAGCCTCTCCCAGGCATGGCACACCTAGGGCTGTCACCACCTGGGTGACAGCAGCACAGCACAGTGACTTCACTTACAGTCCACTCACAATTCACCAGGGGCAGGTATGCGTGCAAGTGTGGTGTGGCCAGTGTGTGTGGGTACGTGTGGTGTGTGCAAGGTGTGTGTGTGGTATATGGTGTATACGTGCATGTGTGTTGTGCTGTGTGTGGTGCAAGGTGTATTTGGTTGTGTGGTATGAGGTACGTATATTTATAGTGTGGTATGTGTGCTGTGTGTCATGTGTAGTGTGTGTATGTACAGCATGTGGTATGAGTGGTATGTGCACCTGTGGCATGTGTGTGTTGTGTGTATATATGTGTATATCTGTGGTATGTGTAGAGCATGTATCTATGGTGTGTGGATACGTGGTGTGTGTGTGGTGTGTATACATGGTGTGTATAGTGTATGTGTATCTGTGGTGTGTGTGTATGGTGTGTGTGTGTGCATTTGTGGTATGTGTGTGGCGTGTGTAGTGTATGTGGATACATGGTGTGTGTAGTATATGTATCTGTGGTGTGGTGTGTGTGTGGTGTGTATACATGGTGTGTATAGTGTATGTATACTGTGGTGTGTGTAGTATATGTATCTGTGGTGTGTGTGGTGTATATCCATGATATGTGTAGTGTATGTGCATATATATTGTGTAAAGTGTGAGTGTATCTGCGGTGTATATAGTGTATGTGTATTTCTGGTGTGTGTGGTGTGTATCTGTGGTGTGTATCTGTGGTGTGTGTGTATGTGTGCATTTGCAGTATGTGTGGCGTGTGTGGTCTTTATCTGTGGTGTGTGTGTGATATGTGTATCTGTGGTATGCACGAAGTATGTGTGACTTGTGTGTATCTGTGGGGTGTGTGTGTATCTGGTGTGTTTACTGTATGTGTGTATCTATGGTGTGTATCTGTGGTATGTATGGTGTGTATCTAAGGTGTGTGCGTGTGTGTGCAACATGTGTGTATCTGTGGTGTGTGTGTATATTGTGTGTGTACTGTATGTATGTATCTATGCTGTGTATCTGTGGTGTGTGTGTGTGGTGTGTATCTAGTGTGTGTACTGTATGTGTGTATCTATGGTGTATGTGATGTATGCATGCACAACATGAGTGTATGTATATGTGCACAACATGAGTGTATGTGGTGTGACGTGTATCTGTGGTATGTGTGTGATGTGTTGTGTATCTATGGTGTGTGTGACATGTGTGTGTATCTGTGGTGTGTGTACTGTATGTGTGTTATCTATGGCGTGTATCTGTGGTGTGTGTGACATGTGTGTTATCTACGGTGTGTGTGTGTGACATGTGTGTTATCTACGGTGTGTGTGTGTGACATGTGTGTTATCTACGCTGTGTGTGTGTGACATGTGTGTTATCTACGCTGTGTGTGTGTGATGACTGGGTGTATCTGTGATGGGTGTACTGTATGTGTGTTATCTATGGTGTGTGTGGTGTATCTGTGGTGCGTGTGTGTGACGTGTGTTATCTATGCTGTGAATGTGTGACGTGTGTGTGTACCTGCATGTGTGGTGGGTGTGAGGGGAGCAAGGGTGTCGGGGGGCATCCTGGCCCAGGTGGCCTGGCGGGTATGTGCAGGGCTGTGGGTGGAGCTGCCCTGGGTGCGGCCGGCCCTGGAGCAGGACACTGAGGCCGGCCCTGGAGCAGGACACTGTGGTCCGCAGGGCCGGCCCTGGAGCAGGACACTGAGGCCGGCCCTGGAGCAGGACACTGTGGTCCGCAGGGCCGGCCCTGGAGCAGGACACTGAGGCCGGCCCTGGAGCAGGACATTGAGGCCGGCCCTGGAGCAGGACACTGAGGCCGGCCCTGGAGCAGGACACTGAGGCCGGCCCTGGAGCAAGACACTGAGGCCGGCCCTGGAGCAGGACACTGTGGTCCGCAGGGCCAGCCCTGGAGCAGGACACTGAGGCCGGCCCTGGAGCAGGACACTGAGGCCGGCCCTGGAGCAGGACACTGTAGTCCGCAGGGCCGGCAGCAGGGCTGCGTGGGGTCCTGAGGCAGGCTGCCCGGAGGGCAAGAGGCAGCAGGAGGCCTGGGCAGCTTGCTGGGAAGCAGGTGAACTGGCCAGAAAGTGCTCCCGAGGTGCGGGAGGCGCCCAGCTGGTGTGAGTGGGAGCCGTGGGGAGGTGCAGTGTCCCCAGAGGGCGGGAGGGGAAGCCAGGCCTCTGGGGGCTAGGCCAGCGTGGCAGGCTCAGAGTGTGCCCTTAGCGTTCAGGGCCATTTAGAGGAGGGGGTACGGGTGTCCCTGTGGCCTGGCTGGGGCGGGTGCCTAGCACCTTCTCTAGAGTGTCATCTTTCACCCTTGTCACAATGCCACGAGGTGGACACCACCGCTGTCCCACCCACAGGCGAGGAGACGAAGGCCCCAGAGGCTAAGCCGCTGCTGGCGGTGGACAATCCAGGAACTGTCCGGGACCTCAGGGCCTCGCAGCACAGAGTGAACCTGCAGGTCTCATTCCCAAGGATAGGACTGGCCCGAGACCCTGAGCTGGACGTGTGGTTTGGCAGGTCCAGGGGGGTGGAACCAGGCTTCTTGAGACAACAGGGATGGGCCGGGGTGGGGAGCAGGTGCACGTAAAGGGGGGTGTCCCAGGGATGGCTGAGTAGCGCAGACCCAACCATGCTGCAGGGATAGGGCGCTTGGCTGGAGCCAGCTGTGTGACCCCAACAAGTCCTTTGCCTTTCTGGGCCTCAGTCTCCCCACCCGTAAAATCATGTGTTTGGGACTAAGTGAGCTAAGGTTTAGCAACAGTGGAGAGGCATGGCAGCATGCAGCAGGCGCTCCATAAGTGCACGTGCTGTAGCCACTGTCTGCTGTCAGTGCACCTCTCCTGGCCACCCAGGACCATGCCTTCCTCCCCTTGGGACCAACCTGGACAGGGCAGAACTCAGAGGAAGGTCTCAGGGAGGGCGGGAGCCCCCAGGGCAGCGGGGCCAGGCAGGCGGGTGGAGGAAGCCCACCCGCAGCGCTGCTCTGCAGGTACCTGCAGGGACGTGGAGGCCGCTCCGATCAGCAGGCCTAGAGACTGAGCCACGAGGGAGGTCATGGTGCCCAGCGCAGCAAAGAGGACGAAGCGCACAGCGTCCGACGGCTGCGAGGTCATCCAGTACACGATGCTGCAGTAGGCCACGGGGAACATGACCTGGGGACAACAGAGCCCGTCAGCCCTGGACAGCCCACCTGCTTCCAAACCTCCCACCCTCCGCCCAGCCTCCAAAGGGCAGCCCGCGGACACACCTGGAAGGGGACATCGGCCATGGTCTTGGCCAGGTAGTAGGCCTTCAGGCTGTACCAGTAGTTCAGGTGTTCCCGAAGGAAGACGCCCATCTCCAAGGGAACTAGGGGACAACGCAGAAGACAGGGTCACACGGCAGTCCCCACAGCACCTCGGGCTAAGCCATGGGCGCCCAGCATAGCACCTGCCTGCACCGGGCCTCTCCAGGCTCAGCACAAGATGAAGGGCTTGGCAGCCTGGGGAATCGCCAGCCCTCCCCGAGCCAGAGCAGTGGTGAACAGGGCGGTGAGGAAGACCACGCCTGGCTCTCACTCCCTCTACCTCCTGGGGCCCACTCAGGCTGCCCATCCCGTGGGCTGAGGGCACACTGCTCTTAGAGACTCAGGACAGCTCAGGCAGGACGCCTGTGTGTGTGGGTCCTGTGGCGCAGCAGCTGTCCACCATGCAGCGCAAGATGGTCAACAGCAGGCTAGAATTGCCTGGAATTCCATCCCAAAGCACCTGTCCATCCCAAAGCACGCGTCCCAGGCCATGCCCACACTGAACTGCAGGTGCTCACGTAGCTGTGTGAGGGCTCCGGATTAGAAACCCTAGCGAAATGTCCCTCCACCTCCGTCTACCGTGTCTGACTGTCTTCCATTAGAGATTCGGTCCTTTGGTGTCAACACCATATTTTGGTGTCTAACAGCAAATACAATAAAACCTGCATCTGTCCACATATAAGTGGACTTTGAAGAAACAGGACCCTGCGTTCAGAGAACCCATCTACTGGCCAGCTGGCCCCGGCCCCCACTGCTGGGTAGGAATCCAGGGACCGGAGGGCGGGGCGTGGGCGTCACTCACAGGTCAGAACGGTGGGCATGAGGGCGGCAAACATGAGGAAGAGCATGGAGAAGAAGAGGAAGCCAGAGTTGCTCAACACCTTCTTGGCTTCATTCCCGATGCCCAGGTAGAGCAGGCCAATGAGGAGGCCGATCCCGATGTGGGAGGTGATCCGCAGGTGCGTCAGGACCTGGGCGGACACAGACCTTACCCTGTGCAGGAGCCTGGCTTCTGGGCTGGGGGTCTTACATGCCCTCCCTCAGGCCCCAGGGAAACAAGCCCTCGCCCTTGCCCAAGCCACAGGCGTGTCCTGCGCGGCCAGCTCTGTGGTCAGGGAGTGCTGACTACCATATTCACTTCTCCTCAAGGCCAGCTAACAGGAAGGGGCCGGGGCAGCGGGGAGAGCAGGCTGGGGATCGGCAGGCCTGCACTGCAGACCACGGGCTGCGCACCTGCCTCTCCCAGCCAGGAGGCCAGCCTGTCCACTTCCACGGCTGGTGTTATCAGGGCACCCACTCACCCGCTCCTTCCCTATCAGGGGCCGCTGGCCCGCCCAGTGCTCACACCTTGGGCTGCTCTTCTGAGGGGGTGCACTCCCCCTCCACCCTGATGGGGGCTCGGCCACCTGGCCTGTTTGGACCATGAGCACCAGTGACCACTGCTGACCCCTTGCTTCCCTCTTGCACTGCCCCCTCTGTGAGGCTCCAGGAGGACAGTCCAGATGGGAGCTGTTCCTCCGTCCCCAGCCCCAGGACAAGACAGATGGGGCTGAGCTGCCACCCCCCTCAGCACCAGCCAGACATGCCCTGGCTCGTGTGGACAGACGTCTCGGGATCGTCTGTCACCACAGTGACAGACAGCAGTGGCTGGCAGAAAAGCCACCTGGAAGCTGGGTCGGGAGAGTCCAGAGGAGGGCCCGCGGGAGGCCCAGAGGACGCTCTTACCGAGTCCCTCATGATGCTGAGGAAGGTCCTTCTGAAGAGGATGCAGAACTGGGTGAGGCAGCTGGCAGAGAAGCTGTGGCAGCCCTCCATGGAGGCAGAATCCTGGGGACACGGCGGGAAGGGCACCCGTGAGCCCCCAGACGGCCACGCCTCCATGTGAAGCAGGGGTACCCGCCTGCGGGGGTGGGGGGAACCTTGGGCTCTGGGGCCTGCGTCACCTGTCCCCATCCCATCAATCCATTTGCCTGCTTTACCTCTTCGGGGGGCCGGTGCCAGAGGAAGGGGTTCACCTCGCCGTCTCCCGCTAGGTCTCTCTTGTAGTCAGAGTCGCACAGGCCCTCGCGCACTGCTCTCACCAGGCGGCCGTTCTGATCGCCGTACTCGCCTGACGCCACCTCCATGACTGCCGGACACAGGGAGTGGGTTAGACCAGGCCCGCGACAGGTGCGCCACGGCAGGATGGGGACACAGGCTCCCTGGGGCCTGTGGGAGGGCCTAGGCAGCGTCCTAGCAGTCCCCGAGACGCCCCTGGTGACGGCAGTGGTGCAGGCCACATCGTTCACCAGTCGGCACCCGGCCCTCAAAGCCCCAGCCTGGCTGTAGGACGTCGGCAGGTGGACAGCAGGGTCAGGGGGCCTGGAAAGCCCGGCCGGGGCCTTACTCCCCAGCTCACTGAACGCCTTCCCAGCCACACCCTGCAGGCGGCAGGCTCCTCTGCAAAGAGCTCACCTGGGCCATGTGCCAAGCCCACGGAGTCCCAGGAGACCACGGAGGAGGAACACCCACCACCGCATGGTGTGCTGGGTGCCCGAGGCCATGGGACAGCCGCCCGTACCCTCAGGTCCTGGTGCAACGCCACCCTGGCCTCCCTCCCCCAGCGTGCAGACTCGCTTGGTCGAGCTCCCTTCTGCCCCGGCCTCCTCTGCCCACCCCACTCCTGGACAGAGGCCTCTGCACTCTCCAACCTTCTGCTCCCCAACTTCCTCCCTGTGCCCTGCCCTGGTTCCCACTGGACACCATCCCGAGATGCCCAAAGCTCCCTGTCCCCGGCGGTCTGCTCTCTTCCTAGGCCGGAAGCTGGGTGCCAAGCACTCCTACATAAAACCCTGCTCCAGGCCACGCTGGGTGGCCAGGCGAGGTCTCCAAGCTCTGGCTGTCCCTCACCCACCCGGGGCCACAGCCCTGGGCTCCCCTCTCAGCAGAGCACCTTGTCTCCCAGGGCCTCTGCACCCTCCCGGGGGCCCATTTCTTCTCCTGCCGCCCTTCCTCTGCAAGCTCACCTCCATGCAGGCTTCGGGTCCCACCTCCCCTCCCCTGCCCACCTGTCCCTTCTCTCGGGTGGAACTCTAGTTTATAAACTATGGACTCTAAACGAGTTCCATCACGACTTCTAAAAATGCTCAAGCCTTCCCCTTGATCAGAGCTGCCCCTCACCTCTCGCTTCCTTCCAGCGTCCCTGTCTCCCTGTCTCTCCCCTCCCCGTCACCGCAGCCTGCCTCTCGGGAGTGAGAAGCATTCCCAGGAGCAGTGCTTGCTAAGCCTAACTTGGAAATAATGCCACGGCAGTCATGGGACTCTGGGGCAGAAGGCCAGAGTCCTAAAGAAATATGACTGAGAGAGAGAGGCTGAGGCAGGAAGACTGGGGGGATGTGCACCTGGAGCCTCGGTGTGACCTGGGGGAGGGTCTTCACAGGGGATCAGTCATGGATCTGAGAGGAGTTTATCCTGGATGTAAGGTGGGCCCTAACTCCAGGGACCAATGACATCATGAGGTGAGGACACAGAGCTGGCCATCAGATGTGTCCACCAGGAGACAAGGAAACTTCTTTGTTCTCTACCAGTTCCACCCAGATGGCCCCCGAGCCACTTGAGGGATAGTCGATCAATGTGAAGCCCCTCCTCCCAGCTGGTCTGGGCGCCACTCACCAAAGTCTGCCGGGTTGTGGTAGGTGGGGCAGTTCAGGCCCAAGCCCCTCAAGTAGGGCACCAGGTTGGAGACCTTCCCCCGGTACACACATTGTCCTTGACTTAGGACGTAAAGCTGTGGACAGTGAGGAAAGAGAAGGCATCCATTGGCCTCGATGACCACAGTGGCAGAGGCTTCCCGACAGCCAGGCATCAGACACGCAGGACTCATGGGGGGGGGGGTGACCGACCAGCCTCAACCTGGCTGGGAGGCCGGGGTGGGGGTCTGGGGCAGGGGTCCAGGGTGGGGGCCAGGAGGGGCCCAGGCAGTATCTGGGAGGGGTCCAGGAGGGTGCTGGGAACTCATACCTGGTCGAAGAGCTCAAAGAGCTTGGCACTGGGCTGGTGGATGGTGCAGACGATGGACCGGCCTCCCTGGGCCAGCCCCTTCATCAGGGACACCACTTGGAAGCAGGAGGCACTGTCCAGGCCGCTGCAAGTCAAGGGTACCATGAGACACTGGGCAGCAGGGACAAGCCCGCTGCCCCAGGTCCTGGAGGGGCTGGGAAGCCGCTGCCACGGAGGCAGGGGCCAGAGCTGCCATTGCAGGTCCTCAAGGTGAGGCTCTGCTCCGCCTCAGGGCTGCTGAGGGGCCACAGCAGGGGCTGAGTGTCTTGCGTGCTACTAGGGGACCAGCAGGTCTTGCTGAGGAGCTGGGTGGGGCACAGGGGGTCCCCACCTGTCTTGGGAGGGGGACTGTAGAAGTGTAGTTCCGAGAAGCATTCTGGGTAGCAGTTGCAATCCCCTGCCCCTGGGCCCACTGGGGGCAGCACTGGGGACGGGTGTCGGCCACAGAGGGGTGGCTTTGGGGCACCTGGGCCAGGCTACACTCTGGCAGGTGCTTCACTGAACACAGGGGGTCTTCCATGGGATGGCCATGGGCTCTTCTCCAGAAGGTTCTGGGGTGACCTCTCTTCTCCTTCCCCTTCTCAGTGCCCCAGCCCTGTCCACTTCTGCTCCTGTCCCTCCACTCCTCAGGACAGGGCAAGGGCAAGGAGTGTGTGCCCGGCAGCCCCTTGAAGCTCCCCTCCCAGGACAGGCAGCCTGCTGGAGGAGGGCTGAAGGCTTCTCTGCTCCGCTGTTTCTCAAACACCTTTAGGGAGCTGCCTGAGGCACCACCAGCTGAGGGCGGGCACGGGGCTGGGCTGAGCGGACAGGGTAGATGTGCCCTTCCCTGCAGACAGCCCAGGCTGCTGTCAGGACCTGCTGGCCTTTGGAGAGGGGAGCCAGCAGGCAGGAAGGAGGCGACATAAAATCTGGTTCAAGAGCAGCCCACCTGAACCCTGAGGCTCATTCTTCTGGGGACACTTGAATATGCTGTGACTAGGAAGAGGCGGCCCAACTCACTGCCCGTGGCTCCAGAGCCAGCCTCTGCCCACAGCCTCCAACCGAAGGGGGCATCCCCAGGACTGGTGTCAGGGCTCACTGGCATGGAGCTGGCAAGCCACTCACGGTGGGCATCCTTCCTGTGGGCTCCTCTGAGCCACTGAAGAGCTAATGCAGTGGCTTCCAGGACACACGGAGGGCCTGGCCAGGGTGGCTGTGCACAGGGAACTCCGTGTCACGGGAGAGACGGGCACGTTTCCCTCAGATCAGCTCCCACCATCAATGCCCGGCACAGGGCCGAGCACGTGTGTGTCTGAGCAGTGGACAGTGAAGCAGCCGCTCTGTCAAGCGCTCAGAGTCCCCGCTGCGCCCAGGCAGGAGGGACGGGCAGGGCCTCTCTAAGAGCAGGCTGGCTCTGGCTTACCTGGTGGGCTCATCGAAGAACATGACTGGAGGGTTGTTGACCAGCTCCAGTGCAATGGCCAGGCGCTTCCGCTGGCCGCCTGACAGGCTCCCCGTCCGGGTGTTGGCACAGGACAGCAAGCCAAGTGCCATCAGGATCTCCTTGACCTGGGGAAGGTAGAACCAAGGCCCCTTTAGGAGCTGCCCTCCTGGTCTCTCTGTCCACCGGGGCCTACATGCAAAGCCTGCCTGCTACCCACTCTGGTGGACACATGTCACCAGTCCACCCAGGGACCTGCAAACTGGAGCCACCCAAGTGAGCAGCACCTCCAAGTTCGTGGACAGTGCTGACTTTGGCCAGGGAGGCCGTGATGCCCAGAGGCTGAGACGTGGCGAGGGCCTGAGTCCTTCAGCAGGTGACCCCAACACCTCCACTTCCAGGCCCAGCCCAGAGCCTGGCACAGAGAAATCATCTGGTAAATATTTGGTCAACTGAGGGATTGACAGACATAAAACTGGATGGATGATCAGGCTGCTGACCAGCACAGCACAAAGAGTCACTGTGACCAGTAAATCAAACCACTGCAAAATCCATGGTGCAGCACTTGGCACACGAGGCCTGCTGCCCATGGCCAGCCACCAGGCGGGTGCCGTGCTTATCGCTCACACAAAGCTTTCGATCACAGCCCTGAGGTCACAAACCGTGGGGTCCCTCAGGAAACCTGTTGTGCATGCGTCAGTGGAAAACAGCCTCTAATGGCACTGGATGATGACCAGAGCTCCTGTCCACAGATCCTGGCCCCAGGGACGTGGCTGAGCACTAAGACAGAAACCGTGCACAGAGCCCTCCGTCAGCCCAGGACGGGCCACCTCCAGGTGACTCAGGAGGTCAGCCATCTCCAGTGGGCATGGGCTGGTTCCTGCTGCCATGACCAGGTGAACCCTGGTGGCTGCTGAGGCCTAATGGGGGCTGCCTTAGAGCTCTCTCCAGAATTTGCCCATCCTTGTCCTCACCCTGGAAGGGCAGCCCTGCACTGGGCCCCTGCAGCCACAGGGAGGGGACCCCAGGACGCCGCTTCTTGGGGAGATGAGGTCACCCGAAAGGAGGACTGTACTTTTGAATTATTTATGCACAGTCAGTGCAAAGTGGAGCTTTGGTGACAAAGAACCAGGGCATTGCTGCTGGGCAGGTTCCAGTCCTGCTCTGCCTCTCCTGCTGGGGGCCTGTCCTTCTGCCACCCACCACACCTCCACCCCGAGGCCAGCCCTTGTCTGCAACGTGGCGCAGCAGTGGGGCTACGCAGGCTGGTGTCAGAGACGGGCCAGAGGAACGGTGGGCTCTTGTTTATGCGCATTTGCCTAAACAAGCAAATAAAAATCCCTCAGTGCTTATAACTCAGCTCCCCTGGGGGCCTTGGTGACTGCAGGCTTGGCAGCTGCAGAACTGCCCTCGGAGACCTCTCTTGCAGAAGCAGCCTGGTCAGAGGGATGGCCAGGGCCGAGGCGCCCTTTCTGGGAAAGGAAGGCTGTGAATAGCACATTCCGCTACCTGCTAGAACATTCCATCCCATTGTGTTTTTATAAGACAAAAACAACGCCACCCAAGTACAGAGGGGGTTGGGGGGAAGTGAGTCAGGGTGTGGAGCCAGCTGTGGCTCTGCCCTTGAAGCAGAGCTGCCAGATGGTTCTGGGGGCAGGAGGCTGCACTTGGCCAAGAGGACAGGGTGGGCACAAACCGGGCCTCAGGTGAGGAAGATCTGCAGGGCACAGAACTGCCTGGGGTCCTGCAGGGATGGCAGGTGGGCGCCCTCTCCACAGTCCCCCCAGCACACAAGGTGGGGGGTGCCAGGGTCCTCGGGGACAGTCAGTCAGAGGGCCGGGGGCCGTCCCTGAGTCACCTGTGCTCTACAAGCCAGCTGAGACGCTCAGGCGTCCTTCCCATCTGCGTCCTAGGCCCGGCCCACAGAGGACACGCAGACGGGAGTCCCTCCTCCCAGGAGGCACCTCCATTCTCACAAGGTGCCATCTGTCCCTGGTCCCTTCCACTCTGGCAGGCAGAGTGGGTTCTGTGGCCCTCCTGGAGACGCTGACAGGAGCCTGGATTCATGGTGCAAAGTTTTGCGCCATCAAAGACAGAGCTGGTGCGGAAGGCAGGGGGGCCCAAGGGGCAGGGCTCGCCATGGACCCTCCTGTTGGCTGAGGTGTGCACTGCCCACCAGCTCCCTGGGGAAGGCCCGCAGAGCCACAGCGGGGAAGGCTGCTGGCCTGGGGTCCCCTCAGGGAAGAGGCGAATTCAGCTGCCACCAGGCCCGTGGCAGGAGTTGGGCCTTACATCCCGAGTCAAAGAGGGAAGCTCCGGGTGCTGGGGGAGGAGGCCAGGGTTATCCAGGGCCGAAGGAGCTCCCATGTGCTCAGATCAGCATCACTGCTTGGCCCTGTGGGCAGCCACCCCCGGGTCCTGGCTGCTCCCCCTCACACCACGACCCTGCACCAGGCCTGTCCTGGGGAGCCCCTCTCCCAGAGGCTCACCCTCGCCTTGTGCTTCCCCCACGCCCAGGGTCAGTGGTCATTCCTGCAGCTTCTCTGTGCAGCCTCTGGAGCTTGTCACTGTGCTGGAGACAACTGTCCAAAGCGGCCCATGGGGCCCCAGTGAGGCCACTGCATCCAGCAGGTTGACTGCATTTCTGGCCTCTGTGGAAGGAGGGAGGCTGAAGGACGAGGGTGACCAGGTGTGAGAGGTGCTCCTTAGGCCAGTCCTCTGGCCGCTGGATGAGAGGCACTTCTTGACTCTGCAAAAGGAAAGGCTCTGCCTCATGGCGCCTCCAGCTCTTGCCAGTCCTACTCTGGGCCTGCAGCTAGCTGATGGCTTTCCTCCTGGAGAGTGGAGAGGGCCAGGAGGCTAGAGCTGGCCTCGGGACAGGCCGTCCTGACACTGGGTTCTCCTCTGTTCTCTCCCTGGAGCCAAGACTTTCCTTCTCCATCTCAGCAGTCATGCGAGTCAGTCCAGTCTGTGTAACAAAGAGCCCCATACTGGGGCTTAAACAAGGGAAGGAAGGAATCCTCTCAGGTTCTGGAGGCTGGAAGTCCAAATCAAGGAGCTGGCCGGGCTGTCCCTCCTGGGGCCTCTCTCCATGGCTTGCAGATGGGGTCCCCTTGTCCTCCCAGGGTCAGCCTCTGCGTGCGTCTGTATCCTGGTCTCTTCTGAAGACACCAGTCAGTGGACCAGGGCCACTGATGACCTCACCTTAGTCACCTCTGTAAAGACCCTGTCCCCAAATACACTCAAATTCAGAGGGACAGGTGTCGGGGCTCCAGCACCTCTGGGGGACTCAGCCCATAACCCTCCTCTTCACGCAGACACAGCTGCGGGGAGCATGAGGAGTCTGCTGCCTAAGCCACGCACTCAGAAAAGCCCGGAGACCACAGAAGCTGACCGCTCTCAACCCTCCTGATTGGGCCCCAGCCTGGGCCTGCTGCCTCTGTGGCCCCTCGTTCCCCACGTCTCTGTTCTGGGCTGGACTGGTCCACTTTCTTCCCTTCAATCTCAGAACCGGGCTCCACGTGGGACATTTTCCAGAGCAACGAGGCATGGGTTTACTTCTCAGAAGTGGGTTCTTGATCCTGTCCCCACGACCAGGGACTGGGATGGCCCAAGAGTCTGAAGGTCACCATGGGGACCAGGGAGGAAGGAGCCCCAGGCGCGCCCAGAACATTCTTTCCACACCCAGGGGGTTTCGCTCGGCTTAGCGGTAACTGTTCTGCCCAACACAAGTGGCAACGGCACTCGTGGAGTTGTGACCAACACGTCCTCAGCGTGTCTGACTGTCCCCATGACTGTCCCAGCTTACACCCAACAGGAGCAGCCCCTCGTGCCCCTGGTGTGGACCCTGCCAATCCTGCTTTCTCGGCTGCTGCCCTGTGGCCCTGAAAGGTGGCAGAAGCCAGAAGCAGCTTATAAAAGTGGGATTTATCTTACACTGAAAATCCAGTGGTCCCAGTGCCAGAGAAGGAGGGGCTTCCCTGACCACGAGAACTGGCCGGTGCCTCCTGGGAGGGCTTCTGGGGCCGCGGCTGGCCCTGTGCACCTGCACCCTCCCTTGTCCTCGGGTGAAAGGAAGAAAAGCAAGTGACGAAGGGAGAGAAAGTCTCGGGCAGGTGGGTACCTGGTCCTCCCTTCCTAAAGGCTGGCCAGCAACACGCAGCACCCAGCTGCTTCTTGCAGTTGTATGGGGGGGGGGATGGTTATTTTTAAACCAGTGACTAACAGCTTCATTGTTAGTGTTTTATGAAAAATAGTTCCCTGCAAAGTGTACTGAAGGGCACACTGCTGGGTCCAACGTGAAGCTGGCCGCTTCAGGCCCTCAGTGCTGAGCCTGTCACTCCTGGATGGAGTCCACACTGCTGCAATGCCCCACCGGCGCCTGGCTTGGTCTCTGGCTGCTGCAGCCCACGCCCCGCGCTGGGACGCCCCCTCCCACTCGGGAGCAGGAGCAGCAGGGCAAGTCCAAGGAGGGCCACACCCAAAGCCCCCTGCACGCTACCAACCGGCTACCCAGGCCTCCTGGCCACACACCGTCCCAAAGCCACACTCACCATCTCCCTCCTGCCTTCATCCTTCTCCTGTAGCTTCAGATGTGCTGACACCTGTGGGGACAAGGACAGTGTTGTGGGTGGCCAGCACCAGGGCGAGCCACATCGGGCCATGTCTCTGGGCCACCTGATGGCTACAGGAAATCCCGGAGGCCCCGGCTTCCACGTCCCTTAGCTTTGGCAGGGGAGCAGAGGGAATCTGGGGGCTCTGGTGTCCCAGGTGGATTCCCTGCTGTACCCATGAGAGAGCTGGGTGTGGGCGACAGAGAAGGGAACCCAGGCAGCAGGCCTAAAGACGGGCAGCAGGGACCCGTGGTGTGTTTAGGAATTCCAAGCCACCTTTCATCAGCCAAGGCTTGGAATGATCCACGAGGGGAGTCACACCCCAGGAATTGGCACGAGCCACTCAAGCGATGCCCCTCTGGCTGGTGTGCACTTAGATCCTGTTACTATCCCAGCACGGGGCCCTCTGCCACCTGATGAAGCCCTGTGTGGGAACTGCCATGCCCAGCGTCAGCATCCCCTGTCTGGGGCAAACCCCAGGCTGCGTGTCCTGGTCTCTCTGCAAACTCCTAGGTCCTCTGTGCCCAGGAACGAGCATGCTGGCCAGCTGGACATGCAGGGCTCCCCAGCCCAGGCCATGCCCCCTTGCCCACAGACACTCAGTGCCGGCAAGATGAATGAGAACAGCCCTGCCGCGTCCCCCGCTTTCCCCACAAAGCAGCCGGGGAGCAGGGGGGTAAATCTGAAATCTTAGCCTGTCCCTCTCTGCTGAGTTAGGAACCCTTTGAAATCACAGGTGACACCGTGGGGCTGCCACTCACTGACGCCTCTGGAGGAGGCTCCGCCCAGGGCCCACCAGAAACCCCTCCAGTGGGGACACCAGAGCAAGCACTGCATCTGCTGGTTGAGAGCCAGCAGACACGGCTAAGAACGTCCACTGCGGTGCTTGGAGGGCTCCACCCTGCTGGGGACCCTAGGCAGGGACAGGAGAAGGCGGGAAACCACGAGCACTAAGTGAGCGTGATGGGCAGCCACAGCGGTGGGCTGCTTTGCAACCTCCTTTCCGTGGGTGGTACTCAGGTGGCATCTGCTGCCCACAGATTAGTGTAGCCGCACTCACTGTGCCTGGGCCTTTGTAAAAAACATGCTGAAGATGGGTGCGGTGGCCCTTGTCTGTAATCCCAGAGGCTCAGGAGGCTGAGGCTGGAGGATCATAAGTTCAAAGCCAGCCTCAGCAACTTAGGGAGGCCCTAAGCAACTCAGCGAGCCCTGTCTCAAAATGAAAAATAAAAAGGGCTGGGGATGTGGCTCTGTGGTTAAGCACCCCTGGGTTCAATTCCCAGTACCAAGAAAAAGAAAAAAAAAAATCAAAAAAACAGAAACCAACGGCCCTGGGAGCCCAGAGTCCTGGCATGTGGTGAGGTCATGGATGTCCAGAGTACATCCAGGCTCTTGTGGAAACCCACTGTGCAGGCGCCACCTGCACAGCCCCCATACTGGGCTTGTGGGGGCACTAAGTGAGGACTTAGCAGGCGTGGGAAAAATATTGACTGGGTGCAATGGCCAGAAGCAGTGGGGGAGTCTGGGACCACACCTGCCTTCCCACACCCCACTCCCCATTCGAGCACGCCCTGCTAGATCTGCAGAAACCGAGCCATGCACGGCGGGAGGTCGAGGAGGAGAGTTTCTGGGGTCAGGTTTGCCTGCAAGAGCCGTGTGCCTTCCCAGCTGGGTGGCTCTGGGCGGCCCTGCTCCACAGCTGGCTTCCTGCAGTCACACATCTGGTGAAGGCTAGAGCCACATGCATGCTCAACAGGCACTCAACGATCACAGGCAGGTGAGACGGAGGGGACCAGGTGAGCTGCAACTTGGGCCAAAGACACAGAGTGGCTGATGGAAGCCAACTCCTTAGCCCACGGGGAGGAGGACTTGTGGTTACCATGGAGACGATCACCCACAGCAGTGACCAATAATCTTAGCAACCTGACCGTGGATTTGCCGAATGTGGGCCATTAAGACTCTTGGTGGTGGGGATTTGTTTTCCATCCAACTGTCCACACAGCCAGCCTGGGGCTGGACTCCACTAGAGAGAGGGTGTGACTGCAGGGGCCTGGAAGAGTGTCCACCCACGTGCAGCTGTGCTCCTAATGCAGAGGGGCGGGGGCGGGGGCCTGCAGCACAGGCAGGTGGGCAGCTCACCATCATGGCCTCCTGCACGGTGAGGTGTGGCAGCAGCATGTCATCCTGCATGATGTAACAGGACACCTTCCGGAAGCAGCGCAGGTCGCGGGGCATGCCGTTGATGAGCACTGCCCCCTTCATGCCGGTCTCCCTGCAAAGCCAAGGAGAGGGGGCCTTCAGGCTGGAGAGGGGTGAACCAAAGAGGAGGGCCTCCCTGCCAGCCTCTTTCCAGCTGGACACAGAGGCATGGGGGGCAGAGAAGGCACCATGCTAACTGGGACGGACCATCCAGGGAGAAGGCGCCCTGTAGGAAGAGTCACACGGGAGAGCTCCTTGGGACCCGCATTGTGGCCAGCAGAAGCCGCTGTGTTTGTTTCCCCTGCTCCTGATGCAGAGGGGCGGGGGCTGGGGCCTGCAGACTGAACACAGCCACTAGATGGACGTACCCCTGGGCTTGCAGGGTTAGTGAGACTGGCTTCTGCCACCTGTGTGCAGCACAGGCCGCAGCAGCTGCCCTCAGCTAGAGACTGCCGTCAGGGAGGGAAAGACACCGAAGGCGCCTTGGGCTCAGAGGTTCAGGACAGCCAGGGGGACGGTCCTTCTGCAGGGGGAGCATTCCCTGCCCACAGGTGAGCTTCCAGAACCTCCATGTGCTCATGTCAGGGAGAGGGGCCTGGTCCTCGCAGCACCCCTGTCGCTCATCACCAGCCTCCTCCTGAGGACGCAGCCGTGCAGCCCTGCCTCCCAGAGCCCCGAGAAGGGGACAGCACGGGCACTGGTGGCACCTCTGCAGTGGCCTGAGGGGGGCCTCCCTCCCTCCAGGCCTTCCCCAAAGCCCGGCTCGATGCCCAAACCCCCTCGGGTCTTCCAGGAGCTGTGGGGCATGACCAGAGGGACAACAGCCGCCCTCGGGACACACTCCACTCTCCACGCCCCTCTCAACACTCATGTGGAGGGTCTGGTTCCCAATTTTAGATGTGATTGTCACAGGCAGAGTTTGTCATAAGTTAGATTTTTTAAGAATCCTAGTTTCTAGTACGAAGGAGTGATTCAGAAGCTCGAAGGAGGAGGTGACATTTGCCATTTGTTTCAGTAAATGAAATGATTATTTCAGGAGTTCCCTGGTCCACAGGTCTGCCTAACCTGCAGGTAGTAATGAACTCTGAATATACCATGTTTACTCCTATAATATACCTAGTGCTCATGATAAATTAATCAGGGAAAGCGATAAGCAATAGCTAATAAGAAAACAGAACAACTACAACAATATACTACAGTAAAATTTTGCCAGCGTGGCCACTCTTGTACTTGGGGGCCATGATCAAGTGAGATAAGGGTCACTTGACTGCAGCTGATCTGTTAACACAGATGGCTACAAAGTGACTAATGTGTACTAATGTATACACTGGACCAAGGGATGAGTTTCATCCTGGGTGGGACAAAGGGGATGGCAGAGACTTCATCAGAAGGGTGTAAATTAAGTTTTTATGAACTGTTTCTTTTTAAAATTTTCCACTTAATATTTTTGGATCCTGGTGGTGTGTCAGGGAAGCTGCAGAATGCAACACCCTGGAAGGAGGATTCCCACTGCTACTACCCGCTGCAGTTACAAATGGAACCTGCAAGAACCAGGACTGGCTTAACAGAGCATTTTAACACTGTAAAGAAAGATCCGGTTTCCTAGTCATGCACCAATGAATGACATGGGACACAGCACCAGGGACTCTGATCACCAAAGTTGCAAACAACCAACAAAATCACAGCCCAGCCCAACAGGGCCCGTTCTCCCTCCCAGCGTGCACCCCGTGTGCTCTCTCGTCTTCCTGCTTCCCCCTCCCCAACCTTAGCCTCCTGCTTCTTCCTGTCCCAGAAGGGCCGGCCAAGGAGGGCTTCCTGAGGAGCCACCTCGTTCAGCTGCCCAGCCTCCTGGTCCTCCACTCACCTGCGGCCGTCCGCAGTCCTCGGGGGCCCCTGCCTCCCTGCACTGTCCCCTCACAGATCCTGAAGCTCCCCAGGGAGTGTGTGACCAGAGCATGGAGGAGCCGCCTCTGGACAAGGGGACGCCCCAGTGATGGGAGGCGGAGCAACAGTACTGGGGACCTGGCTCTGCTGGTGGGGCTCGCTTACCTGTATCCAGCCAGAATGTTCATGAGCGTGGATTTCCCAGCCCCAGAGGGCCCCATGATGGCCACCAGCTCTCCACTGTGGAACTTGCCGGAGATGCCTTTCAGAAGGGTCTTGTATCCTGCAAAAAGCAGACTGTGTTCCCTTCTGTCACGGGGCGCCTGGCACGGTGCTCACAGAGGCTGCAGCAGCTAGCCTGACGCCTGAGGCTGGAGGTGAGCCGCTCACACAGGTGCCAAGCGCTGTGCCCTGGGCTGCAAAACGGACCTCAGCGTCCGAGGCCTGGCCTGCCTCCCTGACTGCGTTCCACAGGTTATAATCGTGGTAACAGCCGCCAGCACCACCCAGTGCTCCAGGGTTGGCACGTCCCCCTCCCTCGTCCAGCGGCCGAGGTCCACCACACCCCCTCAGAGCCACAAGTCCCAGGCGCCCCCAGCGAGGCACCAGGCCCGCTCGCTCCTGCCCCACAGAGGTGCCACATGCCGGTGTTCATTAAACAATCCACTCAGCATTTCGTTTACAAACCACTCATATTGTATAAAAGTATGAATTATCTAGATACAACTTACTGATAAATAGTTGCTTTATAATCAATCAATAGATTATTAATCCCTGAATTAATAATTAAAAGAGCATCCCATTGTGCACCCACTTGCAGCACTTTGGCATCTCTGCCAAATCGCCCACCCAGGAGCTTCCTAAGGGATAAAGCTGCGTGTCCCAAGAAAAGCCACGCAAGCTATTCCTCAGGGGGGTGCTGGATGTGCTTCGGAGGGTCAAACAGAGCCGGGATTCACGGGTAGACGCCCCACCAGGACACATTCTCGCTGCAGCACTGATGGGATGCACCTTGCATGGCCAGGGCTCCTGGCCCACGAGGTTCCAGCTCCCACAGGCACCGTGAAGGGGCTCGAGAGGTGGACGGGCTGGGGACTTGCTGTCCATCAGCAGACTTCCGACGCACTACCAGAGCCCCACCAGCATTGCTCCCTGCTGCCCTCCTGCCTTGCACATCTGGACACTATACATTCCAGCTGTCACCAGGTGCCACCTTAATTTGGACAGGGAGTCCCTGAGGCCTTGTTTAGCGAGGCACAGAGAAGCGGAAGTGAGAGTCGGTGGTGGCACTGCCACTCCGGCTCATTAAGGACAGGAGGGCAGCCATGGCCCCAGGAGACCAGGGAGCCTCCCAGCAGGAAGGGCCCAGGGGCAAAGGGAGGGGCAGAGGGGAACTGGAGCTGCACAGGGACCACCCTCGAGGAGGACAGGCCAGCTACACCAGCACTTGGGAGTGAGGGGGATGAATGGGGGGCAGCCCAGCTGCCCCTGCCCTCAGTGGAGGGCCAGGGAGGCACTGGTGGGGGCAGAGACCCTCCCTGCACAAGGCCATGCTCTCAGCACAGCAGCTCAGCAGACGGAGCGCTGGGAGAGTTGTGCTTCCAGGGGACCCGCGTGACATCATCAAGGGAGCACTAAATGCCACGCAATGCCATCTCCTGCCTCAGTCTAGGGTTGAGGTTACTCCCGGGCAAACCTTTCTGAGGCTCTCTCCTCTTGAAGCCGGGCAGTCCCCAGCTGGGCCCTGCAGGCCAGCAGCAGCCTGAGCATGCAGAAGGTCACTGAGACAACTTCCGCTACTCGGAGCCCTGAGCATGCAGCAGGGTCACGAGAAGCCACACAGAGCCCAAGGGCAGTCTGCACGTGGCCATGCACCCCTGTGGGCAGCCTTGTGCCTCAGGGCTCTGAGAAGGCCTGTCCCCCAGCCAGCAGGCAGGGTCCATCTGTCCACTTGGGCATAGTCTCAGGGCCCTCTGCTTTAGCAGTGCCGGGGGCTGGCCTTCAGCCTGGGCTCCATGCTGGGGCACCAGATGACATTACTGGTTGGAGGAAGTTCTCACAGGCTGTGATGTCCACAGCCAGAGCCCAGGGGCAGGATGGGGCAGGGAGATGGGGAGCGTCCAGCCTGATCAAGGGAAAGGCAGCCAGGGGCACAGACAGGGGCCTCGCCATTGAGAGCCACCCCACTGGAGTTCCAGGCCCGTCCGCAGTGAACCGAGGACCTCGACGCAATCTGCTGGTAGCTCCCCCTTGGGGCGGGGGGGCGGCGGGGGTTGTGGTTCTAGGGTAAAGGGCTGCGGGTCACTCGGGGCACAGGTGCTCTCTATGGAACTGCATGGGGTCCAACCTGGGAGAGGAGCCCCCGGGGCCTGCAGGCATCTGAAGGTAGATGCCTGTTCTTCCTCTGTTCTCTGAGAAGCATCTTAGGGGACACACACATTGCTAAGTGGTGGCAGCAGGCTGCACACGTGCCCCATGCTGGAACACTGGGCATTGAGACAGGGTTTCCTTAGTTGCGCCTTGGGTATGAGCTATGTTTATGTCATCAGCAATCGGGAGAGCTGTCCAGACCCGGGTCTCCATGACCCTGAGAAACAGAAGAGCACGATGCGGAAGGTGGAGGAGGCTGCTTCTCCTAGAGCCTGGCCGGCCTCAGGGAGGCCCTGTCGGAGCCCAGGCACCCGACCACGGCTCCAACACACTTGATCTGCCTCCCAGCTCTGTCACTGTCCCTGGGGTGCTGAGAATGCCAGACCCGTGCGGATGTGACCAGACTGATTCTACATCACAGGTCCTGAGCGGGTGTCCTGCCTGGCACATATGGCTGTTAAATAGGTGTCTGTGGAGCTCCAAGGCAGAAGGTGAGCCCTTGGCACAGTGAGCCCAGAGTGACAGCCACCAATGGAAGCCTGGCCCCTTTCCTCCTAGCCAGACAGCCCCTTCAGGAGGTGAGGCAGCAAGACAGGCCTGGGGCTCTGCAGGTCCAGCTGCCTGCCCAGGACAGTCACAAAGGAGGGGCCTCCTAGAAGCCCTGCAGCCTTCGCTCCAGGGTGGAGCAGATGCCGGGAGCCTCAGGCAGAGCCCAGGGCTGTGGGTTTCCATGCAGAGGAAGGCACTTATTTTCCCCCAAAAGAGAACTGTTTCCTCCCTTGGAAATGGAGCCCACACTCCTTGGCCCACACAAACAAACAAGGATCACAGATGGACAACTGCCCCCTGCCCCACCCCCAGCCTTGAGCCTCAGCAATAGGATGAGTTGGTTCCAGGCCGGGGGGGATTTCAGGAAGCCTGGGGAAGCCGGAGGCACCCCTGCTTCCACTTCCTACATTAGCTACAGCACTTTACAGGGACAAAGGAAACCTGCCGACACCTACAAAGATTCAGGGCACACAGCCTTGTAACTCAGGGTGGGGTTCCCCCATTTTGTAGAAATGTGGCCTGCAAGGTGTTACTGAGCTCCCTCACTCAGGGCCGGGTGGTAGCAGCTCATCATTCTGTTTATGCCTCACAGAAAGCAGAGAACTATGCTGTCCATCTACTGCAAACAAGATTCAAGGGCTCAGAGAGGGTTAATGAATGTCCTGGACCACACGGCAGGTCAGCAGAGCAGCCAAGGTTCCAGCCACTTCAGCCAACCCCTGCGGGTCTTCATATCAGGGCCATGAGGGCCTTGGCCAGCCTCTGCAGGGCAGTTTCAGTCCCAGCAGCCACCTCCCCGCTCCTGGGAGCAGGCTTGTTTCCACTGGGTAACCACACAGGACTGTGCGCCTAGCCTGCCGTTGCCACATGATTAACAGAGGACAGGAAGAAGTGCCTTTCTGCAGAAGGAAGAACCACTGGGTGTGGGCAGGGCGCTTGCAGAGCTGAGGAGGGCACATTGTGAAACTCAGAGGCCAGAACCCCCAGGCCCTGGGGCTCTCTGCTTGCACCTGGGACCTCATGCTCCGACCTTTCTCCATCCACAACAGCCTTGGGTAAAACCAGAACTCCTGCCAGGGTGTGGGCTCATGTCTGACCCTTCTCCATCCACAACACCCTTGGGTAAAACCAGAACTCCTGCCAGGGTGTGGGCTCATGTCTGACCCTTCTCCATCCACAACAGCCTTGGGTAAAACCAGAACTCCTGCCAGGGTGTGGGCTCATGTCTGACCCTTCTCCATCCACAACACCCTTGGGTAAAACCAGAACTCCTGCCAGGGTGTGGGCTCATGTCTGACCCTTCTCCATCCACAACACCCTTGGGTAAAACCAGAACTCCTGCCAGGGTGTGGGTGCGTCTCGCACCCCTTGGGGGACTGGGCCCTGATGATGTGAAAGGCCAGCGCTTGCAGGAGCTACTCATGATGAAACTGATCCTGGGCCACAGGCCACCGGCAACAAGGGCAGCAGGTGGATACGCTGCGACAGCTCACCAGCAGCCTGGGTGGAAAACTGGGGCGCTGTTGAGCCCCCTGGGAGCCATTAGGCCCCGATCCTGGCTACCTGCAGAAATAATAAGCAAGTGACTCCCCCACTTAGGTTGACTCTAACAAGCTGCAGCCGGGGACAGCTGCGGTTTCTAGAGCACCCCGGGAGATCAGCTCAGACTCTGTTTCCCAGTCGCCAACAGAAGTGGCGTCTCCCGTGCCTGGGGCCAGGTGAAGTGGGTACCCTTAGAGAAGCAGGCCATTGTTCTGTGATTGTGCAATCGTCAAATGGCACACTGGAGCGCAGGGTCCTGACCTCTCCAGTAATTAAGTGTGCCATAAACAAACTAGATGAACAACGGACTGTCACCCCTGTTCAGAGCTCTGCCGGCCCAGGGGCTTCACCAACACATCTCCACACGCACCAGCAGCCGGCAGAGGTGGCCAGGACAGGTGAAATTCCTCCTCCAGCCTCATGGCAAGGGGGACATCCCTGCACAAATAAGGGACCCCGCACATGCAGAGAGGCTCGGGCTTTTGGAAGAGGGAGAGGGAGGGGGAGGGGGGGAGAGAGAGAGCGAGTGCGTGTACGTGAAAACAGCGAGAGCACTGCAGAGCTGCCCTCGTGGACTCATGCACCTGCCGCCCCGTGCACCCATTGGCCAGTGCATCTGAGATGGACTCTTAAGTCCTGGCCTGTCGTTTCTCAACAAGGGACATTCCCTCCCATGGTGATGATCAAGCAGACTGTCCAGCCCACCTCAGCACATAGGTGTACCTGGAATCCCCTCACAGATGCCCTCCTGCCAGGAAACACACGGCCGCTGGGACCCCACCACGCACCCCAGGTGGGTCGTCAAGATTCTCAAGGGAAGAGAAGGGTGGCCTGGGGAGAGCGGCCGCCTCCGAGCGGGTGAGGGCTGACTCTCCAGCGCTCTGTGTGTTGCTGGTCTAGTTTTTCCTTCCTGCTCCTTGGCTCCTTGCAGAAGCCGGGGCTGGGCTGTGTGAGGAACCAAGAGGGGAAATAACAACTCCATCTGCTTCCCCGTGTCACCCAGCACCACCGGTTGGCGAGTGGAGAGGCTGGAGGAGGGGTTGTAGGTTCAGAGTGTCCAGAACACCTGGCTCCTTGGCTGCCTAAGGACACTGCCACACAGAGACCTGCTCTGCTCCTGCAAAAGCACAGTTCAGATGTTCTGGTGAGCTCTGGAACCCTTTAGAGCCATGACCACAACCAGCAGGAGGCCTCGAATATACCCTCTCCTCCTCCTCAGGGCCTCCATCCCTCCCCAGAGCCACTCCAGCTAGGATTCACCAGGCATGAGTCAGATATGGCTGGAATGTCTTTGGAAGCTGAGGGTAATTCCAGGTTTCCTATGCAGACCTCCCAAGGGTCCCGACAGATGGCTAGGGATGGGTCATCCCGTGCGCATATCCGACGCTTTACAAACTGTGATTTTTTTGAGGCTAGGCCCAGCTTCACCACCACACAGAGCATGGACCAAATTTCCCCAACTGGAAGCAGGTCTTCATTTCACATAGATGTTTTTCAGTTATAAAGAGGTGATAAACACAGATCACTATTTTTAAATGAACGTGCGTCTGTAACTTTTTTAAAATGGCAAATCTTGCACGGCATGTTCACAGAATTCTGGCACCAGGCATTTCCCAGCTCTGCCAGGCAGGGCCCACCACACCCCATCACACACACCAAGGACCCTGGCTGAGGCGCAAGGAACTGTTTTCTACTGACACTTCATTTCTTTGCAGCGAGGTAGAAATCATAGCCAGAGAGTCCCGTGCTCCAGATGAAAATCAATGCCGACGTTATGTGATGAGGGAATCACAGCAATCAGGGACTGCTGGTCTGGTTAGCACCAAGATACTTCCGGCCACTTCCAAGGTTTTCATGCTGGCAGTGGCCAGTCAGTTGCACCATGAGAAAAAGAGGGCAAGTGGGGCTGGGGAGAGGCCATCTGCACTGTGTAGGGGCTGTGGGTGGCTCAGGAGAGGGTTATCACCACCAAGTGCACTGTCTCCCATGCACACCGGTGGTGCCTTTAGAGTCACAGTGAAGAGCTCAGGTTGGCCCGCAGGCATGTGCTTCGTCCGTCTTAGTAACCTTTTCCTCACTTGCTTTGAGGGACTCGGTCTGAACTTGGGGCTGGTGCTTGGCCGTCACCACGGAGGGGGTCTCTGGATTGCATTTCAGTGGCCAGTCTAATCAGGTCCTGTGTGGGCGACATTCCTCGGCCTCTAATTAAACACGTCTTGACCTCTGCAATCCTCCCGCTGAGGGAGGCAGTGAGCACAACAGGGATGTGGCCAGGCCTGACCCTCCCTGCGCTGTCTTTTCCCAGGGCGGCTCTGGGCCTGTCACAGCAGCCTTGGCAGCAAGCTCCAGGAGAGGGTGCAGGGCACCCAGCACACCAGTCCCACCCGGCATCAGCTGCAGGCACAGGTGCAGGGCACCCAGCACACCAGTCCCACCCGGCATCAGCTGCAGGCGCAGGTGCAGGGCACCCAGCACACCAGTCCCACCCGGCATCAGCTGCAGGCACAGGTGCAGGGCACCTAGCACACCAGTCCCACCCGGCATCAGCTGCAGGCACAGGTCTACTGATGCTGTGCTTGTGGTCACCAGTCCCGTGTCTCTTTAGTAAGAGTCAGTTGGCAAGGAGGAGGCCTCAGACAAGGGGCGGAGTACGAAACCCCCAAGACCCCCTGGAGTCTCCCTGGAATTGGGAAACAGCTCAGCCATGGCCTGGGCCCAGCTGATTCTGTGGCCCCCAAAGTCTCCAGTGTCCGTCTCTGACGTTCTGCCTCTAATTAGTTGTTTGACCTTGAGCACTTTGGTTTTCAGAACTGTTTCCTTGTCTGCTAACAAGTGTGGAGCCCGCACTAACCTGAGGGCATCTGTCAAACAGGCCTGAAGCGCTTCATGGAGCCTGGCCACACGGTGCTCAGTAAGTGGTGGCAGCACGGCGGCTACCAAGCGTGACACCAGAGGCACACTGGAAAATGCAAGCGACAGATAATGAGGGCAAAAGGTCCCTCCTTATCCAGGGGACAACAGCTGATGGGCATGCCCCCAGGAACAGAGGATCCGGCTGTGCCCTTCAGATCAAGATGCTTCCCCACGAAGCCATTCCTGGGGCATATGCCTCCCAGGAGCTGCTCTGCCTACAGGGCTGTCGATCTCGGGAGAATCCTGTCCCGACACCCAGAGCTGACCTGCACCTGCTGTATCCAAGAGAACCAATCTCTCTGCGGGCCAGTGTCCTGCAGGAACGCTGACTGTGAGGCTTCCCTGCTCAAGGCCACCTGAACTGGCACTCCCTGGCCAGCATGCTCACCACTGCCCTGACGCTGATGCGAGACCTGGGCCCCGCTCAGCGTGGGAACTGCAGCACAGCTGGAAGCCATCTGCACCTGTCTGCCGGGCAGCGTGGCTCCCATCACTGTCACATTTTCATCCTTCCAAAATCAGAACTGGTCTTCTTCCAGGCTTCTGAACCTGGCTACAACAACTGAGAAAAGATCCTTCCGATTGTCCAAATATACCAACGGCACCGATACGGTTGCCAAATGATCTCCCGTACCACATGCACCTTACCTTACTCTGAGACCCTCCCGGCAGTGCCGGGTTCCCCACCCGAGGCAGGATGGGTCTGGGATGCCTGTGTTGGCAGAGTGAGCGCGCTGCAGCTCCCTCTGCTCCTCGGGGACAGCGCAGACTGTGGTTCTCCAGACCTTTTCCTCCCTCCCCAAAGTGACCTCAGGGCCCACAGGTCAAAGTCCACCTTCCTGGACACCCAGTGGCATTTCCTTCTTACCACCCCAGCTTCTCCCCAGGGCCCGGGGCTTCGCCTCATTTTGTCTCATGATGGGGCCGAGCTCCACCGCTGGCCAAAACACGCCTTGTTCTGCACTCTCCAAGTCCACAGGGGCTTTGGAGCTGACGACAACAGCGGAAACAAGGCTTGGGACGTTGGGTTTCATGACATCAAAATGGACCTAGGGTACCAGAAAGGCTTCTCGGTCAGAGGGAGCAAGAACTGAATGAAGACACTGGCATTTGTGACCAAATGTGCAAATGACACATGGCCCATCTGCCACCCTCAGCAAGTCTTGGGGCAGGAGGTCCACTCTGACACAGGAGAAGGGCTGACTTGGTGTATCAGCCTGACAGTCCACTGGGCGCAGCCGCTGCCCACTCGGGAGGCCGCTGGATAACAGAGCAGCAGGCTGTTCTGTGCCTCGGGCACCACTTCAGTGCACTAGGGTGAACAGCTGGCCACGGCTCCGGGCTGCTTCTTCATCTTGCTCCTTAGAGCCTGCTGGGATTCAGCCTCCTGGCTCTGTGGTCTCCTCATGATCAGCATCCCCTGCACCCCACTCGTCTGTCCATCCTTCCATCTGTCCATCTCCTGTCCTCTCCCTGCCCCTGTTCCTTTCCCTCCTTGGCTTCTGGTCTCCTCGGTTCACTTCTGAGCAGAAGCCCCTTCCCTCTTCCCGCCTGCTTGGATCCAGGTATTTTGAATGGTGCTGGGCACAGACCGGCATCCAGACACAGGCAGGGAATGGCCGCATCAGTGAGCACCTGGGAATGGCGTCCAGTCCCGTAGGCCCCCCTGCCCCGGGTTGTGTGGCCTCCTCACTTCTAATCCTGACAGCAGCAGCTGGCCTGTCCACTTCACACCCCTCACTGCCCTGCTGACCAGGGGTACAGTGATGTCACCAGTGAGAAACTTTCCTCTGTGCCCCCAGGAACCAGGAAGTCCATGTGCTACTCGAGCTTCTAAGCTCCCGTGTCCCCGTCAGGGGTCCTCACCTGGGGCTCGTGGGCATCTTGACATCCGCGCCTTCCACAGGGGCCTGGGCCTCTGGTTGTTCTCCTTCCCACCCTTTGGCCCAGTGCTCAGCAGCCCCTGGAGTCTCCTGGACTCAGGCAGGCCGTGGACCTGCTGGGGAACTGACCGAGTCTCACCAGACGCCACAAGGCTGGTGTCTAGACTCTAGATGCTTCTCCTGCTGCTCCTCTGGTTACCTCCATCTCCCGGGCTGACGTGGCCCAGGTCTGCTGGCACTTGGACAGCATGCTGGGACTTGAGTGCTCTGCTGAATGTCTTTCCGTGGGCCCTCCCCAGTGGTTCCTGGACCTTACTCACCCCAGCCCCACTTGGCTTGGATGAGACTGGGGAGAAGGGCTTCCCTCTGAGGCCTGCTTAAACCTGTCACCGGAGCAGGGTTAAAACCCAAGTGGCAAACCTTAAAACCCAGAAGGGCCCATGAGGAGGAGGTGGGTGCCAGGAAAGTGGGGAGGGTGACCCCAGCCTGCAGCTGCCAGGCCAGGAGGGTGTCCTTGTCCTCCCAAGCACCTGGTCTATGAACAGGGGCTTGCCTTGCAGACTGAGAGGGACCAACGCTAGTTAAAGAAAGACACGCTCTAAGCTGGTCAATGAGGGTATTTCCAGTCCCAAATCCAAACTCCGAAAGAGAAAGCAAAGCAAGCAGAAATCTAGCACATGCGGCCGCAGGCACAGCGGCTCCTCTGAGCTCTGGAGGCAGGATGTGGCTGAAGACAGCGGGCTCCAGCGCCCCCATCATTATTTACGTTGATGTGATTCTCCAAACAGAAGGTGGCAGCCAGCAGCTGCCCTGGCCCAGGCACTCCCAGAGCTGGAGGTGCCCTGAGAAGCCCTCGCTCACACGTGGCACCTCTGAGAAGCATTCTGGGGACGGGACCACTCAATTTCCACTCTCAGTGCCAGGGAGGGTACTTCCCAGGGGAGGGTGCCGTGCCATCCCCCTTTGTGGCCTCCCTTCTTGCTCTGGATCAGGTGGGCATGCCATGACACTGCATCCCAGAGGTGGATACAGTGACCACCCCATGCTGAAGCACCGTGCAGGAGACCTGCTCACCCCAAGAGGAGGCCTGGCCTGGCCGCCTGGCACCACCAGGGCTGCAAGGTGGATTCGGAGCCTCTTCTGGCTCTCTGCCTGGTCTCCACTGACTGCCTCCGACTCTGCAAGCCACAGCCCGGGGCTGGAGGCCTTCCTTCCCCAGACAGCCCTCCCAGACCTCTCTCACCACTGGCCTCAATGTTCTCTGCCTCTCCCATCTGGTCAGGGTGCCTCCAACACACCTTGGCCAGTGCAGCTCACCCCATCCTGCCTGTTCTTGGAGCGGCTGTGTGGCCCCAGGAAGTTAATGAACTTGACCGGCCATGGTTCAAATCCTGTATCTAGTCCTTACACATCATGGGGCTGGGGTCCTCCATGTGCCTGAGCTGGTCCCTCCTCTGTAAAATGGTAGGCCAGGAAGACAGTGGGATCCCGGAGCACCTTGCACCTGGCTGGGCCAACATGCGCACAGCTCCTGCCCTGTCCCCACATGCCGTGGCCATGCCTCCCTCCTCCAAGCTGCCGGGCTGCGGACGCCTCCTTGTACAGTTTGCCCAACCCCCTGTTACCACTCGCAGTCAGAACAGTGGGCCCTGGAGGCAATGGATCCCACTTCCCTCCTGGTGGGTGACAGAGTCCCTGTGCCCCAGAAAAGAGTAACAACAGGGCAGCAGGGGCTGCGGTCAGGACGAGACAAGCCCTTGGTGGCCCAGACCCTGTGTCCTGCACGGAGCGAGGGCAGGTGTAGGGTGCACGGCGACACCCCGTGTCATGACCCTGCTCCTGTCTTACTATGATTTCCTTGAGGTCTGGGGGCCTGGTGCCTCCGGGCTGCAGGGAGAGTCGCCCATGCACTGCAGGTGTGGCCCTGGCCCATCTCTAAGCCAGCCTTGGAGCAAGAAGGGAGAAGCACAGTGGCCTGTGTCACTTTCAGGTCAGTGGGAATGACTGAGACAGTCCTGCTGACGGCACCGCGTGAGTGAGCTGGCACAGCAATGGTCCCTCCCACGCCCGCTAACCGTGTGTGTGTGAGGATCAGCAGTGGCCACAGGGCAAGCCAGGACTGGCCTGTGGAGGAGGTGGACATTCCTGGGAGGCCCCGTGCGCCATCAGGGGTCCGGTCGGTAGTGTGCTCCTGGGTGCAGAAGCAGCACTGAGCACTGGCCCCCTGGCAGCCTGGGCCTCCTCTGTGGGCACCGCAGGAGGACAGATCACGGATGCAGGCAGGGCACACAGCCTGAGCCTGCTTTGACCCAGTTATGAGGCCTCCAAATGTGACAGGGGGCCAAGGTCCCCGAGGTCCCCGCTTTGCCCCAGCCCAGGTTCCTGTCTGCCACGGAACGTGGTGTCCGGAGGTGGCACCAGGCTCAGAAGCCCACAAGGAGCCAGCTGATAGGGCAGTGCTCCTGCTCTTCAGTCTTGTCTCCTGTGGCCCTTGGTGGCCCAGATCCTGTGCCCAGGTGTTCCCCAGCACTTGTGTCACCTCACACACACACACACACACGCGCGCGCGCGCGCGCGCGCGCGTCCTGTCCTCCCTCACCAAGGGCTCTCTGTCCAGTCTCCTGCTTCTTCCTCCCAGGTCCACCTCTTATTTTGCTTCACAGTCACAAAGGGAGATGGTGACAGGAGGGAGGTGAACCGCAGCCAGGTTCCGTGGCCTGTGATGAGTCCCCACCACTCCACCGCCCACGCACGTCCCTCAGTTAACCCTCCTCACGTGACTCATTCTCCCCACAAGCCACGGGACACACTTTAAAACGCCCATCTCACAGACAGGGAGGCCGGGAACCCTGAAGGCTCCCCAGGGCCCTGCAAGTGGGTGGGGACCAGGACTGAGCCAGCCGTCCCACGTTCCCTACAGCAGGTTGCGTTGGTGAGTGTGAGGACGAGAGGGGAGGGAGCCTGTGCCGACCCCTGGCCTGGAGACACAGCCTCAGCCCCTCTGCAGCCCGGCACCCTGGGGCCTTGGGCACTCCCGGCCCCCCCACGTGCCACCGCCGTCCAGAACCCTTCTACTCTCCTGCTTTTCTCCCTTCATGTGTGATGCTGGGGACAGACCCCAGGGCCTGGCACATGGGAGGCAAGTGCTCTGCCCGGCCCCACCCGGCCCTCGGCCTAAGGGGCCTGGCGGATCTGGCGAACTCTGGGACCTGAGGCCCCGTGGACCCCACAGTGCACCGTGGGCCCCAGGATTTGCTGGTTTCCACCCCACAGGACTTCCCCGCTCTCGTTGACACTGTGACTGTGCTTGAACTCTTCTCATGGTCCCAGCTCAGTCCGGTGGCCTGACCAGGGCTCCTCGTTCACTCTCCGTGGACAGCATGGGTCCCATCAGGTCTGCTGTGGGAACCTGGCGCTGTGGGGAGGCAGTGCTGGCTCAGCCGCATACACCTTCACCTTGGCTTAGTGGAGCCACAGGTGTCTGAGGTGACCCAGGCCTCGGAGCAGCAGGGCAGCACCTGGCTCCACACCCCCACACTGCGCCAGCTGCCTCTCTTTCCAAATGTCCCTCCCCCATGCGATCCCTTCTTTTCTGGCATTGATTTCCTCGGCTACCACAATAAAATGCCATACAACTTGTTGATTCAAACAACATAAATGTACCCTCCAACAGGCCTGAGCATCAGAAGCCCTAAACCGAGGTGTCAGGGCTGCAGGTGCTCCGGGCCTCTCAGCCCTGAAAGGCTGCAGGTGCTCTGGGACTTGTGGCTGACCCTCCAGGCTCTGCCTCCATTTTCTTTGGTGGGATCTTCTCCCTGTGTCTCCATATCAGTTTCCCCTTCTCTTCTTATGTAAATCCTACCTTGGTTTTTAGTCTACCAGAACCCAGGACGATCTATCTGCACATCTCTGTATCTTCTCAACAGCATCAATTTGCAGGTCACAAATTGATGTGACATACCCATGTGGGGGGGGCGGTCACCATTCAATCCCCATTATTGCTATTCTGGTCCAATATCTCACTTAAATTGTTACAAAATATGACTGAGTCTATAGTCTCCTGTGGTGCCCTGAGGACTCTGGCAGGGGTGGCTTCCCTGGAAGTTCATTGCCATCTCTGCCCACCATGCCACTCTGCTCCCTCCATGCTGAATGCCACAACTGGCCTGTCCACCGCTGCTCTGACACTCCCTCCTCGGCTGCCAGGCACCGTGTCAGAGACCCCCAGGCCAGTGTCAGGACCTGGGGCCACGCAAGTTATGAGCCATGGAGGCCAGACTTTGCAAAAATACCTTGCTTATAATAATAAAAAAATAAAAAATTGTTAATAAAGAAAAAGGCTTTATCCCCATAATGAAAAGAGGAGAAATTTAAACTATTTTTACCCTGGAAATTACTCAGATGGCAAAAGGAGCAAGCTCACCAAGAAGTGAGAACAAAGTCAACAGAAGTCCTCGGAAGTTGACAGTAGTTTCCCTTTTGCACCCAGAGCACGCCTGTCCAGTGTGAAGTAGATCAAGGCTCTGGTGGCACAGGTAAGCTCCTATCAAATGGAGAGTCCTGTGGCTCTGACTGCAGGACTTGTTTGGTTTTTTTTGTACTGGGGATTAAACCTGGGGTGCTTTATCACTGAGCCACATCCCCGGCCCTTTGTATATTTTATTTTCAGACAGGGTCCTGCTAAGTTGCTGAGAGTCTCACAAAGTTGCTGAGTCTGGCCTTGAACTTATGGCCTTCTGCCTCAGCCTCCGGAGTCACTGGGATTACAGGAGTGTGCCACCATGCCTGGCATCTTTTTTAACTTTTAAAAAATTTTTGTTAACTTATTCTAATCCAGCTATAGAAAATTTTTCTATTGATGGTAGAAGGTAAATCGTCTCACTCAGAATAAAATAAATATACACATATAAGATACAAACTTACATGTAAAAATACTGAATGTGAAAAAAAAGGGGGGCTACTTTAAATTAACAATCTCAGTGCTGTGGTGGGAGTGTGGCTTGGGCACAGCACTTGGCTGGCACGCACAGGACGCTGGGGTCCATCCCCAGCCCTGAACTTTTTCTTTTTTAACCTGGACCTTGCTCTCCAGGCCATAACATGGGCAGCCAGGACCACCAGAGTCTTGCAGGTTTCTCCTAGCTTTACGAAATGCTGTCACTGGCAACACGACCGAACACGTGTGCGCTCAGACCCGCCATCAGGAACACACACCCAGTCACTGCGTCTCACGGTTACTCTCTCGCTCTCTGCAGGGCAACTGAAGAAGGAACTAGATCTCCCGGAGTTAGATGCTATCCCTTTACCCCAGCGCAGAGAAGCTGTGACGGCAACTCTCTCAGTCCCTGGAGCAAGCAGCCCTGTTTTTCACTTGTGCACGTGGTTGAAATTATTTTGTGGAATATTTATGATCGGACAAAGCATCAGAACCGTTTTGCTGCCCGACAGGGATCTCAGGGAGGTGAAACGTGTCTGGATGGCTATCCGTTCCCACTGCGGGTTCCATTTCCTCTAAAGAAGCTACTTCTCCCTCAGCCAGCGTCCAGGGGCGCCTCTCACCCCGTTCCCACCCTGTGTGTGCACGCTTAATCAGGAGTGACCTCGCTCCCTTCCTCCTGGCCCCAGCCATCTCCAGGGGCCAAGCCACACTTCCTGTCGGCAGTGTCCCTAGCCTGCCCGCCTCTCCAGACCCCCTGCAGGACGGTTCTGCGTCTACTCCAGGCACTGATGGAGAAGCAGGCCAAGGGCACTGGGCAGCACCTTCCCTTCCTGCTGCCCCCCACACACATCATGTCCAGCAAGGGTGGGCCCCAGGAATACCCCAGGAAATACACTCCACTGCTCACCGTCCCCAGGGTCTGGCCGTGAGGTCAGTACCCGCCTGCACATTCCCGGCCTTGTCCTGGCCTTGAGCTGCTGCTCTCTGCCTGGCTCTCAGGGGGCTTCTATTTGCGTGTCTAGACTCAGGGGCCTCCCTTCACCTCCCTCCCACAAACAGGAACCCTGCTTCAGTCCTGTTTCTGCTTTGAAATCTGTCCCCTCCTCCGGGCTCTTCCTGTCCCATGGTGGCCGGGGAAGCCACCTCGCCTGCTCTGGATTGCAGGATGTGCAGCAAGGCCCATCTACAAACAGAAGGACACTCTTGCCAAGAAGACTGCTTCCTGCGGCCCCTCGAAGCTCGTCCGGATCAGGACAGTCTCTCCCCCACTTCCCGAGCCTCCTATATGGACGGAATGAACTCTGGCCACTCAGTCATCTGTATCACTGCAAATCCCTGACCCAGACTCGTCTCCAAGTCCACGGAAAGGCTCGACCTTCTAAGCAAACGCTCCTCTCCAAAGCCCTGGGACCCAGAGGCCTACTTCACCCTGCCTGCGCCCTGGCACAGTGCAGAGGTGTCTAGAATCCCTGGGAGGCCCCCGAGGCAGCCCTAGGGAGCACAGGGCCCAGCAAACGCCACCCTCACTCCAGCTGCCCCACTCCTAAGCTGGGCCTGAGTTCCACAGGGTGCCTGTGGGCAGAGCTGGCTGAGTGACTGGGGCAAGCTGGACACTGCAGTCACAGGGCGTCTTGCTTAGAGGTCACTCGAGCAAGGTGGCGGTGGTCACGGTGGAGCCTGCCTGCCCCTACTGGGTCTGCCTCCAGCCAAGCCACACGCCCTGCACCTGGACTCCTCCTGCAAGCTTGTCTTCTTCCCACAGTCAGCCTGTGTGCAGATGTCCTTCCCCAGGGGGGAGGTCACTCTCGGTCCATGCTGGTGTCTTCCAGGCTTTCTGTGGTGGGGAATGGGTGTCCTGGAAACAGTGCTGACCTTTAGCGGCAGCAGCAAGAAGACCCCACAGCACCCAGCACATGCTCCGTCAGTGTGGCCACATCCACAACCAAAGGACAATTTTTAAAACTAGTGAATTATGATCCTTGCCAGTAGGAATCCACATCACTTAGTGAGGAAAAGCTCAAGCTCTTTACCAGGAACAGAGAGGACTGCAAAGCTAGACAATAAGGTAAACAATATCACAAGTTAGACTGTGGGAAGTGTGGTGCAGGAGGGGTCAAACGAGTGTCTGGCCAGCAAAGTGCTGGCTGTGTGGACAGTGGGGTCTGCTTGTCTGTGGCTCCGGGGATGGAACTCAGGCCCATGTGGGCACATGCCAGGTAAGTGCTCTACCATTGGGCCACACCCAGCCCCTGTCCGGGTCTCCCATCTGATCCCAATGCCAGGCTCTGCGCTCTCATGATGGCGTGTGCAGAGCATCGAGAGGCTGGCCCCTTAGGTGCCTGCTAGAATCTGGGACAACAGAGGCCCGGGGCTGGCCACTGCATGCTGAGTACCCGAGAGTCCCCGTGGCTACTCTAAGGGGCTCTCTTCACCCTGGGACGACCTCAGGCCCTACACATGACTTTGTCACCTACAGGGATATCTTAGCTGAAGAGAGCAATTTTTCTTCTGTCAAAGACAAGGAAGGTTTACGGAAAGGAAATAATACTGCCAGGTTAGAGGTGCACCCCAAGCCTCCTCCCCACCACCTGTCTGCACGGTGACTGACAGCCCTGTGACAGACATCTCTCCATCACACGACATTCCCCCATGGCAGCCTCAGCACCAGTTCTCAGTGCCAGCTCCCAGTACTAGCTCTCTGTCCACATTCCACAAAGCAACTGGCCAGTGGATAAGTTGGTCAGTGACAGAGACTGCAACGACCTTATTTGTGGGTGGGGACAAGGCGATACAGATCAGCTGGGAGGAAGCTTATCATCTTCACCCACCTCCAGGTGATGCTGCAAACCAGCACCCACAGACGCACAGAGGGTGAAGTGTGGCTCTGGGTCGCATGGACTCTCCTGAACAAGTGTACTGCCAATTGCCTTTCTGTCCTGTTACCAGCATCTGAAGCCTGCTGTCCCCAGATCAGCACGCTGGGGTCAGGACCCTGGAAAGGAAGGGGCCCAGGAGCTCTCCAGATTCACAGGGGGGATTCCTGCTGAGCCCGCCCCACCCTGCATGCCCTCCTCCTGCCCAGTGCACCTGGTGGCCACGGGTGGTGCAGGTGGCAGGCCTGCCGTGTGAGAGCGAGTGTGGCATGCTCTGGTCCTGACTATTGGCTCTCCCGGAGGGCAGAGGAGGGGTGAGATCGGGGTCAGTGGAGACAGGAGGAACAGCGTGTAGTGAGCAAGCACGGTAAAGTCTCGAGTTCACTGAGGGTGGCCGTGGCCAAGGAAGCCGCCAGCTGTTTCACATGACCCTGGAAGACACACAGGAGGAAGGTGGGGTCTAGCAGCTGGGGTTGGTCCTGGGGTCCACCTGTCACAGGCTGGGACTCTGAAACCAAGTCATGATTTCTTAGTTAATGAGAGAATGGGCCTCACGTGACAGCTGAGGATGGGGCCTGGCAGGGGGACGGGGCCTGGTCAATGTTGTGCCACACCATGTCTGTCATCTGCTTCCTCTCCTACGTCCTCAGGATTCTTTGCAGCCCAAGATGAGCACACATAGGGTCTCCAGTGCCCTGCAGAGGGCACCACAGGCTTCCAGGGCCCTGGTGTGAAAATGAAATGGCATCCCTTCCTGGGGCTTCGATTCAGAAATGAGATGCCAGAAGCCTGGAGCCACCAAAATGACCACAGAGAAGCCTCCTAGAGCTTAGGCCCCTTGCCCAGCTCCCAACTCTGAAGAAGCCACTCAACCAAGGTTGTCACTTGAGTGCTGTATCTCTCCATCTGCAGCAGGCTGCACTGGAGGGATGTATAGTCGCCAACGCAGAGAGCCACTCTGGGGTGCCCGTCACCCGGGAACTCACATGAGACGCAGCCCCCGGGGCCTCGGGCTGGATCCCTTGGGCTTCACCACCTGCAGCCCTGTGGGCCTGGGCCAGTCCTGAGCACCTCCCGTCCTCTCCTCGCTCATGGGGTGGCAGAGAGGTGCGTGTGGGTGAGCCACCGAGGACACTGCGGGCCCGGGGTTACCAAGTCCACAAGCACCACAAACTCTGCCTCCCAGGGCCGGAGCCCGGACTGTGCACCAGGCTTCCTTGGAGAATGATAACCACAGGGATCCATCTCAGGCTCTCGGCCACCACTGGTAGGTTATTCTGTCGTGAATAACTTCCTAAGAAGTAGGCTGGTGTCTATTCACACCTCAGGTTGGGCACGGCCTCGCGGGTGGGGATCATCGCCCTTGGAATTTCCTCCTGACAGGAGCGGAGTAACCCACGTGCTGTCCAGCGGGGCAGAGATAAAGAGGGGTCCACACCAGACTCCCCCTCTGGAGCCCACATCCCCAGCCGCAGCACCTCGGTGTCCTCCACTGAGAGAGTTTAGCTAAAAGGCGTGAGGCCTGGAATTGTTTCATCAAAAGAAACAGAGAAAATGACAAACCAGCTCAGAGCACAGCTTGATTCTTCGTAAGCTTTTTTTTATTACATATTAACTTGGAGTCACTGCAAAGAATGGGAAACGCATTTTCTATCAACAACAAGATGACAGGATTGACGGGAGATAACTGCAAATGCAGGAACTACACGTGGACAGCCCCCACTCGGGTGGCAGAGGCTAGGCTCGCCTGGGCACCCGCACTGCCCTTGTCCTGCCTCAGTTGCCAGTCAGAGCAGTGGGCACGGCAGCCTCCATGTTCTGGCATGAAAATCTAGCCACAGACTAAAATACACAGCCGATAAAAATCTCACATCCTCCTAAAATGACCTACATTAACCTCCCTCATGAGGCAGGTTCTGAAGTGTAACGCTGCTGCGGAGCTCTGTTTCAATGGTGGAAATTTCCACTCTGCCACTCACAAACGTCCATGCTTAAATACAAATAGTCTCAAAGACACAAAGCTCATCACCGAGTGACTTGGACGTTCTCAAAAGCCCTCCAGCAGGGACGAGGCTGCAGCTACCTGTCTGCCACCTGTCTGCCACCTGTCAATGCGCGACTCTTACACAAGAGGCTTTGGTCAACATCCCTGAAGTGAGAGTTGACTTAGTCCCAATATCAATCATGAATGGAAACCAGGGTACATCTTAGGGAAGGAAGAGGAAGTCTCAGAGAACAGCCTCAGAAAGCTAGGAAACTCTACCGACAGGGACAACGGAGAGCTCAGAGCATGGGGACTAGAAAGGCCGGGTGCAGTGGGAGACACCCTGGGCTGCCTGGCAAGCGACCTCGGGGCTCCAGCCACATCACTTTCATCCCTCGCAGGACGTGCAAGACAACCTTCCTGCAGGGCTGCTGGGAAGACAGAATAAGTCACTGCTCCAGAGCCAGCCAGTACCAAGCTGGTATTACCACGAGCAATAGGAGTAAGAATGCATAATGAAGCCAACAATGTAAAAACCAACGCTTTGGCCAGTTGGAGGTAAAACTCCCAAACACATTAGCCCCTCATGAAGCAACGCCTCAGTTTTACCCACTGTAACTCTGGGACTGGCACTCCCACCAGCCCCATCTGCCTCATGGAAACTGGGGCCCAAGGTCACATGGTTAATAGGGGAGGAGCCAGGACTCAAAGGCAGGTGCCTGATGAAGAACCCAGAATCCTATCACCTAATACCCTATCTGCCAACCTCAATGCAGGGAGTCAGTGGTTGGGGTGACCTAGGAAGTCACGCAAGATCCCGTTCCATGTGCCCAAGCCTCTTTCTTTTCCTCCCTACTCCTGAGCCCTCTGTGGGTTACAGGGATAGACTTCTTCTCTGATTTCATTCATTAGTGTGTGCTGACTGTGAGTCAGGCCTGGGCCAGGCAGCAGGGACACAGGAGTGACAGAACAGTGCATCTGCAGCTCAGAAAAGGAAAGCCCAAAACACACAAAGAATGCCCGGCTCCGGGGCAGAGGGCTGTGAAGGTGCCCAGAAGGGCCTTCCTGACCAAGGCAGTTGGCAAATGAGGCAGGCTTCCCCCAGCCTGGGAAGGCTAGGTGGGTTCCCTGCAGAGGGCATCAAGTGGGCAAAGGAAACACAAATGCCTGATCCTAGGGACAGGAAGTCTCTACGGGGAAAGGAGAAGGGAAGCTCTGGCTGCCTGGCTCACCATCAGCACAGGGAGTCTTTAAGAACTCAAGGTGTGCAGGCTTACAGCAACGCCAACTCTGCGTCACCACGCCAGGCAAGCAAGCAGCGGAAAATCATTAGTCCAAGTGGTCTCCTTGTGTCTATTCAGGAACCCAGAAGGTTGGGCACAGCCTACAATGGTGTTTAACATTTCACAAGGCACCTAGATTAATCCCCAAGAATTGGCCAGGCCAGTGTCTAGAGAAGGACAGGAGTCCCAGGTCTTCCAGATATTCAAATGGAGCACAGCTGGTAGAAATCACATGTGTCTTACATTTATGGTCCACCAATATCAGTAGATAAATAAATATCATAGATGCTGCGGCAAACACGCCCAAAGCTCAGCTGTTATTTGTCCTAGCATCCTCTGCCATGCCCAGGGTGGGAGTGACTCAGCAGAGGTGGGGGAGCTGTCACCTTGCACATGACCCTCTGAATTCCAGCTGGCTTAGTAGAGCCACACCCCAGTTTCAACGGGGAATTCACGGTTCCAAAGGCAGCCCAGGTCCTGGTCCAGTGCCACCCACCAGGCTGCCCTGATCTTGGCTTCCCTACACCGAACTTAAACAAGGACTTTATAAAAGTCCCACATGGATGCTTCACAAGATCCCCGGCCTCAGAACAACTGTGGACGGAAGGGCGCTGGGGAACCGGAGTCTCCCGCCCGCGGTGTCGCGCAGGCTGCGGGCCATTCGGCTGTCCCTCAGTGAGGTCTCCGACTCCGCTCCAGCAGAAAGCCAGCCCGGCGTCAGCGCAACCGTCGTGATGGCTCCCCCACCAGCGGGGCTGGCTCCCACCTCCCGGCGGTTCTCGGGCGCTGGGTACAGGGGGAGCCCACGGAGCGGGGACGGGCCCCAGTCCGCCAGGCTGAGCCGACCCGAGGCCGAGCACCCGGACCAGGGCGGCCGCAGCATCCCCTCCCGCCCTAGCAACAGCGCTCGGCGCCCGGCCAATCGCGCCGCTCCCCGCCGCCACCGAGGTTACTAGCGAGCGTTGACCGCTAGTAACCCCGTGCGGCGGCGGCGGATGACAGCCAGGCACTGCGCATGCGCGGCAGCTCGCCTCGGCCCCGCCCGCACCTGCCTGCATTAGGGGGCCGCGCCTTGCAGCCTTCCAGAACCCAGACTTCACCTACAGTTAGCCCCCAGCAGGCCTGCAGCCACACCTGCATCTGAGCAAAAGAAAGTTAGTGGGAGCAGGTGTGTCCAGCCATCTGCAGTGGCCCCAGGCCCGGCCAGCCTGAGAAAGGAGGGTTTCTACTCAAAAAAGCCCACATATGGCTGCACTTGGCGGCAGAGGACAACTGGCCAAAATGAACTGTCCTTTGGAATGAACGTCTATAACCCCTTCCCGGAGGTCCAGCGCAGCCCCCAGCGGGTGGTGGTGGGGTTGTTGTGGACACTGAACAGAGCCCAAAGCTGCCCTCTGCCCAAGCACATGAACATCCAGGGCCATCTCAAGGGCCAGGAAGGCTTAACAGGGCCCACTTTAGGTATATCTGAGAAGCTGCAAACGGAGAGAGGTTTCCTTGGAGCACTGAGAGGCAGGAAGTCCAGACTTGAGGTTCAGGTCTGAATCCTTGCCTGGCTCTCACTTTCCAGGGGTCCTGGGCAGGCTGCTTCCTCCTAGAGAAGATAGCTATATGAGGCGCCTCCCTGGGGCTCCCAAAGGATTTAATGAGACAATGTGCTAAAGCAAACAGCTTTTGCTCAGTAAACATGGGTTATTTTTAATAAAAAAATAAACACTTCTTCCCCAAAAGTGGGAGGGGATAAGTAACAACTGAGAAATCCCATAAAACTCCTGCCAAAGGTTCACTTTCAAGATGGGTACTGGGGTGTTAGGAGAGGGACTTTTGGTTGGAGTACACCAAGTTGCCTTATGACAGCACAAGAAACAGAAAGTGTGAGTCACATTCCCCTCTTGTCAAGCTCCACCCTCACCAGACCCTGCCCCCTGTGGAACCGCTCTGGTGCCCACCTCTCAAGCAGTGCTCTGCCCTCCTTTCCTCCAAGGGCCACATGCTCCTAATTTCCTCCCCTCAAGGTAGCTCTGGATTTAATTAAACCCTTTTGCTTTGTTCTTGGTTAGCCCCACCACCACCACCTCAATTTGTGAGCTCTAGAGCAAAAAAACTTGTTCTGCAGAGTTCCAAAAAGCAGAAATGGGATCAACTAATGAACATTACTGGAATCAACAGACAGAAGCATTTTCTAAGAATGAGGGTTGTGCAAACACGGCCCTAAGGCCTGGGAGGCGTTGGTTCCTGGTTGTGAAGTATTCCAACAGGCTGGCCATCTGCAGTCGGGATGGTGCAAGAGGCTTGCTCCCCAGTGTGGGAGGTCAGCCTGGGCAGCTCCAGGCCCCACTGGTTCAGAGATGGGACTCTAAATATAGGTCTCAGTTGGACCTAACCACAACCTTGAGTTCACTCTTGCATGTCTGACTTTTGACAGGGAATGGCTTTTACCCCACAAAGCACCAAGGTAACTAACAACACACAGCTGGCAAAGTGGGAAGTGAAACTCTTGACTCCTGACCAGGCTAGGTGGACCCTGCAGCCACATCTGCTGCCATCCTTGGCCCTGGAAACTGCAACTGACACCTCTTCCCACATGAGCAAAATGCCTGGCATCAGATATGATGGTAAGCTTTCTCGGGCACAGCATGGACTTCACCATCATGTATCAGATAGAGCATTCGTCTCATGGCAAACCCTAGTTTGCAGGATGTGGTCTTCCTAAATAGTTCTAATCTGACGTGCATGGTTACCTTTGTTCCTTAAATAATCCAATCCGTTGATCCTAGAATTGAATTCAAAAGGAGCAGGTGTGTGGTTACTAAACATTTTTTCCTGCCAATTTATAAACAAAAGAAATGGTTTCATGTTCGGACCAAATGTCCCCTGAGGTTATTTCTTGCCCTGGCAGATTAGGTTCTGGTTTAAGGGGAGGACTTCAGTTTGGGGATGTGAAGTTTTCAAGATGCAAGCCTACAGGTGCTAAATGCAAGCAGACACCCCCATTCAGGGAGAATGAGTGTGTCATGGATGTCCTCAGAAAGCAAGGCAGTGGCAGCAATGCCCTGAGCAGGGCACAGGCCTACCTAGTTGTTTGAAGAAGCCAGATGGCTTAAGAATAGGAGCCCTCCCCAGGAGAGTGACAGAGAATTAGCATGCCTAAATAAGGATCATGCCAATCAGAGGTGAAACAGAAGAGCAGATGCGGAGGCCCACATCTCAGGGCCATCTAAGCCAGGTCTAGAGGCTGCCGCGCCCTAAGCTGCAATGCTTTGTAACCAAAGACCTCCAACTCCAGGTCATCTGATGATGTTCTGGCTTCCCACCAGGCATGTGAAGGGACACGTGCAGGCTGGAGGAGGGGGCTGCCAGGCCCTGGCTGTGAAGACTCTCCTTGTGAACCGGCAAACACAGGCACTGTGCGCTTGGGTCCTGTGAGTCTGCTGACTGGCCCATTCCTGACATTGTCTCTAAGCTTATTTGGGGGCCTTTAAGGCAGAAGTTGAAAACAGTTCCAGAAAGTCTTATCACTGAAGGTGCTGTCCCTCAGGGCCCTGAGTGGGTGGCCTGCCTATCTGTCCCCTGGGAGCCACCAAACCCTGAGAATCTAAGAACTGGGCCCAGTGGGGAAGGAAGGAGCTCTCCAGTCCTTTGAGTTCACTGAGGCCAACTCCTCTTCGTAAGCACCCCAGCCTCTAGCAAGGAATCTTTGCAAGGAGACTGTGGCTGTCACACTTCAGGAAAAAATTAGCTACAGCATTAAAAGCAATTTCTCTTTACACCCAAAGAAATCGACCTTAGCACAAAAGTTCCAAAGAAACACAAAAGCAATTCTCCCTAGGGGACTACAAATCTCCCCTCAAGTCTAAGCAGCCCTTGACAGCCCACCACCATCCTGAGGACCCTGCAGCCTTCCCTTCCCTGGGCTGCCCTTCCATGCCTGTGCCAGTGAGTTGGGTCATGCCACCCAGCACCTGGTTCCAATCCAGCCTTCCTCATGGAATTCCTGAAAGGATTTGCTAGTGGTTCACCCCTCATTTTTGCCAGCCTGTAATGACAAGTCTTGGAAAATAGCTATGGAAATTAAGAGAAAGCAAACTTCACCTTAAGAAGGGTATTCAAAAGTATTTTTGCAGCTTAAAAGCAAACCAATACGGATAATCTAACATGGATCTGCCCAGAATGTTTACTCCTGCCTGGGTTTTGGAAAGCATGTGGCTGGGTTAGTTTTAAAGCTGCAGTGGTACTCCATGGAGTGTGGCCGGGGGAGATAAGGCCCACCTGAGAACAGTGAAGAAAACACTCTAAAACCCCAAGTGTGACTGCGTTGTCCCCAACCTGAACTTCATCACAGGGCCATTTCAGGGGTCCTCTCCCCATGCTCACAGGCTCCCCTCACTGATGAGGGGACAGAACAGCGTGTCTGCACAGGGGGAAGAATTCCTCCCCACATCCAGGGGCAGCCGCATCCCAGCAGGCTGATGAGAAGGAAGACAGGGCAGACCCCAACCGCGCCATCTGCAGGTGTGTCCCCCTCAGGGCCAAGTGTTCCCAAGGTTCCCTGGGGACAACTGACCTTGCCCTGAAATCCCAGGTCAGGTTTCAAGTCCCACATTCCCTACTGCGGTGACCTGGGTACATCTCCAGATGTCATGTCACAGTCGTTCACAAGTAGAATGGACAGAATTCCTCCTGAGTCCACGGTGAGCCAAGTGGCCGGAGACCATGCCCTAAGACAGTCAACTGTGCATGAAAGGGTCCAGAGATACTGGGGGGAGGGCAAGCCTACAGAGCTCCCAAGCCTGCCTTCCACCCACGGGGGCCATTATGTCGAATGTGGATGATCCCCTCTGTGAAAAACCTCCTCACTCTCATCTCCACCTCTGAACTGGTTATGTGGACTCTCTTCTTCACAAGGGTCCCAAGTGCTACCAAAAGGTGTCTATCTTATAGGAAGCTCAGGCTGCTTCCCAGAGTCACACTAGGAGTGATCTGAACGCCAGCTCTCTGGTCCATCCCCTGATACAACAGTCTGTGTGACGGCACTAAGTTCGTCAGTGTTCCAAACCACCCATCCCATCCACTCGAGCTACGTGAGCGAATTCCTTGAGGGAAAGTAATTACTGTATCCGAAGCCGGTGAAATTATCCTTGGGGTGTGCTTCTTCCTCCTGAGAATAGCTCCTCTCACAATTACGCTCTCTACCAGGAATCTATTATATGAGCTACTTTGCCCTCCAAAGACATCATTAATCATATGGTGAAAGTGTAACTACAATTGAAAATACAAGATGTTTTGTGAAACACCAAGTTCAGTGCTTGGCCATCGCCCTGCTCGGTGGTTAAAGAACACAGGCCTGACATCTCCTTAAAAATACTGCTCTAGGCCCACTCGACGCCTCTCTTCGAAGGTGGCTGAAGTTCTCTCTTCCCTGCTTGCTTCACAGTAACCGTTGGAGTCCACACTGCCACCGAGGTCACAGGCCCAGCTTGCTGGTCCAGCATCCTGTGCTGAGCTGTGTGGGAGCATCAGGAGAAACTGAGGGAATGGCTTTCCCGGAATCCTCCAGTGTCTCGGAAGTGGAAAGGAACGACTTCTCCCGGCTTGGGCTCTGACCGTGGGCAGAGCACATGGCTTCCTGTTTCCTTCCCCAAGCTCTGAAGCAGTCAGACCCTGAGCTCTCAAAACTTCTTTGCCTCTCATGTGGTCCCTTAAGTGACGCCAGGGTGTCCAGCCCCAGAGTGGTCGTTACAGTTAGCTCAACTCTTGGAGGCGAATTTTAAAAACTGAAAACAATCAACCTAAAGCCATCAGCTAATTGGGTGACAGTGTAAGAAAAGTCACTCCTATGCTGGAGGCCATCCTTGGAGTCACACAGAGATGACAGCCACCACAAGGAAAAAGAAATGCAGAGAAGTGGCTAGGACTGGGCCTCTCAGCCTGACTCCATCACTGCTGGGGCCTGAGATGCTCACCAGAAATCAGAGGACAAAGCAGGAAAAGGAGGTGCCCACCTGCACAGGTGGGGCAGCCTCTGCTCACTGAGGAGCAGAGGAGAGGGCGGTGCCATGTGGGAGTGGTACGAGAGGAATCCGCACACACCAGTGCCCAGAAGGACACCTGCAGGGCAGCCCTGGGCCTGGCCAGATTAACGCAGGCTGTATTGTTCATGCTGGGTGTGGCCTCGTTGGGGTAATGGGGTACCAGGATACGGCACTCAAGAGCAGACTGTGAGGGGGGGCGGCGAGCATGGAAAGGTCTCCCTCCAGCGGGGACATCCCAGGTTTCCCAGTTGTGGCCTCCAGCCCCATGGACCATCGGGGTTCCATGACACTCCTAGGGCACCTGAGCCTCCAGGATGGCACTGCTTCCTGCTGGCTGCATGAACCAGCATTCTGGAAGCCCCTGAACGGGGCAAGCCATGGCCAGCATGCCACCACAGAAGGAGAAACGGCTGCTCAGTCCCAGGCCTGTCCCTGCCTGGCTCAGGAGCATAGACGAGCCCTGAACCACTGCCAGCCGCTGTGCCCCTTCCACAGAGTGACAAGAAGACGGCTGATTCTTTCCCACCCTAAACTCAAGCTGGAGTGGTGAACCATCGAGACTCTGATTTGTAGATTCCAGGAACAAAGAAGGACTGGGTCAAGGGGCTGGGAGCACAGGGACAGACCCAGCACACCCAGCAGCTGCCACTGAGGAAGAAGCAAGCTGGGGAGGAAGTCTGCCAGCACATCACACCTCACTGGTTTCTCAACCAGCAACTGGGACACACCAGGCCAATCACATCTGTCACCCGCTCTGGCTTTGCCTCTCTGACTCATGGGCAAGTCCCGCAGACCCATTTCCACCTCCTCCCTGCAGGAGCCCACGGAGGTTACTATAGGGCAAGCCACTACCCAGTGGCTCCTGGCTGAGCTTCCTGAGGGCCACTCAGAATGGACAGTTGTGTCCCTTCATTGCCAAGAAGCCACCACCTGCAGGCTGACTCAGATGGTGGATATAAACAGTTTGAACTCTTAGAGAACACAGGGTGGACCAGCCACACAGCTGGTGAGGTGGACAATACTCGCAAACCACAGCTGGGCACCTCTGTGGCCAGACTTTATGTGCCAGGTTTCACACCAAGATGCCGTCGGGGTATCCACACATCTGCACGTCTGCATCACCAGCCATCTTCCCCTTAGGGACACCCACCCCATCTCCACCCTCAGATGGCCTCTCCAAGGCCACACACAGCAGAGGGATGGAAACCGCTCTGTGCCCCTCCCAGGTTGGCCACAATCACACAAACAAACAAGGCCGAACACAACAACCCTGCCCCAGTGGTTTCTTGGTACATGTTTCTATAAAATCTACCTTCGAGTTAGAAAGAAAAAGCTACACCTCTATGTTGAAATTCCAACAAGCTCAAAAGAATGGGCCCAAACCTGAGCCTGGCACAGAATTTTTTCTAAACAAAACAGGCTGGCATGCTCTAAAAATGTGAGTATCAGCTAACCATGGCATGCAGTCCGCCCCTGAGAGGGCACAGGATCTGCTCCTGGTTGTACCAGGCATAATCACCCAACAACCACGGGCCTCCTGGGTCCCAGGAAGCAGGCTTGCTTAGGTTCCAACTTCTGTTTACAACCAAGTCCAGGTGGCCCACACTAGCCATCTTAAAGGCTCAGTTTCAAGAGGGTAGAGAAACAAAACAAAGACATGAGGGAAAAGAAGAAATAAAAAGAAAAACAGAAAATCCGCAAAAAGAAAGAAAGGATGAGTCCAGATTTACTGAGAGTCCTAAAAATTATATTATTCTGGTGGTGCCTGCATCACTTTTTCTGATCCAAATTCCTCTCAGATTTCCAAGTTGCTTCTAGTGCTTCAGTAGAAACAAGAGACCAGCACCCTCCTCCCCAGCCACTCCCACCAAAGGAGGGGCCCCCGATGGACAATGTGTGGACATCGAGCCCACAAGAGGCAGATCAGGTGGACAAAGAAGTACCGACCCGGGAGGTGTCAAGGCTCTGCATGCTGGAAGTTGGGCTGGGCAAGGTGGCTGAGAAACTCAAACGCTCCTCATAACCCCCTGAGTACCCAGAAAACTGGGGGCAACATCCTGCACAGAGTGGCTTGACGGGACCCCTGGGTTCCCTCCCCCCACTCCCTCTGTTTTTATCTACACCGCCCACTTTCCACCAGTTGGCTTTTCTGTAGCCCAACAGCACCTCCCATCTCAGAGCCCTTCCAGATGATGGGTTCTCAGAGAGTCATGGCAAGCGCTGGCTTCCTGACACTTCAGACCTGAGAGGTGGCTCCTGCCTTCTGGTTTACTCTGCATAGCTGAAGGGCAGACATAGACTGACACACACAATGTCCACCAAAGATAGCCTGGAGCACCTGCCAGAAATGAGCACACACGGATACAGGCCAACCTCCGTCAGGTTCTCTATAAACAGACTGAGCATCCCCAGTCTGAAAGTCTGAAACCAAAATGCTCCCAAGTCTCAACCTTTTGAGCAATGGCATGACACCACAAGTAGAAAATTCCACAACTGACCTCACGTGACACGTTGCAGTTAAAATGTAGGTGCACTAATAATATTGCATAAGGTGTATATGAAACGGACAAAGGTCAGGTTTATGTATCTCATTATACATACTGAGATATCCATCCCTGAGATACCTCATTATGTATAAGCAAATATTCCAAAATCTCAAAAACTAATCCAAAATCTAAAATACTTCGGGTCCCAGGCATTTCCAATAAGAGATACTCAACCTGTAAGAACACCACAAAACTTTACAGTCACCGTGAACTTTCAGACTACTTAGTCCAAACTTTTCATTTCATGGCTGAGAAGAAGTTGGCATAAAGCAATTAGATAAATCAGCCTGGACAGCGAAGGCACTGGAAGGGAATCTCAGCCCCCCGACTCCCAGGCCTAGGCTTTCCCCAAATGACCAGTGGCTTCCATCCACAGTCTCTTTCCAGTCCTGTGTCCAAATCGGCCTCTCTCCCTACCTTTCTTCCTCCACCAGGGTCCTTCGGGAACGGAGTAGGAAAGGTCTTTGAATTCGATGTTCACGGCTGCTCTCCGGGGCAGGGAGGAAAAGCGCTGGGCCTCGGTGAGATTGTTGTCCACCTTCTTCAGATGCCCGTTCAGAAGGTCGGTCTCAGCGTCGTCTACATTGCTGGAGACCACCTCGTCCACGGAGACGCACACAGACTTGGGCTCCGTCATGGCTGCGGAGTAACTGCTGGCATTCTAGAAAGATGAAGAGGAAGCACAGACTGTTATCTGGCACCCAGAGAGCAGGAAAGTCAGGAGACGGGCCCGAGGCTCGGGGCGTCCATTATTCACAGCCCGCTTCTCTCGCAGGAGCAGACACCAGCCACAGGCACTGTCACGGCCAGCCTTCACTCTTTCTTCTATTAAAGATGCTCAGATAAAATGTTAAACTGAACTGCCTTCGCAACCATAAAATGTAATCACAAAACCATGGTACAAGTGAATCACCTCTTCAGGGAAGATAACACCAGCCACCATAAAAAATTATTTGTTTATGGTCAACTCGTTAAAAACGTCAAACACACATGAGGCTGCTGAGAAACGCTTAACTGGTAAAGATTTATTGAAAAGCTGTTTGAGTGCCTTCCTTCTGAAATCCCGTAATGAATGCCCAAGTAGAGCTGGGGGGTTTGTGGGGACGGGCTTTGTATTTTACTTTTAAATTTCCCAAATCACCTGTGACTCTCTCACTGCGATTTCATAAGACCACCGAGGAGCAGGAAGGCTTCACCTTTTTTCTCTATCATACAGACGAGGAAGCTGAGGCGCAGTTTAAGGAGCTGCTCAAAGTGAAGGGCAGAAGTGACGTTGGAATTTGAGTCATCACAAAACTCTAGGTGTTCGTCCGGCTGCCGGCCACAGTGCCTCAGGCCTGCATTGGCTTTTTCCTTCCACTAGTTGGGATGGAACCGTGCCTGGCACACGCTAGGCAAGTGCCTGACCTCTGGGTCGCACCTCCACGCCTGCACTGGCCTTTAAGCTCCTGTCGGGAGTCAAGTGAACTGTAGCCGACAGGCCAGCGGAGACCAGAAGCAGTTATGCACAGGAGGGGTGGCTTTTCTCATGACTCGGGGATCCTGGCCCAGTCAATAAGCCCCAGAACCTCCAAACACAGAAGAGCCCTGGGGTTCTGAATGCTTTTCTAGATGTCTCCTGAATCAAATGCAGGGGCCTTTCACAACACTCCACCATGCTGCTGACAGTGGACCTCTGTGAGAGCGCCTGCCCCCCCCCCAAGCCTGCCCACAGGTCACTTCAACTGCACTACCCAGGGACAATGCCCCTGTCATTTGTTCTAAAGTGAGAACACATCATGTTGTTCCTCTTCCATAGGTTTGCTAATTATTTCTTATCAAAAAAACCAAAATAAAACCAGAGAACGGATTGTCTATAATAGGCCCCCACACAAAAAAAACCTCAAATGGTCACCTCCCACTACTAGCATGTCCCCTGGAGGGCAGGTGCCTGAATCACAGAGAAGCCAGAGTTAGTTCCACTAAGTATTTAGGGTTCCAGAATCTAGCTCTAAGCTTGGGGGTTTTAAACACTTGAAACACAACTGGGGGTTGGGAATGGAGAGTTGGGCACAGGAATTCTGGATCTTTGGTGATGGAAAATATAGCTTCTCATTACAAAGACATCCACATACCACACGCCTAGCAGGCATTTCCCACCTCCCAAAACCTTCACCAAATGAAAACTCAGCTCACTGACTCCTGTGTGAACGGAAATGAAGATGCAGAGTAAGGAGGTTCGGCACTGAGCATGTACGCTGTTTCAAATGCCAACCTAGGTAGGCAGAGTGAGGGAAGGCTGGTGTCTACCCTGTGCACCCTGCAAGAGCTCCTCAGGCTACACCCACCTGGCTGGGTCCTTGAAGGGGTTCTAGAAGACTCTGCTAGCTCAGTGGTCATGGGCCTTGGTGATGTGGCAGGAACGTACCCCTGTAGCCTAGAGCCTACCAAGTGTGCACCAGAGGACTTCCCTCTGCCATTCCACCTGCCCCTTAGGTCCTCTTCTGCTGCCCCTAGTGTCACTCATGTGGACTCCCAAAAGTCTGGGAAGCAACAGGTTGTGGCTTTGGGGGCAGGGATGTTGAGGAGCAGTGGGCAACAGGTAGCTCTGGCCTGGTCCCAGAGGCCACTCCAATCCCTGCTTGCAATATAAATGGAAGCCAAGAGTGCTGGTCCCCCGCCCATACCCGCTGCGGCTGGGCTCCCTCCCAGGACCTCCAGGGCGGGTGCTAGGGTGGGTGGAGTGTTCTGGTGCCCTCTCCACTTGAGAGCCCTCTTGACCTCTACCCCTTGGATGCCAGTTGCAGTGAATCATGGATGCCTCTCCACAGGCACCCACCACAGGGAGGTCCAACTCTTGAAGAAGCTTGGGTGGGTGGTTTCTTGTTGAGGAAACTCCTAGGAACACAGGGGGAAGCCACCACTGTCCCTTCCATCCCTCAGTCATAGCAGACATCAGACAGCAGCTGTGGGTTGTGAAGAGAGCCTAGATTTTCCATTAGAGCCCAAGCCCATCTGGTCACTCACTCACTTGTTCATTCATTTAACAAACTGCACACCAGATGAAGCCAGTTCTGCAGACATGGCCTCTGGCCTCAATGAGCCCAAGTCCAAGATTTGGTCCCAGATAAGAAAATAGACAATCACAATAGGGTGGGACAAAAGCCACCGGAGACTCAGAGGGGGCACAGGAGGCTCTGAGGTGGGGGCAGGGCTCAGGGTAAAGTCTTCCTGCAGAAATACAGTCTCAGGGCTGGGGTTGTGGCTCAGTGGTAGAGCACTCGCCTAGCATGTGCGAGGCACTGGGTTCAATCCTCAGCTCTGCATAAAAATAAAGAAACAAAATAAAGATATTAAAAAAAAAATACAGTCTCAGCTGAGGTCAGCAGGTGAGGGGGCAGGTGCTGGAGCACCATGATCCTGCAGGCCAACAGCATGTAAAGTGGAGCACTCAGTGACCTGCAGGAAGCGCAGGGACTGGAGATGGGCTCTCAGGGTGGGGAGAGCAGCAGGTGGGGGCTTCAGTGTAAGAAGAGACCACAGGGGCAAACAGGGTCCCATGGTGAAGGGCTTGTGAACACATGAACTTTGTCTGGAGGTTGATGGGGAGCCAGAGAGGGATCCCAAGCTGGGCAGTCACAGGATGGGAACCGCAGGATTCGGCACAGTCCCCTCCAGAGCTGTGGAACTGAGATGGGGTGGGCTGCCCTTAACCAGAGGGTGCTGCAGACAAGTGGACAGGCCAGCAGAGCAAAGCGGTGGGACTAGTCTGACGTGGGAGTGGGAGAGAGAAGCCAGCACCAGGTGCTTACAATGTGAAGTATTGAAGAGTGACACTTGACACACACTAGGTAAGCCACTGTCAACAAGGTGGCTATTGACTCGGCAGTTACAACATGCCTGTTAAACTTCAGCCATGATCACACCTCTTATCATCTCCGCAGCTCTAGCAGTGGGGGAGGGGTAACTGCTCCAGTGTGGGCAGCACCGGCATGGTCAGCCTGGTCACAACTCTGCAGTTAGGAAGTGGCCCTGCGGGGTCCGGCTCCAAAGGCTCCCACCCAGCCACCTTGACAAGGCTCAAGCCCTGCTTAGCTCTCCACAGCCACAACTTGTACGTGCTGCAGGATCATCTGCTGCAGGAGAATCCACAGCAGGCTGAGGAAGTCCCACAGTCCCACCCCATCACATCCCAGCCATGCACACACTCCCACCCTTCCTCCACGGATGTCCGGCAGACTCACCCAATTTATAAAATCATGGACACCTGTGTAATGCGAGGCAGTGGCCTGTCACTCCAAAATAGACCAGCTCTCTGGAAACATCCTCAGATGAGAGCTGCCAGCAATGTAGGTTACAGCTAGCTTTTCCTCAGCCTCCTGAGCTCATTAAAAATAAAACAAACACCTATTCCCTCCCATGTCCCTCTTGCTGTTCTGTGGCTCTGTCCTGCTAGGCCTCCACTCTCACACACCATGCTGTGTAACACCTGGAAAAGAGTCTGAGTTCATTCCTGCAGGTCGAGGGGCTGGGGAGACCCTGTTTGGGTGGCTCCTGGCTGCCCCTGGTGAGAATGTTTTCCTGGGTGCTAAGGAGAGTCGCTGGGGAGGTCAACCTGAGTACTGAGCCCCAGGAGAGGCCTGAGTACTGACCCATGAGGGTCTCCAGGCAGCTGTGGCAAGATCGGTGCATTAGGGGATATGCTGCTGACAGAATTTTTTTTTTAAGTACCAGTTTTCAGAGAGGAAAATGATTTTCAAACAAAACAAGGTTATCTGAAAAACTAAGCCCAGCCATTAGCCTCTACCTATGAGAACACATCATGTGAACTCCGGGGCTGAATCAAACCATAACACAGCATTCAACAAATTACTACAGAAAATCTCTATATTAAAGAGTTCTGATTCATTTTTCCCATGAACAAGCCACCTCTGCAGCTCTAAAAGAACTTGAAGAATTATGCATCACTTAAAAGATCAGAAACTTCCTTCACCTGTAATGGGCATCAACCGCTTTAATTTTCCATTACACTGGGAAAATTAGTAATTTAAGGATTCCAAGTAAACAAACAAGCACAAAAGGAAGAATTTTCAGGAATTACTCCAAAATTCAACTAGATAAAAGTAAATGTCTTGAAGAAGGGATTGGATTGGCCCCTTCACCCAGCTTTTTTCCACTGCCTTTTATGTACAGCAAGTCAAAGGCAGAGCACTCGCGGGGGCGGTGGGGGGGGAGGGGGCTAGCCTGAGGGTCTCGGACAACCACTTCCACCCCATCACCAACTTCCTTAATATGACGACTTCCCCCATTCTATCCGTTTACACAAAATCATTATATAATGAGCTGGCGCGCGGCATGTTCTACAGTAACCTGTTTGGAATCACAGGATGCAGTTGTCAGAGCAGAGCATGCGCACAAAGCCTGCTACCTTTTTTTTCTCTTGAGCTCAAGGCAAGAGGTAACTGTCGGTCAAATCCTGCTGAGCTCTGCTGACTTCAAATACAGGATGCTAAAAATGAAATAAAGGAGAGGGGAGGGGGGACCCGCGCACGCTGGGCACCGTGCGCTTACAGCCTATGGGAAGGAGCCGGCAGGATAGTAATACACAGAGAGATGGTGGCAAACGGGATAATCCCAGTTGTTATACGGAGGACTTGCTATTTGTACTCTAGATGGCCTGAAATCTAGCCACTGGTACCTAACTGCAATGTCGGTGTGCTAGGCACAGAAGTAAGTGAAAGGTCTTAGAACAAGGCGAGGTGGGTGGGTGGGCGGTGGTTAGCTTGTTTGTTTTCTCAAGAGGAGATGCTTGACCACCCATGGGAACAGCACTTGCTGTAACTGTCTAGCCAGCACTCTGTCATCCCCTTGGAGCCGGTTCCCTCGGGAGAAGAGAGATGGCGCACCTCTGCCCCACCCGGGTCTCCCCAGCGCGCAGGAAGGCAGTCGGCAGGGATCCAGGCTCGCCCCCCACCCGTCTCCCCGGGGACTCCGCCGCCCCCTCTGCAAGTAGCTGTCCCCAAGGAGAGCAGAGGCAGAGCTCTCTGGAAGCCTATCCTCTTTTTGTTCCTCCAGACTGTGCCCGGAGTTCCGGAGGGTGGCTCGCGAAGCCCCTGCTCCCCAAGCCCACTGCCGTGAGCGCCAGCAGAGATCCGACACTCCCTTCCCTCAGGCCCACGCTACAGTCCCTCTCCAGTGCGCTCCGGGTCTCCAAGGCCTCGCGCCCCTCACCTGGAGGCAGACGAGGCCAAAGCCCTCCGTGCACTGGTGGGGCTGCTCGCTGCCGAGTGCCCCAGTCCTGCCCCCTCCGCTTCGCGGCATCCTCGGCGGGTGCAAGTTGCATCCCGAGGCGCCAGGTGGCCAGGGCGGGGGCCTCTCGGAGTCAGGCACCTCTCACTGGGGAAAGAGGGCTCTGGGTCAGCGGCCAGAGCGGGCGCGCTCCCAGGGAGGGGGTGTAAGGCGAGCGTGAGGGTCTTTGTGTGTTTTCTGCGCTCCTTGAAAATAACACCAAGCCCGGCCGCAAAAGATGCGCGCACTCACCATGGCTGTGCCGACCGAGAAAGCGGCCATCAGACAGGCCATGCCCCGGGGGCGGCGGCGGCGGGGAAGAGGCTGCGGAGACGAGGATGCGCTGGCTCCTGGCTCTGCCGCTGTGCCCCGCGCGGCCTCGGGCTGAGCTATAGCCTGGGTCGGCCCGGCGCGCCGGCCCCGCCCCGCCCCGTGATTGGCCGGCGCCGAGGGGGCGGGCGGCCGGCAGGTGCGCGTGCTCTTGTTTTGCTCCTGCGGGGGGCGGCCGGCCTGCTGCGGGTCCCCAGGCCGCCGGCCCGACTGGGCACCTGTGGGCCAGCGGACGCTGCAGACCTGCGCCTGTCGGGCTCTCTGAGGTCCAGAGCTCGCGGGGGTTGGGCCAGCACGGCCGGGACAAGCCCGCGGGGGACGCCCAACTGCGTGGTCTGGAGCTCAGAAAACCGCTGCCTTCAAACCTGGGGGCGGTTGTGTGGACGCCGCAGGAGGGGGTGTTAGGGAGCGAGGGTGAAGAGCGGATAGCTTCTTTTTTTTAATTCTGTCGTTGTTGGGCACCTCGCTGCCAGGTAGAGAAGCCTAAGGAAGAAGAGACGACTGCTCCGACGCCCCTCCCCCAGCCACAGCTCCAAAGTGGGGCGACCCCCACACGAGGCAGCACATGCTCTCTTACTGCAAGGCTGCTGTGCGCAAGCGCAGTGCTAACGCTAACTACTGGTTGCCAGGTGAAGGTGCGCAGGCCTCTGTCTGCGCCCCACTCCCGAATAAAGGGAAGGCTCACTTTGCAGACCGTGGTGTTTTTCTTAAGTTCCACAGCTGTGTCCGCGGTCCTGTATAAGGAATGACACTAGATCGCCCCCTCATCTGGTCCCCTACGGGAGTATTAGATAGTCTGGCATCTGCTCAAGCCCTTATTATATGGTAGCGCAGCCGTTTCCTGATAACCAAGGCGACAAAGCATTCTTTAGCCCGGATCTCAGAAAGTTATGCTTTTGTTCAGTTGTTTGCATGTTGGGACAAAAACCAGGAATGTCTCCTCTCACCTCCAGCACACCTGGGCCACCGGCCACATCACACCTCTGGGAGCCCAGCTTTCTCCTCACCTAGGGAGGAAGCAAGCAGGCAGGTGGGTGACGCACCCACAGGTCCCCCACCTGTCCAGATTCTCCCCTTAGAATGGAGGGAAGAGCAAAGAGGAGAGGACCTGCTTTTGCTAGGCTGGTTCCCCTCACGGTGTCTGGACACTACCTCTGTTTTATATCGGCTAAAGGAGGAAACCTGCGTTTCCACATGCCACTATCTGCTGTCAGTCCCAGGGTGCCCTAAATATGCTGAACGGGAGACCAACAAATCAGAATGTTCTGAAAAGAGGATTTGCACACTCAGAGAAAGAGAAAGTTCCTCCTCATTGTGGACTGGGCCACCACCTGTTCCAGGGGCAAGAAGAACATAAGAGAAGACTTCAATAGCAGATGAGGAGGGAATTTACATGTGACCAGGGTGAGGGTGGTGGTGTCAGGGTGCCTGGTATGAGGACATCCTTTTTCTATCCATAGCCAGTCCCCACACTTTGAAGGGTGTCCAGATTTCCTTCTGGAAAGTTCTCTTCTCTGCCCTCCAGTTCTCTGCCCTGTGATTGCATGGGACTGACCAATCTTCAGCTCAAGTACAGGCCCAGTGGTTCCAGCCCCCAGGTTCCCAGCCAAGCCTGGCCACAGTGGTTGGTCAGGAACTGGAGATGTTCAGCTGTGTTTGCTGGACTGACAGTGAGCCGGGATGGGAGGAGGACAGAGAGGGCAGGCAGCAATCAGCAGGATTGTGGGCCATGGAAAGCATCTTCATGTGCCATCTGTACCCTGGGGTCACAGTCGTCTCACTGGATGGGAAATCCCATGTGGCACATGGGGACGTCCAACTCGGGTCCTTACACAACCTCCTGGTGCCCACTCTGGGAATCAGTCAGAGGTAGAGCCGGACAGATCTGTGGCTTTGACTCTTAGTTGTAAGTGACAGAAAGCCAACTCTGACAGGCCATACTGGGGGAATGCCTGTCTTTGGTGAAGCAAGGGTTCATATGTGCTAGAGCGGAGCCTGGCAGGCCAAGGACTTGTGCTGCTACCTCAGCTACTGGACTCTTGCTCTCCCCTCTGACTCGGTCCTCATGCTGGCTTCTGCTCAGGTGGGCTGTCCCCATACAGCCCTCCAAGCATCTCCAGGCCCAATCCTGTCAGCTGGCGACCAGTCACTGTGCAAGGGATGCCTAACCTGGAGGGGCCTGTTCTGGGCCACATGGAAATGGGCAGGTTAGCCCCATTGGAATCACACAGGAGGATGGGGGCATAGATGCTTCCCCAGGCCATTTCGAGGCCTTCTCAACAGAAGCATGGGCCTGGCAGAAGTAAGAGGAGCTGGCGCCAGAAGCATTATGTCCAGATCCAACCCCAACAGGACTTTCTGCCAAGACGTGACGAACAGGTGGGCCCGGCTGGGCTGGAAGACTTCCTGTCTCAACAGGAAAATTGGTCCATTATTGGGTGCAGTTGTTCCTCAGTACGCATGGAGGATTTGTTCCCAGACCCCTCTCTGATACCAAAATCTGTGGATATCCCTATGTAAAATGGTGTTGGATTTGCATACAATCTGCTTGCATCCTCCCAAATACCATTTCATCTTATAATACCTACCACAATGTAAACAGTAGTTAAATTATTTTGTTTAGGGATATGACAAGAAAAATATCTATATGTATTCAGTATAGACACAGTTTTTAAAATATCTTTGATCTCTGCTTGTTTGAATCCACAGATGCAGAATCCGTGGATACAGGGGGCTGACTATAGCTGTTACTGTTAGCAAACTGTCCCTGAGTCATCACACTCCATGTCACGTGTTACAGGCATGAAGGCACCAGTGATCTCTCCAGGCCTTTGCTTCTCTGCCCAGACATCCTCAGTCCTCCAGCACAGCTTCACAGGAGCTCCCCTTCTCTGGATGAGGATCTATTTCTCAGTGTCCCTTGTGACAGTCAGGGTCGACCACAGAACACCTATTCAATGTATGTCTGATCAAGACAGAGCACACCAGGAAAACCCACTCCTTGGCTTTGGACTCTGTTAGCACAGCCCAGGTTGATACTGATGGGGCAGCAGTAGACCCAGGCAACTTCAGGTGAAGAGCCACACAGGTCATTGGACTCAGCTGATTGCCTTCACGTCCTTTTCATCACACTTCATAGCTCAAATCCTATTGCAGCAACTGTCCAGTTTCTCTCTGCTTCTAACAGCTACTGAGCTGAGAATGAGGAGAGAAGGCAGCCCCCAAGGGCTTGGTTTTAGGGTGAGGATCCTGCACTTGGTGCCTGGTGAGGGTGGGGGCAGGCAAGCCAGATGTCCCCAGGAACCTTTGGGGACATGCATGTCTTCCCCCTTCCCCACCTGCTAAGAAGAATCTGAGGAATGTGCCTTGTGACTCCGAACTTGTAGCTCTTCACTTGAAGTTGCCTGGGTCTACTGTTGCCAGTCACTGTGCAAGGGATGCCTAACCTTGAGGGGCCTGTACTGCTATCCCCATGTGCCACATGGGATTGCTCATAGCCTGGTGGTTTGACGTTCAGCACTGAGGTGTGGAGTCTACCCTGCTGGAGGGCCCATGGCTCTGGGGCAGCCTGAGCGGGCTGCACTGGGCAGACCATTCCCCACTCAGCTGCAGATCTACACCTGAGCTCCTTCTAAGACCTGAGTCTCCAGCCTGCAGCTGGGCCCAGGCTGGTCGGCAGGTGCCAGGAGCTCTTCTGCATGCTGGGAGCTCACACAGGTGTGGCAGACAGAACCAGGTGAGGATTTGAAGGCTGAAGCTCCTGCCCAGACTGGCAGGTTCGAGGTTGCTCCAAGGGCCTCACACCCGATAGACATCAGTCTTGGATTTGGCTGGGGGACTCGTGTGGATGGGGAAAGCCTGCCAGAGGCTGTCTGGGGACGTGGGGTTCATCTCTTCAGTACTGCTGGCCCTTCAAGTTCTTCCTTTGTGTGCCCACCTGAGAATCCGATCTCTACAGTTGTGACTCCAGCCACCTGGTTACCATGCTGTGCCTCTTGTGACCTGTGAGCAAGCAGGGCTCTGTTGATGTGAGACTGCTGACCACTCTCCCTGGACATCAGGTCCAGGAAGGCAGAGGTGTTTACCCACAGCTAGGCCCTGCCCTGGTGACAACTGGAGAAGGATTTTTTCTGGACACCTCAGCTGTTAAGTCTGTTCCACTCCAGGTCCTCTGGCTCCCCAGGTTGGTTACTGCTGATGCTCAGCAGCCCGCTAGAGTGCACACTGGTTGCCAGTGTGGACACCGCCTGCCAGCAGGTACCCACACTTGCAGTGTGGCCCTGGGTCTATCTGCCCAGTGGGTGCTTCGTGGAGTAGCCAGTGAACATCTTCTTGACACCTTCCATTTCACTAAGGAAACAAAAACTGAAGAAGCCTGTCTGCTCTGCCCCCTGCCCACTTCCTCCCTCCCATGTGAGACCATTACCCATGACACATGAAGAACGGCAGTTTAAGGGATTTCTTTACCCAAAGCCTCAAAGCTGGGTGGAGCAGTGGATGACCATTTGTGGTTTTTTTAATTTATATATTTATTCTAACTTGTTATACGTGACAGCAGAATGTGATTCAATTCATAATACACATATGGAACACAAGTTTTCATGTCTCTGGTTTACACAAAGTAGAGAAACACCGTTCATGTCTTCACACGTGTACTTGGGGTAATGATGTCCATCTCATTCCACCTTCTTTCCTACCCCACGCCCCCTTCCTTCCCCTCTCTCTCCTTTCCCTATCTAAAGCCCCTCCACTCCTTCCATGCTCCCCACCCCATCCCCATTATGGATCAGCATCTTCATATCAGAGAAAACATTTGGCCTTTGATTTTAGGGGATTGGCTAACTTCACGTGGCATAATATTCTCCAACTCCATCCATTTACCTGCAAATATCATGATTTTATTCTCTTTTAATGCTGAGTAATATTCCATTGTATATATTATATCACAGCTTCTTTATCAATTCATCTACTGAAGGGCATCTAGGTTGGTTCCACAATTTAGCTATTGTTAATTGTGCTGCTATAAACATTAATGTGGCTGTGTCCCTGTGGTATGCTTTTTTAAAGTCCTTGGGTATAAACCAAGGAGTGGGATAGATGGGGCAAATGGTGATTCCATTCCCAGTTTTCTAAGGAATCTCCATACTGCTTTCCTTATTGTCTGCACCAATGTGCAGTCCCACCAGCAGCGTATGAGTGTGCCTTCCCCCCCACATCCTTGCCAACACTTACCGTTGTTTGTGTTCTTAATAGCTGCCATTCTGACTAGAGTAAGATGAAATCTTAGAGTGGTTTTGATTCTCATTTCTCCAATAGCTAGAGATGCTGAACATTTTTTCATATATTTGTTGATTGATTGTATACCACCTTCTGAGAAGTGTCTGTTCCGTTCCTTGGCCCATTTATCGATTAGGTTATTTGTTGTTTGGGTGTTTAGCTTTGTGAGTTCTTTATATACCCTAGAGATTAATGCTCTATCTGATGTGCAAGTGGTAAAACTTTGCTCCCAAGCTGTAGGCTCTCTATTCACCTCACTGATTGTTTCTTTTGCTGAGAAGCAGCTTTTTTGTTTGAATCCATCCCGTTTATTGAGTCTTGATTTTATTTCTTGCTCTATGAGAGTCTTATTATGGAAGTTGGGGCCTAATCCAATATAGTAGAGATGTGGGCCTACTTTTTCTTCTATTAGGCTCAGGGTGTCTGGCTTAATTCCTATGTCCTTGATCCACTTTGAATTGAGTTTTGTGCATGGTGAGATAGAGGCTTAATTTCATTTTGTTGCACATGGATTTCCAGTTTTGACAGCACCATTTGTTGAAGAGGCTATCCTTTCTCTAATATATATTTTTGGCACCTTTGTCTAATATGAGATAACTTAATTTATGTGGTTTAGTCTCTGTGTCCTCTATTCTGAACCACTGGTGTGCAAGACTATTTTGATGCCAATACCATGGAGTTTTTGTTACTGTTGTCCTGAAGTATAGTTTCTGGTATAGTGATACCACCTGCTTCACTCTTCTTATAAGGATTGCTTTAGCTATTCTGGGTCTCTTATTTTTTCAGATGAATTTCATGACTGCGTTTTCTATTTCTATGAGAAATGTTATTGGGATTTTTATTGGAATTTCATTAAATCTGTATAATTCTTTGGTAGACTGGTCATTTTGACAATATTAATTCTGCCTATCCAAGAACAAGGGAGATATTTCTCTTCTGTGGTCTTCTTTACTTTCTTTCTTTAGCGTTCTGCAATTTTCATTGTAGAGGTTTTTCACCTCTTTTCATTAAGTTGATTCCCAAGTGGTTTTTTTATTTTTTTATTTTTATTTTTTAGGCTATTGTAAATGGGGTAGTTTTTCTAGTTTCTCTTTCAGAGGATTTGTCACTGATTTACAGAAATGCCTTTGATTTGTGGGTGTTGATTTTATATCCTGCTACTTTGATGAATTCATTTATTAGTTCTAAAAGTTTTCTGGTGGAATTTTTTGAATCTTCTAGGTATAGAATCATATCGTTGGTAAATAGTGATAATTTAAGTTCTTCTTTTCCTATCTTTATCCCTTTAATTTCTTCAGTCTGTCTAATTGCTCTGGCTAGAGTTTCAAGAACTACGTTAAATGGAAGTGGTGAAAGAGGGCATCCCTGTCTTGTTCCAGTTTTTAAAAGGAATGCTTTCAATTTTTCCCCATTTAGAATGATGTTGGCCTGGAGCTTAATATAGATAGCTTTTACAACATTGAGTTATGTTCCTGTTATCACTAATTTTTCTAGCATTTTGAACATGAAGGGGTACTGTATTTTGTCGAATGCTTTTTCAGCATCTATTGAAATGATCATATGATTCTTCTCTTTAAGTCTATTGATGTGATGAATTATATTTATTGATTTCTGTATGTTGAACCAACCTCGCATCCCTGGGTTGAACCCCACTTGATCATGGTGCACTATCTTTTTGATATGTTTTTGCATTCAATTTGCAAGAATTTTATTGAGAATTTTTGCTATGTTCATTAGAGATATTGGTCTGAAATTTTCTTGTTGCTGTGTCTTTGCCTGATTTTGGAATCGGATAATATTGGCCTCATAGAATGAGTTTGGAAGTGTTTCCTCTTTGTCTATTTCATGTAATTTGAGGAGTATTGATATTAGTTCTTCTGTGAAGGTCTTGCAGAATTCAGCTGTGTATCCGTCTGGTCCTGGGCTTTTCTTGGTTGGTAGGCTTCTGATATCATCTTCTTTTTCGTTGCTTGAAATTGATCTGTTTAACTTGTGTATATCATCCTGATTCCATTTGGACAGATCATATGATTCTAGAAATTTGTCAATGCCTTTGATATTTTCTATATTATTGGAGTACAAATTTTCAAAATAATTTCTAATTATCTTCTGTATTTCTGTAGTGTTCATTGTGATATTTCCTTTTCCATCCACAGATGTTAGTAATTTGTGTTTTCTCCCTCCTTCTCTTCATTAGCAAGGCCAAGGGTTTATCAATTTTATTTATTTTTTCAAAAAAACCAACTTTTTGTTTTGTTTCAATTTCATTGATTTCAGCTCTGATTTTAATTATTTCTAGTCTTCTACTGCTTTTGGTGTTGATTTGTTCTTCTTTTACTAGGACTTTGAGATGTAATGTTAGGTCATTTACTTGCTGACTTTTTCTTCTTTTAAGAAATGAACTCCATGCAATGAACTTTCCTCTTAGTACTGCCTTCATAGTGACTCAGAGATTTCGGTACGTTGTATCTGTGTTCTCATTCACCTCTAAGAATTTTTTAATCTCCTCCTTGATGTCTTTAGCAACCCATTGTTCATTCAGTAGCATATTATTTAGTCTCTTTAGGTGTTGGAGTAGCTTTTATTTCTTATTTTATCATTGATTTCTAATTTCATTCCATTATGATCTGATAGAATACAGGGTAGTATCTCTCCTGTTGAGAGCCACAGCCGAAGGGGCCCCAGCAAACTTCCAGCTGCCAGCAAACTTTCAGACTGCCAGCTGATGATTGGCTCACAGCGGCCCCAGCAACATCTAGCTGACTGGCTCCTCTGCAGTGATGTTCATTGGGCTATTTCCCTGCCCTTTCAAACCACAGAGCTGCTCATTGGGGGACTTCTTTGGCTCCGCCCACACGACCCAGCCAATTGGCCTCAAGAGCAGGAGGATTGTGGGAGGTGGAGAGGCTGGTGTTGGGGTGAGGGGCTTGTGGGAAGCCGTTGGTGGCAGTTGGGCTCTGAGGGTTTTTCCTGAGGAGCAGTTTTGTTTGGCGTGTGTGGTTCTAAAAATAAAGTTCATTTCTTTTGACAAGTGGCTCCTGAATTTTGCCCAGCCAGACTGCGGCACTCTACTTTTTGGATTTGCTAAGAGTTGCTTTGTGGCATAATATATGGTCTATTTTAGAGAAGGACCATGTGCTGCTGAGAAGAAAGTGTATTCGTTCATTGAAGGATGAAATATTCTATAAATGTCGGTGAAGTATAAGTTATTGATTGTATTATTGAGTTCTACAGTTTCTTTGTTCAGCTTTTGTTTGTATGATCTATCCAGTGGTGAAAGAGGTGTGTAAAAGTCACCCAGAATTATTGTGTTGTGGTCTATTTGAACTTGAGAAGAGTTTGTGTGATGAAAGTAGATTTCCCATTTTGATGAATATTTCCCTTGAGCAGTATGAAATGTCCTTTTGATTAACTTTGGCTTGAAGTCTACTTTATTTGATATGAGGATGAAACCCCTGCTTGATTCCACAGTTCATGTGAATGTATGATATTTTTGTTTATTTTTGGTATTTAACTTGACTTGGTTTCTCCTTTGATTGGTTTTTCCCTTAGTGAAATACCTCCCTCTGCTGATTTTCATTCTTGTTTTTCATTTTGTCTTCATGGAATATTTTGCCAAGGATGTTCTGTAATGCCAGTTTCTAGCTATAAATTCTTTTGATTTTTTTTTATCATGGAAGGTTTTTATTTCATCATGAAATCTAAAGCTTGACTTTGCTGGATATAAGATTCTTGGTAGGCATCCATTTTTGTTCAGAGCTTGACATATGTTGTTCCAGGATCTTCTAGCTTTCAGGGTCTGGGTTGAAAAATCTGCACATAACCTAATTAGTTTCCTCCTATGTATAATATAATTTCTTTCTCTAGTGGCTTTTTAAATTCTCTCTTTATTCTGTATGCTAGGCATTTTCATTATAACGTGCCCTGGTGTGAATCTGTTGTGATTTTGTACATTTGGAGTCCTCTTGTATTTGATTTTCCAATTAGTTCTTCATTAGTTCTTTCTTTTGGAAAACTTTCTGATATTATTTCATTGAAGAGATTGCTTCTTCCTTTGGTTTGGAATTCTATGCTTTCCTCCATCCCAATAATTCTTAAATTTGGTCCTTTTACGCTATCCCATCATTCTTGATTGTTCTGCTCATGGTTTCTTACCATCTTTACTGTGTGGTCGACATTCTTTTCAAGATTATATATTTTGTCTTCATTGTCTGAGGTCCTATTTTCTAAGTGATCTACTCTGTTGGTGATGCTTTCTATTGAGTTTTTATTTTGGTTTATTGTTTCTTTCATTTCAAGGATTTCTGTTTTTATTTAGAACCTCTATATCCCTTTTGCTTCCTATATTTGTTCATGTAGCTCTTTGTCAAAATGATCTTTTATGCCTGTATGTGCTCTCTAATGTCATCCTTTAATTTACTGAACATTTTAATCATGTACATCCTGAACTCCTTCTCTGTCGTTTCTTCTGCTGTGCTGGTCATGGATTCTAATAATGTAGTGTATTGGTTTGTTGGAGGCACTTTGCTGCCTTGTTTTTTCATGTTGCTCATGTTTTTCCTTCTTGCACTGTGAATCCAAGACATTATCGTTTTTACCTATAGGTTTGTAGTGTCCCTGCAGTTTTCCAATACCTCTCCTCTATGGTGGAGAACAATGTGAACAGATCGCAATACAAACGATATTCAATGTTAAATAGTTGCTATTCAGACATTTACACTTTTGTCACAATATACAGAAATGGTGAGTTCAATTATTATCTACAATATAAACAGTAGGTTCTCAAAAGGGTCTACAGTTTCTGATGGTGGGTAAAGAAGTGGGGTGAGGTGTAGGATGAGATGTTAAGGGTGTAGGAGGTGAGGATATAGAGTTACTAGATCTTAGAAAGCATGAAAGAAGAATCTAAAGAAGTTGGTTAGTAGCAGGAGAAGAGAGAAAAAGTGATTTTTCGGGAGACAAGTAAGTGGAAAGACAGTAAATACAGAAAACAAACATAAAAATTAAGAAACATAAAAAATGTAAAAATAGGAGATAAAAGAATATACACACCACTGTAATAAACTATTCAGACATCCCAGTCCTCAGTAGCCTAATTCATGAAAAGTACTACCACTAATGTTGGGGATGTGAGGGCAGGGGGAGAGAGAGAGAGAGAGAGAGAGAGAGAGAGAGAGAGAGAGAGAGAGAGCCCAAAGGAAGATTCAAGGATGGTTTCTGTTGGAGATCAGTGTCTTTCCAGCCTCCCTCTCATCCCACAGGAGGGGTGGTCTGCTGTTGGCTGGCATCTCCGCCCTCAGGATGGTGATGGTTTAGGGGTGGGAGGGTTGGTCCTGGGGGTGGAGCTCCTGGAGGTGGGTATAGCACTTGCTATTCCCCCATGGGAGACCGCACCCCAAGGATCTCCTTTGGGGCCCACTCGTAGGACGTGGGTGCCTGGTCTTATCTCCTTATATTGTCTGTAGACCTCACAATGCCTGGTCTCTGAACTGTATCTCCCACCCCCTCCTTTTCTACTTCCCCATCAGGAACCTTCTGTGCAGAGGTCTGGGGGCTGCGCTCTGGGGGCTGTGCACCTGTCGCAGAGACCTGTTTTATATTGGGCTGTTCAGGACTCAGTTTCACAACCTGGTTTTTCAAGGAATGGATCAGCTACGTAGCTGCAGGCACTGTGCTGGGTTAGTGACTGCCAAGGAGAGGGGGAGTTGGGGACTTGGGTGCCTTGATATTGTTTCTAAGCCCCAGCTGGTGATCCAAGCTGGGAGTTGACCAGCTAATGATGGTGGTGAAGGTGTCCCAAGATAGAGTGGCTGCTTTCAGCAGTGGGGTGTCAGGTTGGGTGGGGCCAGACAGTGGCATTGTGGCTGGCAGCTGTCACCAGATCCAGTGCAGTGTCCCCAGGTGCAGGCTACCACGTGTTACAGTGCCCCAAGATGGAGGTGACTGGAGAAGCCCAATGTTGGTAGATGGGGGTCCACACGGTAGTGGCTGCCAAAGCTCCTGTGCCGGTGCTAATGCTGGTGGTCCTACTCAGGCCCCCGGAGGAACTGCATGGACGAGGGGCCAAAGGTAAAATTGGACGCCCATTTGTTTCTACAGCCAAAGCTCGGTTAAGAGCAGAATCTGATGTGCCCTCTCCCTCCTTGCCAGAGAGGAGTCCCTCCATCCCAGCACGGGGGACAGCTGCCTGGAGCTCAGGCAAAGGAGCTGCTGAGACAGGAGAAACCAAAGAGTGGTGCAGAGAGGGAGGTGGAGGGGAAGTGCCCGGAAGGCAGAGATGGAAATCACAAGGGACGTTTTCAGGGAAAGAGAAACACAAGTAAATATCTCACAAACCATTAGGCAGAGGCAAGCTCAGTACTGCAAACAGATGGCTTCTGCTTTCCCCCACCAGCATGGAACCAGAATGGCTGGGAAGTTCTGGGACACAGTTCCCCATATGAGGAAGGGGAAGCGCCCTCTGCAGTGGGACCTTAGGATGTGGACATTAGGACGAGTGTCTTGGAGATGGACACCAGAAAATACCCAGGGCTCCTGCCCTCCAACCGATAAAAAGTCCCATCCAGAGGTCACGGCTGGCTCATGGCACGGCCCTCCCTAACTCCATGGCATGCACCTGAGCCACTCGGCACCCCATCCCAACCATTGCCATGTTCTGCAGGAGACTCACAAGCCCAAGGGGCTCCTCTGAGTTCCGGAACTCACCTGGACCCTCAAAGGAAGATTTCTCTCCCTAAGTCAACTATGGGTGGACAAGGCACATAAAGTGGCCTCTTTCTTGCCCAGATGAGTGTTGAGCTGACAATGAAGTGACAGTAGTTCCCTCTTCTCCAGCACTCTCTCTATGTGCTGCGTTTCCCCCTAAACATGCACAGAGGTGACAAAGATTAATTTATAAGTTAGGCACAAGGGAAAGACTAGTGACAATAACTGATGGTAAAGGGAACCAGCATCACCAAATGACGTCATCAAGCTTACGTGCATGGGATTTCTCTCTCCTGAGAGAAATTGGTCTCTAGACCAATGCCCATGTTTCCAGACCCTGCTGACCCTGGGTGGCGGAAGCTGTGTGAATCAGAACAGATGAGGGCGACCCCCATACTCAGGAGAAGAGGCCAAGCCCTCTCTCACCTCAGCTCCAAGACCAGGTTTCTGCCACTTTCCCAAGTTCAAGGCTCCCCTTGGCCCTTCCTCAGAAGCTGCGAGTCCAGTGGTGGGCGCTGAGCTCCCGAGTGGGCACTGTCTCCCTGGGCCAGCACGCGCCTCTGGGCTGTGAAGTGGGCTGGTGGTGGCCTCCTCCTCTGAGGGTGGCTTCCAGGACTCAGCGAAGACTGTGAGTGGCACAACGAGGAGTGCACCTTGGAGATGTTAGCCACCATCACGCCTGTCTTTCCCTGCTACGGATCCATGGCTCCCTTTGACCTTGCCCCAGGGAGCTAGGTTCAGTCACTTGCAGCCTGAAGACCAGAGAGCAGGGGCAGACATTCTGACAGGAGTTTAAAAACGGGGCCCACAGTTCAGTTATGAGAAAGCCCTTGCAAATCATCTCCAGGTCAGCCCCCGCCCTTCACCCCTTTGCACTATGCCTCACCCAGCTCTGGTTCCCCAGAGAACAGGAGGCCACTTCTCTCTGGAACTCCCTGGCCTCGACGTCCTTCCCAGCCCGGCACTCGATACCAACACGGGTTACCTGGGAACAGTCTAAGCTTTGGCAGGTGCTGAAAGTTGCATTATTGCATCTTACCTCCAGCGTGCCCCTGAGGGGTAGGAGGGCAGGTGCTACATCTGCTGCTGAGCACTGGGAGCAGGCTGATTTCTATCCATCGAGTCATCCCCCCATCCCTTAACAGCAGCTTTCTGCCGTGCCTAGGGCAGGCAGAGATGGAGTCTGCAGGGTTCTGAAGCTTTTGTGCACCCAGTACCCTGATCACCGGAGCACTTCTTGCCTCCCTGAGAAGCACTTGAGCTCCCGGTGTGAACTGCAAAGCCCACGCCTCCCCTCCCCAGGCTTTGGGAGGCTATTCCTGAACTCCCTCCTCCAGCAGGAAGGCCTGGGAGGTTACCTCCAGAGTCTGGGTAAGGAGATTAGGTCTGGAAACTTCTGTCTAGGACAGCACCACTCAGAAATCCCCAAGGCAAGAGAAAAACAAACAAAAAGAGAACTTTGGCCATTTATTAAAGGGAAGGGAAAATAGCTAGAGCAGAAGAAATTAATATCATAAATTATATCAGTGAATTGTCCTGCTTCATGAGAAAAAGAAAATAAAGGTTCCCTGGGTTTTTAACTCACCTGTGGCCACATTGCCTGGAAGAGCTCCCAGGTCACTGACTCCTGCTTTTTTTCAGCCGTCATGCGTTTGTTGAATGAATAGGCCAAATCCACTGCAGTCAGCGGCAAGGTCCACAAGAAACCCCACTTCAACCTACTTGGAGTCACAGGTCAGCCTTGTGGGCAGATGAGGAGATGTGCTGCTCCCTGCTCCTCCCTCTGAGCACAATAAGAACCTGGCTCTACAGGAAGCAGCACAGAGATGGCACGATGGCAAGAGAGGGCACCAGTCAGGGTTCTGGGACCCAAAGAGCCATGTGCTGGTGGGGTCTCTGGTTTCTTTTTACACCATAAATCTTGGAGTGGAAGAGGCTGAGAACCTGGAAGTGCCAATAAGCAGAGACCAAAAAGAACAAAGAAAAATGTCCCAAAACTGTTCCTGTTCTTTTGGGTCCAGAGTTTCTCTCTGGACCCAAAAGAACAGGAAAGGGACAACATAGTGGGAGGGGGCCAAGTAGGGACTTGGAACCTCTACAGGGGCACCCAGGAGAAGCCCCCGTGCAGTCGAACCTCCGTCAACACACCCTGGTGGTCACAGGGACACTCGCCCGCGGTGTCAAGGAGACCCCCTGGGCAGCAGCAAGGCAGCGTCTTACTTCTCCACCTAGAAAGCTATCAGTGACAGGCGGTGGAGGGCCCCCTGGCTGTGCGCAGAGGCTGAGGGCGGGACCTGGACTTCCCCTTGGCCTGGTAGCCAACACTTCCCTGCCAGAGAGACGTCAGAGGAAGCCATAAAGCAGAAGGTCTAACTAAATTCTATAGTCTCACCACATAAAGCCCTGGATGTCTTCAACGGAAAATTACTTACTGAATTGATAAAGAGTCACTACAGGAAATCTCAGCTAACATAGAAAAGTGAACGACCTTCTTAAGATCACAAATAATGCAAGATAAGGGGGCTGGGTGGAGCTCAGTCAGTGGTGGAGCTCCTGCTTAACAGGTAAAAGACCCTGGCTTCTTTTCCCAGCACAAGGACACCCCCCCCCCTCTGAGGGCCATTGCCAAGTAGGAATGACGCATGGATATTTCCTTGCCAGCATACCCCATGTTAAATGGACTTGCCTTGGACATTGCATGTGTCTTTGAGAAAGGTGACCCTGCTCAAGGACCAGGGTGGATCCAGGATTAGGGTGTATCCTGCAGGTTTTAGGAAGTTATCCAGGTTTAAGACAATTTGGGTTTAGGGCGTTCCTGGTTCAACACAAGTTTAGACAATCCGGGTTTAGGGAAATTGCAGGTTGAAGGTTATTCCTGCTGGGAGTAGGGCGTGCCTGCTGCCTGAGTTCCTGCTGAGTTCTCCTGGAGAGAAAGTTTTGGGAGGTGAATTGGGGGCAGAACTTGGATTTCCCCAGAGCGTGTGTGGAGGCTGGTGTGAGTTTGGGAATAAAGGATTGCTGTTTGAACCTACAAAGCTGTGAGTGCCTCCTGACCTTGTGCCCAGCCAAGACATTGGCACCCGCCAAAAAAAAAAGAATGATGCAAGATGTCTGTGCTTTGGCCATTTTTTATTTACCATAGTGCTGGAAATCCTAGCCAGTGTAGTAAAGCAAGAAAAAGAAATAAAATAACATAGATTGAAAACAGAAAAAACTAAAACATCCCTAATTTCAAATGCCATGATTGTTTACATAAGAAATCTATAAAAACAACTCCTGAAACAGTACATAAGTTCAGCAAGGTTACAGGAAGTAAGTACACAAAAATAAATTTTATTTCTATGTTCTAGCAAAGAACACATGAGCACTGATATTAAAAACATTATGTTTGGGGTTTTTATTTATATATAAAAGCAGAATGCATTACAATTCTTATTACATATATAGAGCTCAATTTTTCCTTTCTCTGGTTGTATACTCACATAGCATACTCACACCAATTTGTGTCCTCATACATGTACTTGAAGTCCATCATGTTCAACCATTATTAATTACTCCCTGTCCCCTCCCTTCCCCTCCCAACCCTCTGCCCTATCTGGAGTTCATCTATTCCTCCCATGCTCCCCTTTCCTATCCCACTATGAATCAGCTTCCTTATATCAAAGAAAACATTTAGCATTTGTTTTTTTGGGATTGGCTAACTTCACTTAGTATTATCTTCTCTAACTCCATCCATTTACCTGCAAAAGCCATGATTTTATTATCTTTTATTGCTGGGTAATATTCCATCGTGTATATATGCCACATTTTTTTATCCATTTATTTTTTTGAAGGGCTTCTAGGTTGGTTCCACAATTTAGCTATTGTGAATTGTGCTGCTATAAAAATTGATGTGGCTGTGTCCCTGTAGTATGCTGTTTTTAAGTCCTTTGGGTATAGACTGAGGAGAGGGATAGCTGGATCAAATGGTGGTTCCATTCCCAGTTTTCTAAGAAATCTCCATAATGCTTCATATTGGCTGCACCAATTTGCAGTCCCACCAGAAGTGTACGAGTGTGCCTTTTTCCCCACATCCTCACCAACACTTATTGTTGTTTGTATTCTTAATAGCTGCCATTCTGACTGGAGTGAGATGAAATCTTAGAGTGGTTTTGATTTGCATTTCTCTAATTGCTAGAGATGATGAGCATTTTTTTTCATATATTCGTTGATTAATTGTACGTCATCTTCTGAGAAGTGTCTCTTCAGGTCCTTGGCCCATTTATTGATTGGATTATTTGATTTTTTGGTGCTTAGCTTTGTGAGTTCTTTATATACCCTAGAAATTAGTGCTCTATCTGATGTGCGAGGGGCAGAGACTTGCTCCCAGGATGTAGGCTCTCTGTTCACCTCACTGATTGTTTCTTTTGCTGAGAAGAAGCTTTTTAGTTTGAGTCCATCCCATTTATTGATTCTTGATTTTAATTCTTGTGCCACAGGAGTCTTATTAAGGAATTTGGGGCCTAATTCCACATGATGGAGATTAGGGCCTACTTTTTCTTCTATTATATGCAGGGTCTCGGTTGTATTCCTAAGTCCTTGATCCATTTTGAGTTGAGTTTTGTGCATGATGAGAGATAGGGATTTAATTTCATTTTGTTCCATATGTATTTCCAGTTTTCCCAGCACCATTTGTTGAAGAGGCTATCTTCCCTCCAATGCATGTTCTTGGCACCTTTGTCTGATATAAGATAACTGTTGTTTTGTGGGTTAGTCTCTGTGTCCTCTATTCTGTACCATCGGTCTACAGTCTGTTTTGGTGCCAATACCATGCTGTTTTTGTTACTATTGCTCTATAGTATATTTAAGTTCTGGTATAGAAAAACACTATAATGTTTATAGTCATTCAAAAAAAAATGCTCAGTGATAAACCTAAAAATAGGTTTAGGACTAGTATAATAAAACCTTGAAAACTCTGATTTAAAAAAAAATAGGGGGCTGGGGATGTGGCTCAAGTGGTAGCGTGCTCGCCTGGCATGCGTGCGGCCTGGGTTCAATCCTTAGCACCACATACAAACAAAGATGTTGTGTCCGCTGAGAACTAAAAAATAAATATTAAAAAAATTTAAAAAAAGAAAAGAAAAAACTAAAAGGGAAAGAAAGAAAAATGGAGAGACACACCATATTCATCAATTGGAAAACAACATACTAAAGATAGAGATTATCCCCAAATTAATATGCAGGTTTAATACAATTTCTATTAAAATCCCAGCAAGATGGTTTTTAGACATAAACAAGATTAGCCTACTTTTTAAGAAAAGGCAAAGAATTAAATAGTTAAAATAGACTTGAAAAAGAAAAACAAAGAGGAGGTGAAATCAGTCTACCTGATTTAAATATTTATTATAGAGTACAATGATCAGGACTATTTGTGTTGCCCCCCACCACCACCAAAGGGGGAAAAACATAAAATTGATGGGATAGAATAGAAACTCAGAATCAATCATATTTATACAAACATGCCCCATGGATTTTTGACAAAGTTATAAAAAAAGATCGTTGGAGAAGAAATTATGTCTTTCAATAAATGATGTTGAAACAATTAGACATCCATAGGCAAAAGAAGAAAAAACAATAACAAAAAAAGAAACAGACTTAAGTCTCTTGTCTTAAATATTAACTTAAAATATACCATGCTTAAAAGTAAAACAATAAAACACTTAGGGAAAAAAAATTAGGAAAAAATCTGCAGGATCTAGTGTCGAACAAAGAGTTCTTAACAAGAAAAACATGAAAAATGAGCAAATTGAACTACATCAGAATGAAAAATGTTAACTATGAGAAAGACCCCCTTACAAACATGAAAAGATGAATTCCAGGCCAGGAGAAAACACTCACAAACCTTGCCTCCAACAATGACCTAGGATCTTGATATTCAACAGCAAAAACCAGTCGACCCAACCAGACAAGAGTCAGGACCCACGGACAGACACTTCACTGAGAAGACGTGCAGACAGCAGTCACCCGAGGAACGTTCCGCATCACTGGTGCTTAGAGGAAGGCAAATCACAGCCCCAGTGAGGCCCCGCGGAGTCCATCAGAATGCCCAACAGGGGCAGGCCCAGTGTCACGCAGCAGGCCCCAGGGTGTGGGGAGCTGGGCTGCTCATGGCTGCCAAGGCCAGGGCTCGGCCGCTTCACAGCACGGCGTGCCCGTTTCTTTAAAGGCTGAAGATGGAGTTGGCACGACACAGCAGTGCACCTCAGAGATTTTATTCCAGAGAAACAAAAACTCAACATCCACAAGAAAACCTGAACATAAGTGTTCAAATCCCTTTTGTTTGTCTTAACCCCAAACTGGGAGCAATCCAGACGTCTTTCGACACTGGATAGTTAAACCGTGTCCAACCATCCCAGGAATACTACTGAAAAAGAGGGGACTGTGGACACGCACTGCCTCCCTGGCTCTCCAGAGAGTTCTGGGAAAAGCCAGTCCCAGAGGTTACATGCTGTCACTTTCTGGAAATGACAAAATAGCACAAATGCAGAAGAGAGATCCTGGGGGCTGGAGAGGGTGGCAGGGGCAGACAGGGAAGGGTGTGGCTGCAAAGGGCAGTCTGAGGATTCTCATGGGGCCCAAGGCCCTGCATCTCGCCTGTTGCCAGGGTTGACGCCTGGTTGTGACACTGTGCTACATGGCGCAAGACCCCACCACCAGGGAAAACTGGGCAGAGGCCACAGGGGACGTCCTGATGCTCTTTCCCAAAACTGCTTATGATTCTACAGTTGTCTCAAGATTAAAAGTGTAATGTCTAAACGGGCACAGGACAGTCGTCAGCCAGGCTCAGATGGAGCCTGGGCAGTGAGTGGACTTCACAGGAAGCCCCCAGGATCCCGAGGCAGTGGAGGAGCTGTGGGGAGGACTGGGGAGAGGACAGGCCCAGGCCATCTGGGGCCAGAAGCAACAGGCTGCTGAGCAGGAGGGCCTTGCAGGGGGCTTTGCACTGTCCCTCTCAATCGTCAGCAGGATCAAGGGAGGGCAGGGCCCTGGACCAACCATCACAGAGCCAGCAGCCTGAGTGAGGAGGGGACAGTGGCCCAATGCCCACACAGAGGGACTTTGCTCCTCACTAAAAGTGTGTATGTGCGTCACAGGGGTGGGCAGACAGTGGTGGGGGACACCTGCCTCAGCCCCTGGCTGTCCGTGTCGTCCCAGGCCCGTACCCAGGCCCCAGAGCCTCAGTCTTGAGCCGTGAAATGGCAATGACAGCAGTGCAGCTGTGACTGTTGACAAGCGGGGTGGCTCAGGTGCTGCAGAGGAGGGAGGAGCCCGCCCCCCGTCAGCCCCCTCCTCCCTGCATGCTCCCCACATGGTTGGCTCCTCTTTGCTTCCTGAGCTGAACTGTGGGGCAGGAAGTTCACCAAGGGGAAAAAATGGTGGATAGTGCACAGAGGAAGCTCTAGGCCTCCAACTCAACATGAAAAATGCAGTCATCTGACTTTTCACGGATGCCCATTCCATCTCGGTTACGTATTCACCATCAGTTTCCCTCGCATGTCTCTGGAAACAGCCTGAGTGGGGGACCAGGGGACCTGGGGTGGAACCCTGGTCCACGGAATCAATACTTGAGACACACAGACAGACTCTTTCCCCAGGTGCTGTCCTGGGCTGGGATCCAGCTGCAGAAATGCCAAATGTCCAGGGAGGGTGACCAGCGGTCCCACATCAACAGAGCCCCACTTGCTCACAGGTCACAAGAGGCACAGCATGGCAACCAGGTGGCTGGAGTCACAACTGTAGAGATCGGGTTCTCAGGTGGGCACACAAAGGGAGACCTTGAAGGGCCAGCAGTACTGAAGAGATGAACCCCACGTCCCCAGTCGGCCTCTGGAGGGCTCTTCCCATACACGAGTCCCCCAGCCAAATCCAAGACGGATGTCTATCGGGTGTGAGGCCCTTGGAGCAACCTCAAACCTGCCAGTCTAGGCAGGAGCTTCAGCCTTCAAATCCTCACCTGGCTCTGTCTGCCACACTTGGGGTGGGGACCCTCTGAGTCCACCCTGTGTGAGCTCCCAGCATGCAGAAGAGCTCCTGGCACCTGCCGACCAGCCTGGGCCCAGCTGGGGGCTGGAGACTCAGGTCTTAGAAGAGCTCAGGTGTAGATCTGCAGCTGAGTGGGGGATGGTCTGCCCAGTGCTGCCCACTCAGGCTGCCCCCTCCAGCGGGGCAGGCTCCAGAGCCCAGTGCTGAATGTCAAACCACCAGACTGTGAGCAAGTTTGTAGTCGCAAGGCACATTCCTCAGAATTCTTCTTAGCAGGTGGGGAGGCTGGGAAGCCACACATGTCCCCAGAGACTCTTGTGGCAGGATGCTGGGAACTGCTGGTGGGACCATCCGGGTCAGAGACAATCCAATATGCCAAGCCAGCCTCACCTCCTTGGTGCTTCATAGTCCCCTGGACATGTGGCTCGCCCGTCCCACCCTCACCAGGCACCGGGTGCAGGATCTCCGACCTGAGGCCATGCCTGGGCCCCTCCTCACCCCCCTGGTTTTCTGGGCTCCACTTGTTCTCATTGGATGCCAAAGTTTTCCTCAACCAACAGCTAGCGGTTCACACTACCCCATAAGCTTACATTTAACTTGTTATTATTAATTTTAACTCAAAGTCGTTTTGTCCATGGTTCACTCCGGACTGAGGCTGAAACCCTTGCCAGGGAGCCCAGCAGGGCCCTCCGCCTACCTTGGTCCTTCTGCATTTGATTCAGGGCCTGCCTCTGGTGGACACAAGTGCAGTCCTCACCACTGCGACGAGAACCCCAAACAATGACGACTCAGCCTCTGCTTTACGCTACAAGAAGAATTGTTTAAAATAAGTGCGTGCAGTCATGGGGACACTGTTGCCCAATGTCCCTGTCACTGCAGAAGCAGGAGTGAGTTTAGGGTTCTGTCCCCACCCAGGGTCCTGGGCATAAAATAACACTATCCCAGAGCCACCCCAGTGTGAAAACCTACCAATTTCCCACTTCTGCCCAGATGATGGGGTTTGCATTTGTGATCATGGGGGAGATTTTGTTTATAACATACGTTGAAAAACAAAAATCCAATTACACCAAAATCTGAAGTCCATCAGGGTCTGCAGACCCATGCCCATCCCATAGGAGGATGGAAAATCAGACACCACTAACAGAGTGCATGCTTCGGGACTTCCTTAGGACCACTCCTCCTTCCTTATCCCCTCCCTTCTCCCCTCCCTCCTCCTGCCCCTCTGCCTTCCTCAAGGACCAGTCACCCCTGCGTTCGTGATGTTGGAGACACTGTCCCGTGCACTTCACACTTGGTTGTCGTTACTGTTCTTTTCTCTCCCTGATCCATCTTGGGTCTTTTCTGCTGCTCTGTCTGATGCCCAGGAGTCTTGGGTGGGCTGTGCCCCTTGCTGGGGAAGCTGCCCGGACCACCTCCTTCCAAACGTCTGAGCCTCCAGGACGTGTGCACGATGGCTCTCGAGGACTGCCTTGTCCATCCACGTGCTCCCTTTGCCATTTTACCCACCTCTTACTCTGCAGGTGGCATTGATCAGAGTTTTTTTGGAGCCTCCTGCTGCTCACTGTTTTCTGCAACATTGTCTGAAGTCTGACCTCTACGCACACAGATTGTGTCCACTGAGTCCAGGCAGTGAGCCTTGCCCTGCAGCCCGTCACCTCTCACCCACTGTACGGCCGTCTGGGTGTTCCCCTTCTTGGGGTGTTGTGGCCCTTCTCCCAGTGACGAGCCAGGACCCAGCTGTTGTGCCCATCTTCAACAACAGCACCAAGACAATCGCCTCTTGCCCCGAGGTCACCAGCCTGTGACCACAAGCCAGGGTGTCTTTCTTTCCCGCACAGGATTCAGGAGCCGTCTTGGGCAACACCAGGTCTCGCCATGCAAATCACTTTCATCATTTGCCATGAACTGGCCCAAATGTGTCAATGGCCAACCCACAGGTGGAGAAAAATGTTTGTTTTAAAAATGACCTAAAATTGACCTGAGTGGCAATTAAAAGTGGCCGTGCTCTGGGAGTGACAGACTCTTCCTTCCCAAGGTTAATAAGCGTGTACCATCCTGTGTTCAGGATGAAGACACATCGACAGCTGTGTCAGCTGAGACGGTGAGGCCCGGGACAACTTCTCTGAGATTCCACCCCTGCTGCCCAGCAAGGCCTCCAGGTTCTCCTCAAGGGTCTGTGGTTGTGGGGGACACCTCCTGCGTGTGCAGCAGAGATTCGTGGGACCAACACCGGGAGCCCCTCAGTGTGGGTGGGCACCTCTCACGGCTCGAGGTCATCCCAGTCATGTCAAGTTGTCAACCTGAAGCGTAGGAAGCACCAGGGCAGCTGCAGGGCTGCCTGTGGCTGAGCCCAGGGAGGGGACAAACAAGAAAACTCAAAGCCACCCGAGGACCTAGTCCTGGAACTAGGGCTTCGAGGATGCCCTGGGGTGTCTGGTGACGCTCGCTGTCCTTTGAGCCTTCCTGGACCCATGCTGCTGGCCCACCCTGTCCCCTGTGCTGTGATTCAAGTGAACTGTCCACAAGTCACATGTTGGGAACTGGGTCTGCAGGGTGACAGGTGGGACCTTGAAGAGGTGTGCAGATCATCAGGGCTCTGCCCTTCTGAGGGGTTCCCTCTCTCTCTCATAGGTGATGTCCTTTGCCAGGTTACCACACAGCCTGATGGCCCTCGGCAGACGCCAGGGCCTTGACCTTGGGCTCCCGTCTATGGGACTGTGAGAACTTGTGACCCAGGCTCAGGTGTTCTGCTACAGCACCCCAAACAGACGGAGACACTCACCACCCGCCCTGCCCCGCCCCTGCCATGGGTTGGCACCCTGGCGTCTGCACATGGCCAGCTGTGCGACTCTGACTCCCTTGTCCCCCTGCACGGGTCACACTCTGGCCACCTTGCTCCAGATGCACTTGGATTCCTGCAACTCCTGTAAGAAGCAGCCAGCCCAGCTCTCCTGAGGGCCAGGTCCACACCTGTCCTGCAGCCTGGGACAGAGGGGCTCCCTTGGCTTAGCCTGAGAAGCCTTGTCAATTCATCCTCTGGGGTCCCCGCACCCTTGCAGGTCCTGACCTTGCCCTGCTCATGGCCCTTCTCCCCGGGCTGGGCACTGCAGCACCTTGGCTGGGAGGGGATAGAGCGTGGACCTGCCCAGGCTGTGGCCAGCACCAGTTAGCTGCCTGGACTCATTCATGTGTCCACGATCCACTACTGAGAGAGGCCAAGAGGCCACTCTCCACCCCACACCCTGGGACGGTGAGCGCTCCAGGCGCCTCAGAGTCCAGACACAGGGATCACAGAGGCCGTGCCTTCCTTCCCCCTCGCATCATCATTGTCCTGGGAACCGTGAGGATGGCCGTGTGCCACGTCCTGTCCAGATCCTGCTTCCGGTCTCCACTGCCACAAGCCCACACAGGGCGGTCTCCAGCTCCCGGAACCTCCCGCCTGCCCTTTCCTGGTGACCTAGCTCCCCTTGGCCCTGGGATCCCTCAGAGCTTCTGCCCAGTGAGGTCTGAGCATCCAAGTTTGGGGGTTCCTCATCAATGCAACACCCTCCAGCAGGAACAATGCCCCGTGCCCACCCGCAGAGTGGAGCCCAGGAGCTGGCAGACACCCTGCCCCACTCAGGCCCGGCCAGAGCCTCAGAGCCAGGGGTCTGCACATTTCATGCTCGTTTTGAATACAGTGGTGTCACTGGTGCCCCACACAGTCACCTGGGATGCCCAAACAGCACCCCAGCACATACATTAGGAGCTGGCCGGGGTCCAAGGGCAGGGGCTGCAGTGGGCAGCTGAGCAGAACCACCTGAGGTGGCCCAGGTGGAGGACCGGACTGCCTGCCCCTGATTCACAGCCCTTTGTCAACCCCCACCCCCCTGCACCCTCTGCACCCTGCCGGAAACAACTGTCCTTTCTAACTTGGTCCTTTGTCTACATCGTGGGGCTGCCCAGGCCTCATGCCTGTCCCAAGTCACTGAGCACCAGGACATGTTTGCTCGGGCCCACAAGGACATGAGGGTGTGGTCTTGGCTCTGTTCTCTTTTGGGGAGACACAGAATAAGAAATGAGAAGGAAAGCCTGAGCCCACGTCCACTTCCTCATTCACTCTTGTTTAGGAAGCCCCAGGATATTTTCTTGATATCCAGCAGGTACATGGGCTTGAGAAGAACTTTACGGCCCAAGCCAGCCAGGCGAAGCTGGCAGCGGGCTCTGGTCCAGCTGTGTGATGGGCCAGCAGAGCCTTCCCACTCCTGAGAGCTCCCTGCCACCCTGGGCAGGGGGAGGCCGAGTCCTGGGACTGCCCCCACCTGCCTTCTGGACCTGTCTGTCCAGCCCTCTCCCTGCCTTCTCTGGTGTCTAGAGCTGGCCCTTCTCTCCTACCTCCCAGAACGGCTCTGGGCATCTGAGGTGGGCTGTTTGCCCTCATACCTTGTAGGGGCGCTGGTCGGGGAGCTCCACCCCAGCAGGAGCAGCGAGGGAGGCTGACCAATGTGGGAGGTCACCTTGCTAACCCGGAGCAAACACAATCCTCCCTGTGTCCAGAGCTCAATGAAAGAAGAAAAACAGTGTTAATGTGTCTTTAGCACTAAAAGAAGTGTCCTCCAAAGCCACCTGTCAAACCTCTGGGCTCTGTTTCTAAAGTTCTCCTGAGTCTCTTCCACAGAGTCTTCTGGGCTGGGGCAGAGGGGAGCCCTGCAGAGAGCAGGATATTGCCAGCGTCTCTGGGGGACAGGGAGGGGTGAGAGCCGGCCAAGGGAGGGCTTGAGGTTTGGAGGCTTTTTTTGTAACGAATAAGGAGAGACAGGAAGGAGGCCCTGCTGGGAGCTTAGGAAACGGTCTGCTTTGACTCTCCTGCACGTACCTTTCTTCATGGGGACTGGGGACTGAATGCAGGGGCACTCGGCCACATCCCCAGCCCTATTTAGTATTTTATTTAGAGGCAGGGTCTTTTGCTGAGGCTGGCTTTAATGTAGCTTTTAATTCACAAAGAGAAAGAGCCACAGACTGTCCCCTCCAGAGAGTGAGACTAGGAAGGTGTCGTGAAAGGGGAGCGTGGTGAATCATGGGAAGACAGAGGGGGGCAGGGGTCGGCCCATTGGGGCCGAGACAGCGAGGGTGGGGGGACCAGGAAGGCCGGGCACACCCTATGGCCTCTACAGCAGGTGCAGGGAGCAGGCCGAGTGGTAAGGGAAAGCGGGAAAGAGCTGAGTCCCGGGCCAGGCAGCCTTTGCAGCTGAAGGATTTTGGTTACTACAGCTACTTCTGGAGGTGAAGCCTTGAGTGCGGTGCTGGTTCCAAACTCCCCCACAGCACGGGCTGGTGAAGTGGACCCAGGTGGAGCTCCTGGCCAGCATGAGGGACTCGCCCAGGGAAGGAGGAAGCTCAACTCACACCCCAGTCAGGTCCAGCAGCAGGACTGCCACTTGGCCAAGTCCAGACTCAGCAAGCCTCGACGCTCTGGCCCATCAGTGAAGTCTGCCACGGGAGGGGGCAGGGGCTGTGGGAGTGGTGTTTTCCAAACCCGTCTCACTTTGACTGGGAAGATCAGGACCTGCCATGTTTTTAGAACACCCCAGGGAAAATGAACTCTCCGATGCAGCAGATCCTGGGGTCATTTTCAAAACTCCATCATAGAAACATTCATGTCAAAGATTCTACAACCAGGCTCACAAATTTTAAAATATTCTATACCAAACCATGACTATACAGTATCACAGGGAAAGACATAGTCATAATCTGAAGAAAAGGTTTTGCTTTTCTGTGCATGAAATTAGGGGTGTCCTGGAAGGCTGAAGTCACCAGGGTTGGACAGCTGTATGTGCCTGACTTCTAAGACCAGAGAAACTCAGCCACCCAGGACACACGCAGCCATGAAGCCCTGGCTACAACTTCACCCTGCTGAGCTTTATGCCCTTTCCAAGTTGAATAGACTTTAATATATTTGGGGAAGTTGAAATAATATTTTATTGATCGACTTACAACATAATTCAGGAGATGTGCTGTCTCAAAATGTCGTTAGAGAATGTTTTTCATCTGCAGCCGCACCCTGGGAGCATCAGGTGTGATTTTGGAGGGGCCAGCAGAAGCTTCAAGTTCTTGAAGGCGGTGTACTGTGAATCTTGGTGACTTCCACATGCAGGACGCCCCCTTGCAAGACTGCTGTATGGTGTGTTCTGCTCAGCACTGGTGACTAGAAGTGTTCACAGCCTGCGGCCAGCTGACCTAAAGAGGTGCCCGTGCAGGGCCTGGAGCTGCGGTGGGCAGGGTGGCTCCAGACCTGGAGATGTCAGCTCTCCTCTGAGTTCCCCCCAGTGCTTCATGCCTTTTATATAAGAAGGGCATCTTTATAGTCACTTCCAAGATAGCTCAGCTTGTAGGAAGCAAACACATTCAGGACACCTTTTTGAATGAAGGAGGGAAGGAGTGACATGTGGCTGTGCAGAGTTAGACTCTAAGATGAGGAAATGCCTGGACAGGGCCCTTCCTGCTGGACTCCTCTGCCTCCTCTTCTGAGTCTCAGTTCCAGCCTTGGCGGGGGCTCCTGCTGGTGCAGGCTTTCTCAGCACTGGAGAGCCAACTTCTGACCCTGGCAGCCTGGGGCTCAGCGCCCAGGGTGTCCACCATCACAGGGGACTCTGGTCTCACTACAGGGAACTCTCTGCAGCCTTCCTCCAACCTGCAGAGGACAGGAGCATTGAGGCCCCGCAGCCTTAGACCCTGAGGTGGCAGGGCACCCTCCTGGAGCTGCGAGGCTGCGTTCTGTTGGTGTAAGAGGCTTGGAGGTGCCTGAGGGTGAGTGAGACGGCAATCAGACTGTTAGTGCGCACGCACACCTTGACCACAAGGCTACGTGTCTGGGACGTATAAAGCAACCCTACAAAGCAACACAAAAGCCAGCAGATACTTAAGATCACACACACAAAATTCACAGAAGAAACTCAAAGATCCACCAGATGCATGAAAAGATGCTCAACTTCGTCAGTAAAAGTGGAGCCAGGAGTTAAAGCAAAGGCACGCCATCTCCCACTCATTCACACTGCGTTTGCCAGCTTTCTGCTACTGCTACAAATTACCTGAGATAATCAACTTCAAAAGGGGGAAGGTTTATTTTGGCTCGTGGCTTCAGAGTTTCAATTCATGGTTGATTGGCCTCACTGCTTTGGACCAGCCCATCATGGCAGGAGGATGACAGCCTCACGGGCCAGGGTGCAGGAAAGGGGTTGGATTCCCACTCCCTTCAAGGGCATATTTCTAAACACCTAAGACCTCCCACTTGACCCCACCTCTTAAAAGTTTCACACCCTCCCCATCAGGCCCATCTGGGGACCAAGCCCATCTTCAGCACATGGGCCTCCAGGGGACATTGCAGACCCAGGCCATGGCACACCTGCTGGTGAATTTCAAACCTCTAATAACAAGTGTCCGCAAGCACACAGACAAGACTTCTGCCAACACCTTAGCGGGCACTTGAGATGGAGCAGCACCCTGGAGGGCACCTTGGCAGCATCTGGTGAATCTGAAGAGGTGACTCCTCTGTAACCCAATTCTCCGAAAGGGAAAGAGGCACACGGCCGGCCTTATCTGGTCAGCACCCAGTGGTCAGGTAACTTAGGTAGCATTTGGCAGTGCCCACCTGCACCTTGGGGCCTGCTCGACCACTAGGCAACCCTGCTTCCCAAAATAAGGGATTAATTAATGATGGGATGTGATGACTGTGTGCTGGCTTTAGAAAATTTTAACAAGTCCAAACTTTTTTTTCACTCTAATGATTTTCTTGTAACTGAAAAACAAAACAACTCCCAACATGTTAAATCCAAATAGAAAATCTAACCATCAAGCGCCAGCCCCTTAAACGTTTCAGTGTAAGGGATATCAGAACTGCAAGAAGAGAACACGCTGGGGGTGTATTTTCAGCTTTCATGTTCGCTTGAAGCATTCAGTGCAGTCATGTGAGAATGCTTCCAAGAAGGTTCCAACCACCTAGAAATAGCCCATTTTCTAAAAGAATCCAAGCAGATCTGCCAGAGAAAACCCATGTTTCTAAGACGTTGAACCAGATTTTCCTGTGAGGGGATTTTCCTGATGCCATTCCTCATCAGTTCTGCACACATGCACCAGGCTCCCGAGAGTTGGGGTGTGGGCTGGAAGGAGCGTGAGATCATGGCGCCCAGTCTCCTTGTTCTGCAGATGAAGAAAACCTCCAGGTATGTGTTTGGTTTCACTGTGAGAGCTTAGCCGTCTCCTGGGCTCCCTTGGAGATCCTTCTCCACTTTAGCACATCTTCATCCCTGGGAGGGAAGCTCCATAACTGAGCCCTTCCAGAAGATGGGTAGAAGTCTCAGGTCTGGTTTTGTGGATTTATATCTTGATCTTCAAAGGGGCTTCTGGACATAGAATGGGCTGACGTTGCAGGACTCTGCGCTTATGATCTGTGTGGGTGAAATGAAAGTTGAAAACTGGAAAACATGTTTGTAAATGTTGAAACAGGTCCTGAGTCCATTTAAGAGCGCTCACTGAGCATCTACTCAGAAGCAAGCCCTTGTGCCAGGCAGGCACTGCAAGAAGTCCGCCCTTGGTCTCCAACCTCGAGTTTTACAGGCTCCTGACAGAGCTGTCTGCACTAGCCCATGCACACTGGAACGTGCACATTCATGCATCCAGAACAATAAATATTAAAGCAGCAGTTGGTCAAGTTGATGTTTTGTAGAAGTCCAGAGAAGGAGCTTTCTGGGAGATGAAGCAGCAGGACAGTATCCAGAAGGAAGCAGGCAGTGTCAGGCGGTGTTGGAGTTAAACTCACATCACTGCCCTTCGCGTGCAGGGAAGTAGCCATAGGTAGTATGGCCAATTGACAAGGACAGCATCTCTAGATCTAAAGACCTAAAACAGTTTGGCATTGCTTCAAAAAGTCAACCTCAAAACTAGGAATTGAGTCATTTTAAAAATCATCAGATTAAACTGTCCAAGCGACAGCGGAGTGAAGTCATGAAGACCCAAGAAGCTGAGAAGCTGTGACCTGGGTAGATGGGGAGGCTTCTGCAGCAGGCAGAGGTCTTGGGTGAAGGCTTCCACACCTGTCTGAGAGCTGCTGGGAGCCTAGATGGACATTTTTAAGACAATTGCCAGGAAAAGCCAGAATAGCCACAGAGCTTCCCCTGAAGAAGGCGTTCCTGGCAGGTTGAAGGTCAGTCTGCTCAAGAATTAAAATAGCCAAGGGCAGTAGATGGAAAAGTACAAATTGCAAAGACATTCCAGCATTATAAGCTCATAGTAGCATACAGAGATGACTTTGCCAAATCGCTCAGAATTCTTGAAATAAAATTTTAAGTGTATTCTAGAACAAACGGGCTCTCCATGAAGAAACGAAGCAGGCTGAACACCGAGGCAGCCCGCAGCGCAGTTTAAAATAGTACACAACCTACAGCTCCGCACTTAGGGACTGAGACCCAGCCTGCCCCAGACAGGAGCAGGCTGGCCTACTACGTGCTATTCGTGGACCTGTCAGCAGCGAGGTAATTCAAGAGCTGAACTGAGGCCAGGGACCACAGGATCCCGCAGCTGGGTCTGCCTCTGGCACCGCGCTGCCTTCCTGCAGGAGCCAGCCTGCCCCTTTCCTGGAGGCATCCCTCCCACGGGGCTGACCGCTGGCCAAGGGCAAGGTCCAGCCCTGACCAATCAGCGCTCCCCACCTACCTTCGCTCTTGGCTTGGGCGTGTTCATGTGGCCTAGGCTGGGCCAATCAGAGCTCCCCCGGGCTTCTGGCCCTGGAGCTCTCCCTGCTTTGCTGTGGGTAACCCCAAGGCGAGGCCCCATCCCAGGGTCCGCCAGCCCCCTCCCCTGTCAGCCCCATGCCAGCAGCACTGGAAGAGAAGGGGAAAGCATGGCGACTGCGGGAGCCTGCCAGGCCCCTGGAGCCCCGGGGTCCCACCCCCGTGAGCCCCAGGACCCCTGTCCCCAGAGCTGGGGGACGAGGTTGCAGCCCGAGGCGCAGCCCAGACACGTGCTGTGGGCAGTAGGTGGGCTCTGAGAGGCTGCAGCTCGCAGCCCCAGGAAGAACTGGCGCCGCGGTGCAGGCAGGCCTGAGCAGGAGGGCTGCACGTCAGGGGTGATTCTCTCCCGCCCCCGCCCCTGCCACGCAAACCTCGGAGGGCCTTATCGGGTGAAATCCGTTTTCCCAGGCCCTGAGATGTCATTAACTACGCCTAAGTAGCAGTTTGCTAAATGGTACCTGATTATTTCGGAAGAGTTGACCAAGCCCCTGGAATAACACCTGGCTGGGTTTCTTGGAGCCGGTTTTGAATTGGTTACAGAAACATTTCTAGAAAACTCTAAGCTCCAGGGAGATGGGCCTTTTGTAATGCAAGCCTCCCTGCCTTCTGAGGTGGAGTCCTTGGGGGTCTTTCTAGTGATTTGGAATGTTCTGGAACAACTGTGCTGCTGCTCCTCCCCCAGGAGGCCCAGTGGGTGTTTCCTGAGGAGAAATCCCTGCCGGTCCTCTTGAGGATCTCCCCGAGTCCCTGGCAACCTCCAGATCACAGATTGCCTTGCCCCTGCCACCACACCCAGCAACCGTGCACACTGGAGTTGACAGGTAGGAGCTCAGGGAAGATGGTAGAGTCGGGGTGTAAGAAGGATGACGTTGGGGGCAAGACAGGGAGACAAGTCATGTCCCTGTTTGGGATAAGTCCCGTTACCTTGACAACTCCTGCTACTGAGGATTTACCATGTGACATCTCCTCATTTTAAAATGACTAGTGAGGGTAAAGTGGGCAGTATTCTATTAGGTTTTCTAAGTCACCAAGAGGGAAAATTGGACAATATTCTAATAAGGTATCATAAAATAACCAATGGGGCAAATGGAGTGAGCTCTTCAGTCAGGTCCCTACGGGAAGGCCCCACAGCTCAGCATACAGGACCCCAATTTCCAGACCCGGAGCCTTGAGCCTCTCTGTCTTGCTGGGCCCACTCTGCTCTACCTTACAGAGCACCACTTCCACCTTCACCTGCAGTGAGCCTGTGCTTTGCCTGTTCCTTCTGTGTATCTTGCTTAATTCTTTGTTCATGATAGCAAAGTCCCAGACCTCAGCTGGACAGTGCAACCATATCAGAATGGCCTAAGGACACAGAATGGGCTTTTCTGTTGGATTCTGACCTTCACATTCTGGTTCAGAGAGGTTCTGGAATGTTCTGGTCCCTGAATGCTGGGGACCCTGGCTGCTGACTGAGGTAATCACAGATCTCCTTGCCAGGTTGTCACCCAGTGCCTTAAATATGGGGAATGTGTGACCGGAGAGGTCCGTCCATAAGAGGTCTTCTGACTGCGATGCCTGCCTTGTTTCCTGTACTTGTGAGTTCTCAGAGCAGCATACCATGTTTAAATGAAGAATTCAGGGAGTTCGTTGGTTTTCAGATGTTCAGTGAGGACCAGGAGGGGTGGTGGGGCTGGTAGTGGGTGGTAAAGCAGCACCCCATCCCAGGCACATCTACCCCAGGAGCGCCCTGGGACACGTGCTCCTTGAAAGAAAGGTTGGAAAACACCGCAGCACATGACCCAAAGGCCTTGCTGTTCTGTGACACAGTGGATGGCTCATCCCCATGTGCATGGGAAAGACAAAAGGAAATCTGGGTGACCTGGCAATCCCTTGGGAACTGTCCTTGCCTTCTTTGTATGTGGAACCACATGAGCCTTCTCCCATAGCCAGGGGTAACATGACCCCCCTCACCCAAAAGATTTGATAAGTACATGTAAATAATAAAATATGAAGCAGGGAGATAGTTATAGACTTAATTTTATTTTTCCATGTGAAAGAAAATCTTTTAGGTTTTTAAAGAGCTATGTGTATTCTTTAGAGGTTTCTCTTTGAAACAAGTTCTCTTCTATTCTAGGTTAAAACTAACTGGAAGGGGGACATTATTTTGGGCTCTTTATTGACTTATGTGCTTTCACTAGAGCACATTGTGAGTGTTTTCCTTCCATCCCAACATTTCGAGGCTTAGAAAGTGAGAGAAAGGTCAGCAAAGCATGTACAAGCCATAATGCTGTAATTGTTCTGAATTCAAAATGCTAGAAGAGAAATATTTCCACATCCTCAATTTCAGAAGAATAGGGACACTGTTGCCCATTGTGAGTGGCTTCCACCAGCCCTGGACTGCTCCACCACTTAGAAGGCAGTGGGCACAGAACCTTGGCTTTAGGCAGGACGCTTCCACGTCCAGATAACTAACACCAAGCACATCACTGGGCATGCTCAACTCTAGCTCAGATGCAGTCATTTCTTTGCTTTGGATAAAGTTGTTAAAATGCTTTAGTTTCTTCAGTGAGATTGGGAGCAAGTCCAGGGCTCTGGGTCACTTTCCAGGGTGGCTAGAACATGGATCCAGGTATGACCCAGTCTCCATTGCTATTCCCCACCCAAATCCAAGGCCTCCAGAGTCACAAGGACGAGTGAGGTACCTTCTGGACGTTGGCCAAAGTCTGTCCACCAAGCCACCTGGGCTTCCAGAAGTCAGGTCTCTCTGAAGCATGCTGTGGTGGCCCGTGCTTTTCACTTCCTCCTTGAAGGGGAGGGCGCTGGTGAGAGGCGGGCAGAGGGGACAAGGCGCCCCTGAGTGTCCCTCCCTGGTCCTGTCTGTTGGGACACCCCCAAACCTGTGTCTAGGTTCTGTGGTCCCACAGTCCCATCACCCCTATGGGTCAGTCAGCTGGACAGGCAGGGAGTGAGTGACGGTCCCACATTTGTGAGCTCGCCCAGCGCCAGGCATTGTGCTAAGGTTACCAGATGAATAGATATTGTTCCCACTCTCAAGGACCTTATTGTCTAACGCAGGAGAAAGACAAATAAATAACAACAGTATTAAAAAACGCTGCCATCAAAGTACAAACAGTGCATTCTGGAAGCAGGAGGAAGAGGCCATGCGTTGCCTGGGTGTGTCCCTGTGCCATTTGATGTTATGAGAGGTGTAATCAAAAGCAGTTCCCACTACATTGTGATTTCAAAAGAGCTGCTTAAAAAGTGATGCCCCTGCTGTAGGAAAAACCATAGTTATATAGGGTCAGACAGTATCTGTCGTTACAGGCATCCGTTGGAAATCTTGGAATGTAATCCCCTATGGATAGGGGAACTCATATCTTCAATCACAGAATATTTGCCAGGAAGAACTACTGGACTGTAGTGCACTTAAATTACACACCACTTGTTAATCTCTCTCTCTCTTTTTTTCATGGTGCAATGCAAAAAAATAGCTCCATGATTATTTGTTAAATCAATCAACCAAATTAAATATTGATTTAACATGAAAATTTAAAAAAAGAATGATGCCCCTGCTGTGGATTCCTAAAGTTGGCAGAGGATGAGGCAAAGGAAGGGCCGGGGCAGCAAAAGGTTCTTAGGGAGAGGTGGAGAGGTGGAGTGTGGCTGACAGGCTGGCTGGGACCTGCTCAGGAGGACAGAGAGCATGACTCCAGAAGACTTCGAGCAACCACAGCTAACAAGGCCCCGGAGAACGGAGCAAGAATCCACTGAAGGGCTCAGGCTCAGCCTCACCATCAGGCCTCTTGATGCACAACGAAAATAAATAATCACTGAGCAAAGCAAGGGAGGGAAGAGGAACAAATAGGTGATGGGGAAAATGAAACAAGAGCAAGATGGTCGATTTAAACTCCATCACGCCCCAAAGGACCCCAACTATAAATGGGCTGAGCTCTCCAGTTAAAAAGCAGAGCATCTGAAACCTGCCGAGGATCCCAGTTTACACGGTGTGCAAGAAATGCAGTTCAAATTCCCTACACGGACAGAGGAATATCTCAGAGTGATAAAGGAATAAATTCATCACGAGGGTGTAACCATCCCAAAATGTCTACGTGCCCCATTAAGGAGCTTCAGAATCAGCTAAAGGAGAAGCCGGCAGATCTACAAGGCGAAACAGTTAAGGAGCCGTCAGAGCTGGAGCTCCGAATGCTCGAGGACAGATGTGTCCAACCTGACTTCATTATTACATAATGTGTTTGTGTACTGAAACTTCCTATCAGCAAAGAAAACAATTGACCTAAGTTGGAGTTTGAATGTTCCTCAGTAATTGCTAGAACAAATAGACAAAGAAAGTTAGTAAGACTCTCTCCCTTGCTCAGGGACAAAGTGTCAGCCTCTGTCAACTAGCTTGCCTGGTGTACAGTTGCCAGCGCTGTGCACCCCCCCCCTCCCACCCCAGCACTCTAGGTTCTGCCTCCTGCAACCGTCACTCACCAATCCCACTGCGACAGGAAGCCACCCAGTGAGCATCTGAACAGGTAGAGGAGCCCGCATTCCAAAATGACTTCACTATGGATGCTGAAATGAATTCCATATGATTGCCACATGCCACAAAATATCTTCCTTCTTTCTGTTATTTTTCAACTATTTAAAAGCATTAACAACCTTGGCGGCGCTCCACGTAGAAATGAGCAGGGGCGAGGTTGGGACTGCAGGCTGCGGTTCCCCAGCCCTGGTCTAGGAGAGGGTGGGCACTGCTCACTGCACAGTTCTTTCAACTTTTCTGGGTCCTTAAAAATCTTTTCATGATAAAAGATAGAAAGACAAAAAGCAGTTAACAAGTAAACCACATTAAGTATGTCCTTAAAAGTCCACATCATGTCCTGATCCTGCACAGACCTCACTCTCTCCCACATCTCGAAGCCAGCATTGGGTAGGAACATGGACTCTGTCTACCCTGGTACACGCGACCCTGCCTTGGCACCAGGAGCTGCAGTGGGGGCACTTCTGCTTGGAGCTCCGCCCTCTGCCCATCCTCAGGGTCAGCCTTCTCAGTCCTGGGATTTCTGGACAGGTGCATGATTGTTTTCAACCCACGGTTTCCTGTGCACAGCAGGTGGCCTGCCGTGTCCAGTCTTGGCTCTCCTGGCTGGTGTCCTGCTCTGTCTTCCTGTATCACAGCTCCACAGCACTGGCTCCTGGTACTGTGGCTTGCCAGGTAATGCACACAGCTCCCCGTCCTCACTTCTCAGAGAAGTGGGGACTCATTCTCAGTGTCCCCCAAAGGCTCCTGTGTAAAAGGTTCGATCCCCCAGCTTTGTCCAGTGGGGAGGCGGAGCCTCAAGGAGGAGGGACGTGGTCCCTAGGTGGTGCCTTTGAGGGAGACTCCTGACCCCAGCCCCTTCCCACTGGTCTCTTGTTTCCTGGCCATGAGGTGGGCAGCTTGCTCTGCCACTGCTCCCCCACTGGAGGCCCAAAAGCACTGAGTCCCCGACCACAGACTGGACCCCTGGAGTCCTGAGCCGGAATCAGCCTTCCTCCTTGCTGGTTGCTGCCTCAGCACGTTGGCAGTGATGGCGGCCGCTGGCCAGGGGGCTCCCTCTGTCTGCACGTGGACTCGATCTTCCCTGGCACGAGACCCTGCCTTAGCGCTCTGTCCCTCCGGGGCCTCTCCTGATGTGCAGCTGTGGGCCTGTCCCTGTTGCTTCCCAGGCCTTGCCCAGGACCACTGTCCCTGCTGCTGCCCTTCTGACTGGAGGTCTCAGGGAGCTCCCTTTAGGAGAGATGGACTCACGTTGCTGTTCTCGTCCCTCTTGTTCCTTGTGTTCCTGCCTCCATTTTAAACCAAAGTCTCCCACTGCGTTTCGCGTCAGCCCTGACCGTCATACAGATTTACTGCCTGTTCTTCTGCTCAGGAAAACAGACGTGTCTCTTGTTGGAGGAAAATCTAAGGCCCTCCTCCTGCGTTGCTGTTCAGGTTGTTAGAGCAAGACGGTTCGCAGGCTACAGGGAGAAGGCGGTAGGTAGGTCCAGTTTCCTGTGATGATCAGAAAAGGCGTGAACACGGTTTCTCGGCGCAAGTGAGCAGAACAAGCACCGTCTCCAGGTGAGGAGCCACGTAAAGGGAGCCATCTTGGGGTAAGGAGGCTCTCACGGGGAGACTCCTGGTGAACAAGTGACACAGCTCTAGACAGCCAGCTACACACTCAAGCAGATTTAATTTTAAATATGGTCCCAGGTAGCAAGGGCTCTGTGTTCTCTGTGACTGACTTCGACTCTCCACTTAACCACAATGGCAGCAGATAGCTGCACATCAGAATCCTGCACACTCAAAGGCCCTGTGGCTAACCCAAAGGTTCCATGTGAGTGTCCTGCAACCTCTGAGCCCTGCTTCCAGCTGTGGTTTTTGTGATCAACTAAGATCTTGGGGCCCGTGCCCCTCTCTCCTTCCTCTGGTCAACAGCTGCCTGACTGCAGGACTGGCTTCGACCATGGCATGAGTTTTTCAGGACTGTCAATCAAGGAATCTGCCCCCTCGGCTTGGACACAGGCCAGGCCAAGGGTGCCTCAGCAGGGAGACGTAGGTTTGGGTGAAACTGCTGGAGCCTCCTGCAGTGACCTATAGAAACCCTGCTGCCTGGGTCCCCAGGGTGCCTGGAAACGGCCCCTGTTGGATGTGGCTCTTCAGATGTGCCCAGCTGAATTCCCCGTTTGCTGCCCTCTTGGATCCTCAGCCAGACCCACATCCTGTTGCTTGCAACCAAAGGCCCCTGATGAACTTGGCTGATCACCAACTCCGCCCTGGTGCAGGCAGGAGCAGGCCGAGGATTCACCCTGGCAGTCTGTAGGCCGGTGGCCAGGTGTTCCAATTAGGGCAAAATGGCTGAGGGGTTAGGGGCAAGAAGCTGGGCGGCATGGCCACCAGCAGGAAGGCAGGGGAGGGCTGGGAGAGCCCAGCCAAGAGGGCTGCAGTCACGCGAGCGGCCACCGGGGCGTGGGTCCTGCCTGCTTACAGCTACCAGTGGCTCCACAGTCACCTCAGAATGAGAAGTGTTTCATGGCCGAAGGCCACTGGGCTCCAGATCACTAACTCCCACCACAATCTCAGGCCCCCGGCCTCTCCTGCTGTCCTGAGTAGGTGACCCGTCTCTTGCTCTGCGACCGTGTCCACCCTCCCATGGAACCCGAGCGCTGCCCCCCTCTGCTCATCTCCGTCCTCCACCCACTACAGCTGTCACTGAGCTATCAGTGCCCACGTGGGCCCCACCTGCCCTCTCCTCCCTGTCCAGACTGCAGGCCGGGAACCTGCTCATCTGGCTCAAGGTAGAGCAGGATCGGTCCATTAAACCAGGCGCCTCTGCAGCAGCCAGCGTCACTTGACCTTTTGCCACCAAGTTCCCTGGAGGCAATTGGCCCTGGCTTCTGCCCTTCATACCTGCCAGCCCCCTGCGCCTGCCCAGCAGGAGCCTCGCTAGTGCACTGCAGACCCGGGGCTGCTCCTCCTGCTCACCCTCACCCCTGCTGACGGCTCTGCTGCCATCCGCTCGCCCTCCCACCTCCTCTGCACTGGGGAACCCTGAGTCTCCTCCCCTCCACCCTTTCCTCTGGGCTGCAGGACCCCTGCCCCCTCCTGCTCTGTGTCTTCCCCCTCTCCCCAGGGAGTCTGCTGGGCGCTGTTTCCTCATCTGAAGAATAAACCAGGGTGATGGAGCCTCCCCCAGAGACAGCTGGAGTGGGCCAACAAAGGGGCAGCTTCAGCAGTGACTGCCAGTGGGGGCACTGCTGAAGGAGGGCAGTGGCCTCTGCTGCCCAGGTGCTGGCCCTGAGGGTGGTGTGTCTGTGGCTGCTTCTGTCTGCGTGTCTCTGCGTGTGCATGCGTGTGTCTGCGTGGATATTAAACACGGAACTGGCCAAGGTCGAGCAGTTGGCACTCGGTCCCCTTGCCTCCTGCCCATCCCTTCTCTCTGGAAGTCCTTTTAAGGAAGTTACCGATTCCCAGGCCAGTCTGGGAAGCTCCCCTCAGCCACGCCAGGACAGCCACGCCTGGAGCTTATCGTCCTGGATTTCTCCAGACGTAGGAGATGGGAGTCCTCATGGCCCCGCTGACCCAGAAGAGATGTGAGGGAGGGTCCTGGTGAATTCTCCAGCCTCTGGAGAGCACTGAGCGGGGGCTAGCTGCCGGGAGCGGGGTTCCTCTACCTTTCCTCCCTTCCTGCCCTGGGCCACTGGGATTTCCTGGGGCACATGCAGTGACTTGAAGTTGCTGAGAAAGTCAAGACCTGGGAGTCATTGAGAGTCACCCTGCACTCAGCCCTTGCCCCAGTCTGGCCCTGGAACCATGGCAGAGCAGGCGTGTCACAGCCCGGCAGCCTGTTCAGAGAGTGTCTGGGGGGAAGCTAGCAGATGCTCTGTGGCCCTCCTGCCCTTTCCCCACTGTGCCCACTATGAGTGAACACAAGGGACCAGCTGCCCTCTGTCCCAGCCTGTCTCCCCTTCTTTAAAACCACAAGGGGCAGGAGAACAGGCGAAGATGGGTGCCACTACCTGGTACAGGCAGGGGTAAGAGAGGGGCCTCCAGGACTCTGGAGGGGGCGAGCAGCAGCACAGAGGGAGTTAGAGGCAGCCTGGGCCTGGGAACTGCAAATGGGGAACTTACAAATGGCCCAATAGTGTTATCATGGTCAGGAAGTGTTTTGTGGGAGTTCCAGGGCCTGGGTCTGAGCTGTCCTGACCCTGACATTGGCCGCATGTGCAGACCTCAGACCTCAGTCAGACCTTAGCCTGCATCATCCTAAGGGTGCCTTCAAGTGACCACGGGAGGCTATGCACAGGGAGGCCTTCCCAGCACTGCTGTAGGAGGGTGCGGCCGGCCCTGCCCTGCACTGCTGCCTGCACTGCATCTCTGGGTCCCATCTGACCTCTCCTTCAGCCCTCCCTCCCATAATCCCACGATGGGAAGGCCAAGCCTTGGCTTGGGCGGGCAGCCCACCCGGCCTCTACACTGGGGCTGCCTCCCAGTTCACTGCCTGTTCGGCTGATCCTCCAGCAGAACTGGCAGCAGGATCCCAGCTCCCGGGGTCCCCCTGGGGACACTCTGACCTCCCAGTCCTGTCGCCACACCCGTGGACCTGCAGAGAGAAACTTGTCCTGGGGCCAGGTAGCTGCTGCCCTGAAGCAGGAGTCCAAGGGGCCCTCCTGCAGACACAGGGAGCTGACAACGGCTCCCAGCTGCCCCTCCATGTGCTCAGAAGACTTGCTTGTCAGGAGCTCACAGAATTCAGTGTTTTCTCAGCCCCCTTTTCTTTCTATGTCCTGGGAAACTCAAAGGCTGTATTCTACTGCTTACAGGAATATTCTGCCATCCCATGGAGTATGGAGATTGTGCACCTACTCTGTGCCTTGAGCTAGATTGGGGGCCTCAAAGGACAAGTCTCAGCCTGGAGGCAGCCAGCCCAGAGATAAGGACAGAGGCGAACGTGATCCCTGCAGCATGTGACCAGCCAAGAGCACAGACGGGCACTGACCCACCCTGGGGCCAGGACAGCCTCCTGGGAAGATCTGGCCAGGCCTGAAGGACAAGAGGCATTGGCCGGGTGTCGGGGAGGGTGGGCAGGGTGGGCAGGAGCAGGTGTGCGTGCAGAGGGGGTGCTGGAGCATGGCAGTGGTTGGGCAAGGCAAGGGCACGGAGGCTGAAGCACCAGAGTGAGGGGTGGGGTGCTGGTCAGCGTTCAACAGCCTGCTCTGCAGAAAAGATGTGCAGGCCACAGACGTTCATCAGGCTGCTCTGATTTGTATTGATATTTGTATTGATATAAAGGAAGCATGCAACTTACAAATGATAAAATAAAATCTTTGATGGCATTTCTCATACATTCATAGAACCAACGGATTCACACAGAATGCTCTCATTGATTTTTGCCGAACTCTGTGTTTGTGGCCGAGCTGCAGCTGCCGTTCCGCTGTGGCCCGCGAGTGTGCCGGGCTGCTCACCATAGAACCCGAGCAGGCGCGGGCGCGACCAGATGTCTTCACCCTCACTTCCTGAGTCCTGACCCTCCCTAAGCCATCAGTCAAGCCTCCATGAGCAGCTCGTCCTGATTTCTGTGGTGCAAATATTCCTAGGTCACCCGACCTTGAGCTGTCGATATGATGTAGCTGAAGGCTAGGGGAGGGGGGCCAGATGCCCATGACAAACCCTTAGGACTCTAGCTGGCACAGAGCAGGGTGACCCTGAGAGCACAGAGGCAATTGGAAATCATTCCCTTTGCTTTAATATAATTTACAAACTTTTGTCTAATCTTTAGCAAGAGCTGTTACTAAACAAGCCCATGTGAGCTGATTCCAGCAAACCCTGCCGCCAGACTTGGGCCTGGGGTCATTACAGAGTGAAAGGCCACCGAGGGCACTGACCTGAGTACATCACCCCCTGCCAAAGCCCTTTCTGTGTCCTGATCTTGGAGCTCGAGGGCTGGGCGTCCTACCTGGCCTGGGAAATTCAGGCACAGAAGGACATGAACAGTCCGTCAGCTGACAGTGGCATAGGGAGCTGTCCTAGGCCATCCTGGTGGCCCAAAGTATCACCAGCACACCTAAATGGGGACAGGGAAGGTGAGGACGGGGCCGGGAACCAAGTGAGGGTGGCCTGGAGAAGCAGAGAAAGCCAGGAGCCCAATTCCTGTGCCCGCAGGAGGCTCAGCCCAAGGACACCTGGACAGTGGCCAGGGAGACCGAGTGGGATGCTGAGCCCAGAGGTTGAAGGCCATGTGTGAGCGCTGCGTCTAGTCCCCAGGGTGCTGTCTTCAGGGGCAGCCAGGGAAGCTGGTCCCCAGCCCGCCCTGCTCACGTCCTGAACTCCCCCTGCTTGGAGCAGGCTCCGAAGGTGCCCTGGGACCTGGGCCACCCCACCCCACGCCCCTCTGTTCCTGCCTCTTGGAAACAGCTCAGCAGAATCACTCCATCAGATCATCCTGAGGACCAAATGAGATCGAAAAGGGCTCACAGGGGCGTGACAGCGAGCCGTGAGGCACAGGCAGAGGCCTGGGTAAGCCAGCGGCTCCGGGAGGACCAGGGGCTCTTTCCCAGAAACAGCAGGGACTGAAGCCAGCCACATGGCTGACATGGACCTCTGTGCATTGTGTCCCACAGATACGGCCTGCAGAGCCGCAGATTCCCGCCTGCACCGTGGCCCCGCGCCAGCAGGGCCCTGGTGTTTGTGTGTTTGCCTTTGTCCTCCAGTGACTTGGGGAAGGAAGGCCATGTTGGGGTGTGGTCCCTGCCCACAAGGCTCTTTCCCGGCCACAGCAGGCCTGCAGGCAGCAGGAGTGCCTCGCGGTTGCCAGGCGGAGGCACGAACAGGTTCTAGGAGGAGGCTCCAGGGCCTGCCTCTGCCTCACCTGTGTCCTGGTCTGGGCCAGGTGGGGGAGGCAGGTGGTACCTCTGCCACAGGGCCCAAGCTGGGCAAGGACAAGGAAAGTGTCATCAAGTGAGGGATAAAGAGCAGAAACCAGGACCACCGCTGCCACATACCTTCACCTCCAGTCCTCATCCCATAGTCCCCATCCCGGCCTGGGAGTCCAGAGAAACCCACAGACCAGGCTTGCTGCAGCAGGGCAGGCTGAGGGCAGAGCTGGCCAGGGTGCCCCACAGGTGTCTTCCCGTGCCCTCGGGGCTCCCTGTCCCTCTTGAGCTGACCTCCCTGATCTGCGCTCCAGTCTAAGGGGCGTCCCCACAGATTCCAGTGGGTGGAGATGAGCCCAGGCCCCGAGAGTGAGGAGCTGGAGGCCGCTCTGCCGCCAGCAGGTCAGGTGGTGGCTTCCCGGGGAGAGGAAGGCCCTGCGGCAGAGGGAAGCTGTGTGGAGAGCCCAGGGCTGGCCGTGAGCGCCTGGGTCCCACCCCTGGATCACGCTGGCCAGGGCTTGGGTGTGCTCATGAACGTCACCCAGAATGGCAGGGGCCAGGGACCTGTCACAGAGGCTCACTGAGGAAAGAGGAGCAAAACCCCCTCAACCGTAGCCCCTGTGTCTTGTGGGGCCTGAAGGACAGGGTGCCGGTGGGGGGTCGCCATTCCTCAGAGTGACCTGGACATCTGTGGAGGTGGCAGGGACCAGGTCCAGGCCCAGGGGAAGATCCGACAGAGCAGAGGGGCCGCTGTCAGGTGGTCCCTGCTGCTGGCACTGGGCACCTGGGGCAGGCCGGGGCCTGATGCCCCTTGGTACTCCCCCTGGGCAGCTTTCCCCGGGCTAGGGCAGGCTTCCTGCCTCTCCTCCTCCTGGTCCAGGAGCCTCGGCCACAGGGCTGTCTTGTTCCCGGTTTCTCCCTAGAATGCTGTCTTTGCTTTGGACACAGCAGATGTTCAACAAATACTTACTTTGTCGATCTTAAAAAAATAAAAAGAGAGAGAGAGGGAGATTCCCCACAGAATACTCATTGGGGACTAGCAGGGACTGGCGTGGGAACCCGTGGGCGATGTGAACTATGAGTGCCCTCAAGAGGTCCAGGCAGGGGGACGTTTTCCAAGACAAAAACGAGGAGCCGGCAGCAGATGTCTTGAACCATGCTCCCGGGCCACAGTGACCGATACCCAGCGTGGAGTCCATCTACGGCTGAGCAGGCAGAGGCTGGGCAGACGTCCTTGGAGGCTGCGGTGGCCTCCATGCAGGCTCGTGGCTCTGGTGGTCACTGTCAGGAAATCAGAAGTAAGAATGCGTCAGGCTCTATCTGCTTTTCCCTTGGGCGGACAGCAGCTCCACCTTGGTTCTGACACCCCGGCCCCAGCCCACTGCCTGACCCTCGCCCTTGGCCGTGTGATCAGGCCATCTAAGTCACCAGGGCACTAGTCTCCACCTCCAAGGTCAAAATCTGCAGAGGACTGTGGCTTTGCAGGCAGCACGCCCCAAGCCTCTGAAAGGACAAGGGCCACCTCTGGTTCAGAACCCCAGCAACTGGCCCCAGCATCGGCCTGACAAGCCCTCCCACCCCACCCCACTCCCTTCCATGATGCTGATGCTTGTGAAGGTTGGTGATGGAGTGGACAGTGAGCCCACGGTCCTCCACGAGGAGGTCCCCTATGTCGTGACTGGACTGTTCTGACTCCCCAGACCAGGGAGCCTGCATGGGCCACAGTGTGGCCTGGCGTCCTGCCCCAACCCTGCGAAACCAGGAAGGGAGCCTCCCTCAGCTGCCGCAGGTAAGGCAGGGCGCCCAGTGCCGTCTCCATGGCGACGGTGGAGGGCAGACCCTCCCTGGACTTCACCAGGTAGTATTCTCCAGGCCTCCTGGTCTCTGCCTCCTTCCCAGTCCCCAGACACCAACCAGGGGCCTAATGGGAGGCCTGGACAGCCCACACCAGCGGCAGCTGGCAGGCTGCCTGTCTCCCTCAGCCTCCAGGAGTCCTGTCTCCCACTGCCCAGCTTCTTGCCTCCTCCTCCATCTGGACACTGGGGCCATAGAACTTTCTGGATTCCATTTGGTGAGGATCAAACCCTTCAGGAAACAGGATGAGAGCTCGCTGCTTGGTTTTCCAAGAATCTTAAACGATTGCTTTTAGTACTGCAGGTTGAATATCCCTTATCTGAAGTGCTGGGGACCAGCATTCCTTTTGGATTTGGGATTTTTTTCTTATTTTGGGATATTTGCACATACACCGTGAGCCATCTAGGGGTTGGGTCTGTGGAATTCCAGGTCTGGTGGCTTCTTGGCCCACTAGTTCCCCCCTCCCGGTCTCCTGACACAGGGCCGAGGTTTCAGACAGCCTCTCGCCTTGATGGGGACGTGAGTGTCCACTCCTGCTCTGTGACCAGTGCTCCCCTGCACAGGCCTGGGCAGCACCAACCAGTGACTGTACAGAGTGTGGCCAAGGCAGGTCCCAAACCTGTGAGGAGGTGTGTCCTAGGGTTAGGGTGACTTTCCCCTGAGAGTCTGCACAGTAATTGTATTTTCTCTCCTTTTGGGTGTTCTGAGAGTTTGTGCTATTGTGCTGTCTCCTGCGCTCTCCCTCCCCCCTCCCTCTCCCTCTCTCCCTCTCTCTCCCTTACCCACTCTCCTCCTCTCCCCCTCCCCCTGTCCACTCCCCCTCTCCCTCTCCCCCTCCCTCTCCCTCTTCCCCTCTCCTCTACCCCTCTCCGTCTCCCTCTCTTCCCTCTCCCCCTCTTCTTCTCTCCCCCTTTCCCACTCTCCCCATTTCCCACTCACCCCTTTCCCCTCCCCCTCTCCCTCTCCCCCTTCCTCCTCTTGCCTTCTCCTCTCCCCCCCAATCCACTCTCCTCTCTCCCTCTGTCTCCTGTCCCCTTTTCCCCCCTCCCCCTCTTCCCATCTTCCCCCTCTCCCCCTCTCCTGTCTCCCCCCCCCCGCCTTCTCCCCCTCCCTCTCTCCCCCATCTTCTCCCTCTCCCCCCTCTCCTCCTCCCTCCTGTCCCCCTCTCTCCCCCCTTTTCTCCCCACCCCACCACCTCTCATTGTGAACTCCTTGGAGAGAAGCCTGGGTTGTCTGGAGACCTACAGTGCTGGGGCCCTGGAGCGCCAAGTTTGTGACACAGAAACCCAAGGAGGTGTGGCTGGCCTTGGGAAAGGAAGCCCTGGCTCACCTGCCCAGACTCCACGGGTCCTGAAGGCCCCGCCTTGGGAGAGGAGCCTGGGCCTAGTCTCTGCAGTCTACTGTGGTTTGGGGGCTTGAGAGGCTGTGAAACGGGACCGACCCGTCCCCAGAGGGCCCAGGAATCCCAGCCTGCAGAGCCTGAGGGTTCCTCTGATGGAGTCCCCCACTGCTCAATTCCTGGAGGGCGGATGAATCCCCCGCGTCCCCTGAGGTCGGCTCAGCCCAGAGCCGTCACCAGGGTTACCAGCATGTTTGTTTTTGTGAGCTGAGGGCAATTTATGATTCTCCAAAAACAATATTTATGAGTCAGAGAGGCGTGAAATATGAGGTGGCTGGAGTGACAGGTGGGTGGACGTCTGGGGCAGCCGAGGACCCTGGCCTCTCTGCCGGCGCTCATTGCTTCTGGATAGCCAGAGTCATGGGAATCCTGAGCCCAGGCCACCCTGGACCCTCAGTCCAGCTCTGCCTAGGCATCTGGGTGGGGGTGATTTTCCTGCCCTGAAAGGAGAAGCAGAACTGGAAACAGAATTTAGCAGAGGGGTGTTCCTGGGAGCTCTGGCTCCCCGCGGCCTGGCCTCAAGACCTCTGTGCAATAAAGGGTTCACTCGGAGAGGTGAGGTGCTCAGACCCTGCCCCTCTAAAGGGCTGGCTCCTGCAGGTCCTGGACTTGACCTCCAAGCCTGATAAGAGCGTGTTTGGACTCTGGGTCCGGCCATGCAGGTGGTGAGCCTGACACCAGGATTGATGGGATCACGTGGTTTTGAATGCCTGAGGCTTTGGGCCTCTTTGGTGTCTGGGGTCTGAGAAGCTGGCCTCTAGAGTAAACCTGGGCTTGCCTGGCAATGCTCCCTGTGGGTTGTCACCCGTCACTGTGGGACAATCAAGTGCTATCTGAGGGCCCCACTAGAGAGGGACTGGAGGCCGAGTCTGTCCTGGCCTCCTCCCTGTGAGCATTTCAGCTGCTGACTGTCACCTGTCCTTTGGAGTTCTCTTGGGGATTCCTGGAGGGTTTGCTTTGGTTGGGGAAGGTCCGGAGGAGGGATTTCCGGTTGGTGTGGTGTGTGCCTGGAGGAGCCGCGTGGGTGGCGTTGGAGAGAGGTTCCCCGGGAGCGTGTGTGGAGTGTGCTGGTGGAGTTCGGGAATAAAGTTTGTTCCTGCTTGAGTGGCTCGTGATTTGTGCCCAGCCAGACTGAGGCAGGGCTTCAGCTTCTTGGATTGTGCAGCTACTGGTTCCTCTAGCTCTCCAGCCTGCAGACGGCCACTCTGGACTGTCCAGCTTCTGATCGTGTGAACCAACCTAATAAGTCCCCTGCTATAATCATACTTCGGGTTGGTTCTGTCCCTCTAGAGAGCCCTGACCAATACACCTGGCAGCTCCTTTCCTCTGCTGTCTCTCTGGCTGAGGGTTGGGGTCACATGAGACTGCACCTCCATGTGCGGTGTGTGTGAGCTGCCCAGCACACCCGGAAGGCCACCGGATGTTAGCGCTAGAAATCTTGCCTGTGCCCTCGCCAAGGCTGGGTCTCACTCACCAATCCCAGCTGCAGACCTGGCAGCTGACTGCGCTGCCTCTGAACAGGGTCCCTAACACCTGCCTGCCCCAGAAACTCTGCTGTTGGCTCTTTACCAGGTCGGGCGGCCTGAAGGACACCCCTCCAGTGCAGTGCCCCCATGTGCTCTCTGACTGGGGGTGAGGCTTCTGCTGAGGACTGGGCTCTGCCTACAGTTAGGCCATCCCCAGGCCTTCCTCACAGGGCTGTTCCACCTGGCCTCCTCTAGGGCAGGTAAGCAGGAGACAAGGCCAGGCTGATGTCCGGGGCAGGGCAGGGCTGCCAGACAGTAAGCTCAGCCTGCACCAGGAGGCTGGACTGGCACCACAGTGTCACCCCAACAAGCTCCTGATGGCCTGACGCTCTGACAAGGGTGGTGACCGCTCCTGTGTCCACTACTGTGACCCTTTCCACACGTCAGACCCAGAACTCAGGGAGACCAAGGATAGTTCCTTCCAACACAAAATCTGTAAGAATGTGTGGTTAAGAATTCAGTCAGAACCCATCAGCGCTGGCCAAAGTGGCCTAGAGTTGCCATGGCAATGGGGACTTGAAGGCCTGATGTCATGCTGCTGTCAGTCAAAAGTCAAGAGGTGGACATGGGCAGGACTCTCTGGAACCTTCTTTGGGATCCCCGATAAAACTGGAGTGCAGGAGGGGCATGCATCCCTCTCCTCTCTGAGAGGACCTGCTCTCTCCCTGGAGAGTGTCCCCGCTCCCTTTTCCTACCCCTTTGGTAAACCCATGCCTGTCACTCTGAGTGACATACCTTTGATCTTTCTGACTTGGTCACAAGAATTGCCTCAGTTTCCCAGAAGACCCCAGCCCTGTCATAGCCCCCCAGCAGCGAGGGTGCAGGAACAAGGGCAGGTTCTGGGCTGATCTGCACCAAGGCCCCCGGGCCAGCCTCTGTGTTCCTGCTGTGGCATCTTTAATAATGTCCCTCTGCCTGAGGAGCAGACTTCTCTTTTCAGAGAGGGACCATGAGGTGAAGGAACGCCCTGGCCAGGTCTGTCACCTAGTGACAGGGACAGGAAATCTTGGAACTTCACCAGGCTGCCCTTTCCTAGAAATGGGGAGGGAAGAGGTTCCTTCGCTTGGAAACCAGCTGGGAGAGCAGAGTCCACTGGCACTGCCCAGGCATGCGCTCCTGGTCACTCACGGTGGCTCAGTTGTACCCTCAAAGTCCAGCATGGCCTTCTCAGCTGTTGATAGGCCTCCCAGGTGCCACCCAGCAGAGACAAAGCCCAGCACAGAGCAGGCCTGAGGAACAATGTCAGATTCAGACAAGAGGCTCAAACCAGGCTAAAAAGGAGAAACCCGGGCTGTGGTTGCTACAGAAACAAAGGGACCCTGCATCCCTGATGCAGACCCTGGCTTAGGGCTCCATCTAGTGACCATCATGCAGAGTTGCCGCCATGGCCAGAGGACAGCGGAAGGTTCCAGTGATTCTCCACCTCTGTGGGGCCTTCACCTCCAGCAGAACCTCTGCCATCAGACCTTCCACCCCATCAGACCTTTCACCTCCATAAGACTCCACCTCCATCACACTCCATCTCCATCAGACCCTTGGCCACCCCAGTGGGTCACAGCCTGAGATCTTGGGCCCCAGGTGGTGTCTGAGGGTCAGGACTTCCAGGGACACAGAACCCAGCAGGAAAAGACCCCCAGCCTCAGGGAGCCTGAGGACCACCTCCACGCCTCAGAGGTACTCTGCACTCTAACATCCACAGAGGGCCTCCTTCCCTTCCCTCGGGCCAGAGGGACAGCAAGGATTCATGACCACAGGGGTGTGCCGTACATCCCACTCCCACCAGAGTCCTGTGTGGGGGAAAAGCTGCCGTTTTAGTCAGTTCTTTCTGTGATCAACAGACCTGACAAGAACAATTTTAGAGGAGGAAGTTTAATGGGGATCATGGTTTCTGAGGTCTCAGTCCAAGATGAGGCAGGATACCAGGGCAGAGGGGGACAGGGACAGGAAATCTTGGTACTTCACCAGGCTGCCCTTCCCTAGAAATGGGAAGGTGGAGGAGGACAGCAGCTCAGGACATGGCACCAGGAAGCAGAGGGAGAATTCCTCACCAGGGACAATATATACACCCCAAGGTTCACCCCCAGGGACCCCACCTGCCTACAGCTACCTCCCAGCTAATCCTATCAGCGATTAATGTGCTGATTAGGTAAGACTCTCACAATGCAATCTTTTCACCTCTAAACTTTCTTGCGTTGTCTCACACGGGAGCTTTTGGGGGACCCTTCATGTGTGAAGCATAACAGCTGCGTAACATCTCTGAGTCCTCAGCCATTAAGGGAGAATGCTCCTACCCAAGGAATCAGCACAGGGTTGAGTATGAAGATACCTGCATGGTCCCCCACGATCTACACTCTGTTATGGGGTGGCCCCAGACCACTCACTCTGGGAGGGCATCATCTGGGGAGTCTCCAAGGCCCTGAAGTTTGGTGTCATGGCGTTTCATTGCACAACCCAGGGTGACGCCTGCATCAGAGACACCCAACCTCCTCCTCCCTCTGTTTCAGCGCTCTCTGGACTGGGTCCCTTGAGCCATGCCAGCAGAGTCTTGAACCGGAGGCTTTAAACTAGACCCAATGCACGAGCTGAGAATATCCCTGCAGCGCCTCTGTGACTCGATGGTCCCAGACCCTCCCGTGTGGAAGCCACCTGAGCCCGTGAGCATTTCCCTGTTCCCCTTCCTCCCACCTGCGGGGGCCTCCCTGGCTTTACTGCACGTCGTGGTCACAGTGGGGTCTCTTCTGCTGGGTGTGAACACTTGGGAGCGAGGACTTCATCTCCTTCTTCTTCTCTTCCCGATGTCAGTGTAAGAACGAGACGTGGTAAGCGTTCCTTGGTTAGCTAGATGGCTGCGTGGGTGGGTGGAGAGAAACACGGATAGACGGGTAGACAAGCAGGTGGAGAAAAGACAAGTAGGTGGGTGAGTGGGTGGTGGATGGTCACAGGAGCAGAGACACCTCTTAATGCTTGGGGATGGGCACATGTGGACAGAACAAAAAGATGGATGGACGGATGGATGGATGGATGGGAAGATAAGTAGGTGGGTGAGTGGTGGGTGGGTGGCCCCAGGATTAGAGACACCTTTTACTGCTCGATGATGGGCACATACGTGGACAGTTGAACAAGATAGATGATGGGGCATGCATGGATGGACAGAAGGATGGGTGATCATTTGATGGATGAGTGGATGGACCAGGTAGGGACACCCCACCGCATCCTGCCCTCGCCTCTCAGCTCCTCCCAGGCTCCCATCAGCTGCTGGTGCAGCGTCTCCCTTCCCCTGTGCTCTCTGAGGGCAGGGCTCAGTCTTGCTCTCACTGTTTTGTCCAGAACACTGAGCTCAGGGCCTGGGACACTGTGACTCTAGTGGCACCCCCTCCTCCTCAAAAAAAGTCTTAACTGGGCCTCTCCAGAAATCTCCACCATGGCTGATTTTAGGACTGTCAGCAAAAGAGTCTCTGCAAAAGAGTCCAATGTAGATAAACTTCTTGTTTCCCTGTTGCTCTATTTTACTTGGTCACTGGCCGGGAAGATACCTGCACTCCAGGTGCTGGACACCCCCTTACTAATTTTCACAAACGTATCCAGTATAGTAGTTTGTACAAATGTGCAAACAAGGCTCTGGCCTTGAGCTGGGCTTCACAGAGATGTCAACATTTCTAAGATAAGTTACATCTGGGCTCCATGGTAACAGCTGGCAGGGGAGGAAAGAGAGGGGAGAAGAAGCTCTTCCCTTCTCAGGTGTGGTCCTTGAAGGGTTAACGTGCCCAGAACAGTGAAAGAAAAAGCTGCTTTTATGTGAACTTCTGCAGACTGTGAACTTCTGAGCCCCTCCCCTTACACGCTGGGTATAAAACTCTGAAACTCCCTGAACTCGGGGTTCAGGGGATTAATTGATTACAGCAAAAGCTGTGCCCTCTGAACCTGGCTGCAGCCAAATAAAACTGTCTCCTGCTGTCTTTGGTGCCCTGTCTGTCTGTCCCTGCAACATAACTGCTCAGGAAGAACTTGTCAGAGACTTGGGTGTGGGAAGTAAGAAGAGGGGAGATGGAGTTTTCACTATTACAGAAAACACAAACAAATGGAAGTAGCCTGTTTATTAAAATTGAGTAAAAACTGAAGATAAAGGATGGGGTTTTAAAATAATATGCCAACTACTTTATCTGAAATCCAGCCAGTCACAGAGCTCAATACCTGGGCTTCCTCGCTCTTTCCCAAGAAAAGCAAATGGCAGGGACTGTGGTCATGCCAGAACCTGCCAGAACCAGAGGTGTGCTCCTGGTCTGCCAGGAGCCGGCCATCAGAGCACACCCAGTGAGCTGAGATGGAGAGGCCAGCACACCGTCACTCAGGTCTCGGCGTCGAGGCAATGTATCCTGCTTGCTCAAACGGTCATCCACTCCCGTCAGTTACTGACTGTTCCTCTTATTCTGAGAATACCCAATAAATCCAAAGGCTCCTTTCCCAAATATTGTGTAGGAGTGAGAGTTGATTATAGTCGACAAAATTACTGTCAAGAATTGAAATGAATTCTAAGTTCATGGAAGGAAAACATGGAACTTCTAGATGTTAGCCTTCCAGCCAATTCTACTTTGTTTCAAATAAGGGGGAAAGCAGTGTCTCTTAGCAGAGGGTAGAGGGGAAAACCTAGACGAATATACTTACATTCTGGACCCATTTCCTTCTTTATGCATCTTATACCCTAAGTGCACACCTATCTACCCCTTCTCTGCCTCCTCCTAGTGTAACAGGCACACCTCCCCCTCCCCCAGGGTGGATTACATGAGAACATGGCTAGGAGCACGTTGGAAACATAAAACAGTGGTGTGTGTACGTGTGTGTATGTAACAACATTTTTACTCACTAGGACAATTTTCATTTTAATAGAGTACCTTCTGTGTTACTGTTTTGTAAATAAAAATGACCTGCTAAGAAGGCGGAAGAAATGTTAGAGTGTGTATACAGCTATTAAAAATAGCATGAGCAATGCATTTAAAGGATGGAGCTATTTGTAAAAGAGCTTCGCCAGGACTGTCAAGTGTCTGTGAAATGTGAAGAGCCGTGTGATTGACAGCATGCTGGCCACTGGCTTCAGTGAGCCAGGGTCACTTGGAGCAGCTTGGACAGTGAGGGGCCAGGAGGGCTAGGGATGTGCAGGTGGCTTGGGCAATGGAGGGGTGGTGTCTGGGCGGGGCTTGAGGGCCGGGGCTCTCCCAGTGCTCTGCCCACATCTCCAGCAGGACAGCCTCCTGAGGGCGGAAAGGCCGGCCGTCATCACGTCGGGGCTCGTCCTAACGCTGGCACAGAGCACCCCACGGAGTACACGCCTGCTAATGCTTGACTCACGGTGACCTGCGTGGGGAAGGAGGACACTGGTCAGCTTGCATGCAGGGAAGGAGTTCACAGGGGCCCCGGAGTCGGCAGGCTCCACACCACCGCAGGTGAAATATTCTTTTGAAAATGTCCAAGCTGTTGAGATGGTTATTCCCTAAAGAACTCAGTGAACCCCTCTGCCCAGCTCACTACTGCATTGTAGGTGCCCTCAGGCGGCCCCAGCACGAGGCCGGGGTGCGCAGGCTGCTTGCTGATGCTGTGCTCTGTGGAGCTGTGTCCAGATCCTGCCCAGGAGGTCCATGTGACAGACCAGAAAGGCATCCTCTCCTCAACGCTCTGAATGTTCAAGTCACCAGTGTCCCACAGCAGGGGTCACACAGTGACCCATCCCTGCACAAAGCCTGGTCGCTGTGAGAACAAGTTTCCAGGGACATCACTGAGAACAGTTCCTGGTGGGCCTGGGGTGCGCCCGACCCACCCTGGGGAAGGCCCTGGGCTGTTTCCCTTCCAATGCTCAAACTCCCGGTGTGACTGGACTCACCCCACTCCTTTACAGAGGAGGAAAATGAGGCACAGAGAGGCTTGGGAGCTTGCCCCAGGCAGCCCAGCAGGGGAATGGCAGCACTGGGATTTGGGGCTGGCGCCTGGGGCTGCTCTCACCACCCAGCATGGAGCTGCCTCTGGACTCTTGGGGGCAGTGATGTGCCATCAGTCCAGCCCATCGTTGATGTCATAGTCCATGTCCTCTCCCTGGCCACTGAGGGTCGCTTTTCCAGGAGGAGAGGGTGTGTCTCCTCAGGGAGCCCCAAATGGGACCTGCACAGACCTGCCCACTGCCAGGCCTACGTGGTCGTCACCAGGGTGAGGGGGGCAGGACCCGGCCGTGGGTGCCTTGCTCCACACCCACCTGCAGGCCGGCGGGCTTCCTATTCGGAGAACACCTGGTAGCTGAAGTTGTCCGCCTGGGTGCTAAAGTTGTATTTTCCAGTCAATTTCTGGTAGCGCATGATCAGAAAGGCTGCGGCCCCCGCCACCATGACCAGGCAGGCCACCGCGATGAGAACCACGTGGCCGGTCCCCAGGCCTGGCTTTGCACCTGGAGAGGCACCTGTGGGGTGAGACAGGCACGGGTGAGAGACCGCCAGGTCCGGAGGAGGCTCCTGTGGCCCAGCACTGAGCACTGCTGGGAGGTGAAGGTGTGTCCAGCGTGACCCGAACAGCAAGTGCAGCCCGTGTCTGCCACTTCTCAAAGCATGACCTGGCAGAGGTGAGGCCTGCGGGTGCCATGAGCTGCCACACACGACCAGGCGGGTCCAAAGCCTGTGAGTACAGTGAGCACAGCCCAGCTTCCTGGACATGCCCTGGCTGAGAGGCGGAGCTGGCCGGCCTGCGCTGGGCCTGCCTGGATCCAGGCCAGAGGAGAGGTGCAGCCTCTCACACACCTGCCTCCTCCAGGAGGGGAGAACACACACTCAGGGTGCTCAGACGCCCAAGTCTGCAGTGGCACCAGTCACAGTAGCCACTAAGCAGAAAGAGCCCTCGTGTCTCTCAGCACACGAATGGTGGGCCAGGGTGGTCCATGCCCACAGGGAACACAGCATGGAGAGGGGAGGCTGACTCGCGGCAGCAGAGATGAAGTGGAACATGTCACACGAGTGACGGCCAGGGCCACACGTCACACTGCCCGTCCACAGGAACTCTCTGGAACAGGCCAGACCACAGGCAGAAAGCCAGGGCCCTGAGCAAGAGAGCAGAGAGACAGCTGGTGGCAAGGAGTTGGCCTCAGGGTGGAGCTGGGTGGAAACCCAGGAGGAGGTGGCTATACTGCGTGGTCAAGGCACCACATGCCACCGCACTGTGACATCAGTGCCACTGATGGGTGCTCTGTGGACTTTGCCACGCTGCCTGAGAAAGATGCCAGCTTCTGCCAGCCCTCAGCCACTCCAGCTCCCCAGGGACAGACCTGACCACCCGCCATGAGGTGGCCCAGCCACTCCAGCTCCCCAGGGACAGACCTGACCACCCGCCATGAGGTGGCCCAGCCACTCCAGCTCCCCAGGGACAGACCTGACCACCCGCCACGAGGTGGCCCAGCCTGTGGGCACGCCATGAGTCAGAGGTGCCCAGAGCAGGGTCACAGCCGCGGCCACATTCCCCCCACCCTGCCGGGTGCCCCCGCAGCACAGCTGGACGGCGTGGCTGGGGACGAGCCCTCTGGGAGACCAGGGGCTCACCATCCCATCTCCCACCAGTGGTGATCTCAGGGCCGTTGCCCAAAGTGGTTGCTGCTCTGGGGCCCCCACTGCACAGGGGGGGGTGTTGCTGTCGGCAGAGCTGTCCCGCTGAGCTGCTAGGGCTCCCTCTGGGGTCCCCGGACAGTGAGCCAGCTGCAAATGACAGCCACACCCCCAGGAACAGGAACACTCTGGGACCTCCTGCCCCCGCCTCGGCCCTGAGCTCCCCAGGACCCCAGGCTCCCAGGCCCTGGCCAGCCGTTTCCCTGGACAACTGCAGAGCTGGCCCTACATCCAGACGCCAGGGGCACCAAAGTGGGCGCCTCCTTCCTCTTGGGCCAGGAGTGAGGGCTCCTCTTGCTGGTACAAGGGGGCCACATGCACCAAGGATGCTGGAGACCGGGACAGAAGGAGATGGGTACTGCAAAGCTGTGGGGCCAGAGCCAGCCTAGAGTGTCCGCCCAACAGTAGCCCCTGCTCCACTCCACGCCCCAGCTGGGTTTCTGTTGCCTGCACCCAAATATTCCTGACTGACCCGCTGAGTCAGGCTGCTCAGAGTGGGGGCCTCCGGCCAGGCTGCCCCTGGTGACACAGCCCAGGAAGAAGGGCTCTGGGTCCATGCAGGGTACGTTAGAAGGGGAGAGCAAGCCCTTAGGAATGTCTATCCCAATCCGACACAGGCTTCGGCAGTGCGTCCTGTCCTCAGCTCTTCAGCAGCACGTGGGTCATGCAGGCGGAGCGTGTGTCAGTGCAGGGTGCATGAGGAACTCAAGTAACTGCAAAGACACTGAACTACTAGGGCTTTTGTAAAGGGGACAGAGAGGGAAAGTGTCAAAGTCCCTCCTATCACCTTCCCGAGCAGGCCCAGGAGGGACAGGCCTCTCCCAGGGCTCAGAGTCCTCCTCAGTCTGGGGAGGCCCAGCCTCCTCACTTCTGAGCAGCCTCTGTAATTGTTCCAGATCCTCCCACTGGGCTGTGTATGCATGCTGTGACCATCAGCCTCCTACTCTGTCCACCACCTCTAGTGAGTGTGAAACAGGTCGGCCATCTACTAAAGCAAAGGCCATCACGATTTCCAAAAATTCTGATGGTGAGGGATTATTTGTGGGTAGCACACACCTAGGGAAGGACAGAATAGATTCTTCCTTACACGGTCACTACCCTGTGGCATGTGCTGAACTGTACCACCACAAGACACCTCTGAGTCCCAGTGCCGCAGGGTGAGCTGGTCTGCAGGTCAGATGGGACCAGGGAAGGTGAGGACACTGGGATTGGCGGCAGAGCCCCATCCTGGGAGCGTTCTGCTGAGAGGATGGCCACGTGGAGACAGAGGCACAGGGAGAAGGACACGGGAAGACAAAGGCCAGCCAAGGAACGGGCAGCAGCTGCGTCTCTGCCGGTCTCAGGGCAGCCCTGCTGGCGCTGTGGCTCCAGACCTCTGGCCCGGCACTGAGAGAGGATTTCGGTTGTTTTAAGGCCCCCATACCCGGGAGTGGAGATTGTTCCAGCAACCCAGGACACAAGAAGGGCCAGAGTGGAGCGGACCTGCTAAGGAGCCAGCCCAGCTCCTAGGGAGCAGAGAGCAGCAGTGGCCCAAGAGGTGCAGCAGAGGGCAGCCCATCCAGGCAGCAGCGGTGCAAGCTCACACAGCCCCCATCCAGCAGTGGAGGTGATGGTGAAGGCAGAGACGGAGGAAGGTTCCGGAAGCCGTCTGGCCTCTGGGCTCTCTTCACCGCTGCAGGCCCCCATGGTGCTGCCGCTACATGCACTGTTGCTGGGTGGCAAAGTCCCCACTGCTGCGGGATTCTGCTTAAATTATTTTCTGTATGTCCTGTGGCAGTTATTAACCAAAAGGAAGCTAAGACTGCAAAGAGCAAGAACAATGAGCAAAATGGACCGTCCGAGACCTCGTCTTTGAGCTGACCTGTTACACTCTGTGCTGGATGTGCCAGTGCCCTGCTTCCCAGTTATGAATGGCGACAGCTACCGCTGTCCAGCAACTTAGACGGCCAGTCTCGGTGTGAAGTGGGAGTTGTTATTATTCCCAGTGCACAGGTGAGGAAAATGGGGCTCAGCATGCCCATCACCAAGGGCCAAAGTCAGGAAGTCCACAAATCAGCCTCACACAAAGGTTTGCTTCCCCTACAGCCCCATGGGACACCCACAACGTCCTGATGAAGCAGGACAGTTCACTACAACGTCCATCTTACAAAGGAAAAGCAGAGGGCCTGCACATAGTAGATGGATGAAATAGTAAATGTGTGGATGGATGGATGAGTGGATGGATGGACGGATGAGTGGATGGATGAGTGGGTGGATGAGTGGATGGATGGATGAGTGGTTGGATGAGTGGATGGGTGAGTGGATGGATGGATAGATGGATGAATGAGTGGATGGATGAGTGGATGGATGAGTGGATGGGTGAGTGGATGGGTGAGTGGATGGATGAGTGGATAGATGAGTGGATGGGTGAGTGGATGGATGAGTGGATGGATGAGTGGATAGATGAGTGGATGGATGGATAATGGATGGATGGATGGACAGATGAGTGGATGGATGAGTGGGTGGATGAGTGGATGGATGGACGAATGAGTGGATGGATGAGTGGGTGGATGAGTGGATGGATGGACGGATGAGTGGACGGATGATTGGGAGGATGAGTGGATGGATGGAGGAGTGGTTGGATGAGTGGACAGATGATTGGGAGGATGAGTGGATGGATGGAGGAGTGGTTGGATGAGTGGATGGATGAGTGGATGGATGAGTGGATGGGTGAGTGGATGGATGAGTGGATAGATGAGTGGATGGGTGAGTGGATGGATGAGTGGATGGATGAGTGGATAGATGAGTGGATGGATGAGTGGATGGGTGAGTGGATGGGTGAGTGGATGGATGAACGAGTGGATTGATGAGTTGATGGATGGATCAGTGGATGTATGTATGGATGGATGGATGGATGGATGGATCAGTGGATGGATGAGTGGATGGATGGATCAGTGGATGGATGAGTGGATGGATGGATGAATGGATGGATGGATGGATGGGTAGATAGATGATAGGTTGATGGACAGATGGGATTCAGGAGATTCAGTAATTTCCATAAGACTTCCCAACTCATACATCATAGCCTAACAATCATACTCAGTTCTATTAATTCCAAGTCCAAAATTTTTCATACTAGTTACTAGTTTCATACTAGTTTTTGAGGAGGGTGTTCCTGAAGTTGCCATCACTGTCCGTGGGCCTGTCACTGGCCAGAACTCACTCCTATGGACACACCTAGCTGCCAGGGAGGCTGGGAACCAGATTCCCTCCCGGGAGTTGTGAGTCAGCTACCACCTGAGCTCTCTCACTATGGAAGGGAAGAGAAGAAAGTGGGGGACATCTGGCGGTTTCTGTCAAATGTCTTCAAACCACAAAACCATTACTTTTTCAAAACAATCTGATCAAGCTGGTGCATTAGCCCACGCCTGTAATCCCAGCGGCTGAGGCAGGAGGTTTTCAAGTTCAAAGCCATCCTCAGCAAAAGCAAGGCGCTAAGCAACTCAGTGAGATTCTGTCTCTAAATACAAAACAGGGCTGGAATGTGGCTCAGAGGTCAGATGCCCCTGAGTTCAAACCCCAATAAACCCCCCCCCCAAAAAAAAGATCTGATAGATCACATTAAAAAAGAACTCATTTTCCTGAAAACCAGATTCTGAGACTACGTGAAACGTAATTGGCTGAGGAAGGTTTATACTGAGGGAGAAAGGAAACACTGGGCTTCTTTTTTTGCATCTTCTGAATAAAACAGCTTTTCACACACATAAAGAATTGGACCCCACCTGTTTACAGCCTCCCCTTGAGCCCCTTCCCCTTCACCCACCGTATCTACCCAGGTCAGAAAACCTCCCTGGCTCCCCAGGGCCAGCTGAAAACCGCCCTGTTCAGCGGCGTCTGACTCCGAGTCCGTCTCCCCAGAGGCTCGTGACATGTAGAGAGCCACCTGCTGGCTCACAGGGACCCAAGGACGAGCTCAGCCACCGCTCCACGGGTCTGTTAGGAGACTCAAGGCTCCGCGTTTGGAAGCAGTTGCTCCCTGAGCTCCCTGCTGGCTAATGGGGTCTTTTCCTGTGGACTCACCTTGTGCCCGGACGAGGGGCCCCCAGGACATCTGCTGCACTTCCGAGCCTCGACTGCGTCTCGGTGACCGGAAGTCATTGCAGCTCTGTGGTTTGTTTAAAGGAGAAAAGGTCAAAACAGTGGCGCAACACCATGGGGATTGACTCCCTCTCAGGGAGGGCGGTCACCTGGGAGGGCTCTGTCCTCTGGGTCATCAGGTCCCTGGTGGGTAAGTCTAGACGGGGCATGGGAGCAGCGGGAGACCAGATAGCGGGACGTGCCTGGGACAGGAGGAGCAGAGCACACCAACCAGGGAGGTGGAGGACCCTGGCCCTGGGACCTTCCCACCAAAGTGGCTGCACCTCAGGGGAGGCTGAGTCCCCCATGCCTCCTCCAAAGGCTGCTGCCGCCAGCGCTCCTCTTAGAGCCTTTGCCTTACAGACAGGTGCCTGCGCTGGGGCTGTGGACAGTCGGCTCACTCTGCCTGCCATGGTGGCTCTGGTCCTCCACAAGCGCTGACTCCTAAGCCCAGCGCATGTCCCTGAGACCTTCTCAGGTTCCAGTGGCTCACAGGGCTCTAGTCCTGTATGGCTGGTGTCCTTATGAAAAGGGGACACCTGGACACAGAGACAGACACGCACAGAGGAAGAACCAGTCTCCAGGCCAAGGAAAGGCTGAGGCTGGGCGGGCCTGGGCAGAGCTCCCTCTCGGCCCAGGAGGGAGCAGGCCTGGCCACACCTTCTGACCCCGGCTGAGACAGGGGGCTTCTGATTCGTCCTCTGTCCTGTTTGTGGCACCTTGTGACAGCACCCCTGGAAATGAATGGATGCCCGTTCTGAGGAGCTAGGGGAGACCTGTGTCAAGGTCAGACCACACAGAGCACAGGACTGGCGCTTCCTGCCGAGGGAAACTTGTGGCTGTGACCTTCTCGTGACTTTTGAGGACCTAATGGTCCAGGTGGGCACAGGAGTGTACCCCTCAGCACCTGTCACAGGGAATCTACTGTTTGAGAAAAGGTGGCTTTAACTCAGTCGGCCACATGGTGCTTCTTCTCTTATCCACGACCTGCCAACAGGCATGGGTGGAGCCCAGGAGCAAGCACATCCTCCAGAGGAGAGACGCCCCCGCACGTCGTCTGAACAAAGGGCCCGCAGAGCCGGCTCCTCCTCGGGCAGCGCGTGACCACACGTGGGTCACTCTGCCTGTGACTGGTCTAGAGAACAGCTCTGAAACTCAGGATGGCAGCGCACCTTGCGGATTCAATGGTATGAGGAAGGGAGACGTCAAGCTATTCACACTCCCTGCGAGAATGTTGGGCACAGGGAGGGAAAAATCCACCGCCGCGTCTGATATTTGGTCACGTTCGTCAACGTTGAGAGTCCACACCAGGCTAAGGAGCACTTCTGTGCCTGAGTGTCCAGCACAGCCTCAAGGTTGTCCAGCCAGCCACACACCCCAGGTGCCCCAGCTCTCCCTGGGCCTCCGCTGCACTGCCTCCTTCCAATACCAACCTGCACAGCCCAGTGTCCCCAGTCAGATGCCCCTGAGCCCCAGCTCTTATTAACAGAGCTGCTTCCTCATAACAATTCGAACTCGTGCCAACCGTGAGCCAAGGAGCACAGACACTTACTATCTTGCACGTGGCTCTGGGGGACTCCACGCAGACACGCAGCCTGCAGTGCAGGTAGACCACGGAGTTATTGATGAAGGAGAAGATTCTCAGCTTAAACTGGGCCTTGCTGGAGTTGCCGTTCTCGATCACACTGGTGTAGGTGTTGGGGACGGGGCAGCTGAGGGGGGAAACGGGGGGGGGGAGGCGTCTTAGCACACGCAGGCCCTGCTGGCCTCTCAGGTGGCTCCCTCGTGACTGTGTCTGTCTGCGTCCCCCAGGCCCTGTGGGAGTCACCAGGTCCTCTGAACCAGGTTACATCAGTGTTGGCCTGGGAATTCCAGGAGTCCCCAGCAGGCGACAGGCCAGGTGGGCAGCGGGTGCAGCACCCCCTGAGCCCTACCTGTTGTTGATGAAGCTGAAAGTGACGGGGTCCCGGGCGTTGCTGGAGGGGGTGGCCCAGCACTCCGTGAGGACCACCTTGAGCTTGCTGTTCTGTCTGCAGAGCCCCACCTCGATGGTGATGTCTTCGCTGGCCGACACACTGTGGTTTGGAGGGATGGGAGAATCTCCGATGAACAGCTGCATTTCGGTGACAAAATTCCCAGCGCCGTGGAGGTCCTCGAGGATGGTGTGAACGCTGCAGGAGGGAGCGGCACTCAGGAGGGTCCTTCTGCCACACCCTTGACCCATGCCGCCTCCAAAAGCAACTCCAAAGAAGTGTGGGAATCGATGAGAACCCCTCAGTAGAGCAGATGGGGGCTGTGGGCACAGATTGGCCACCTGGGTCGGCCCCCCGCCTGTGTTGGCAGAGACTCCTGGGCAGGGGCAGCGGGCAGAGAGCTCACAGGAATGGAGCCCCAGGGGTGCCTCGGGGAGGCTGGGCCTCCTTGCTGCTTGACGAGGGGTGCATACTTAGCTCCTCTGGTCAATCCTAAATTGGACTGTGACAGGATTGGGGAAGCTGACAGTATTAATCCGGCCCCAGCCACTGTTTATGTATATAGTCAACCTCAAAGAAGGGTCTCAAATGGTTGAAACCATAAAGACTCCTAAGATCAAGGTGCTAGGGAGGAGCTGGCGCCGTGGAGTGGCCAGAGCGGCCTGACACTCACCCCCACTCTGGGGCGTAGCCCAAGGAAGTCAGGAGGTCATTCTGGAAGGCACAGTGGATGGGACTGAGGATCTTCGGGTGGTGGATGATTCCCTCTGGGGACAGGTCATTCCTCAGCATGGTCCTCACTACAGTGTTTGTCACATTCTAGGGACAAACAGGGACGTAAGTGAGCTCCCAGGGTCCAGAAGGCTCCTGACTGAGCTGCAGGCCTCGGCTCTGGGTGCTGCTGGGGTTCTTTTTAAAGCTTACCCCCAAAAGTGTAAAACCCCTGATGACCGTTTCCTGATGTAGATTGCAAAGAGAGCAGGAGCCTTGGCTTCTGCCTCCAGCCGCGTCCCCCCAGAAGGAGGCACGCCCCGCCAACGGCACACAGTCCTCTGCATTGGTGCAGAGAAGTCCCCAGGGAAAGCTTGGCTCCTGAAAACCCTCAAAACCCCTTGAGAGGTCCTGGGCTCGGAGCAGGCAGGGGTGGTGGATCTCCCTTCCTCGGCGGGCCCTGAACCTGCTGAATGCCGCTGACACACCAGGGGATCAGCCGGCTGAGAACTCAGGCCTCCATCTCCAGGCCCCTCCACTGTCCCCGTAGGAGACACTGACTTGGGGGGCACCAGCTGGCGTATAAACCACACCCACGCGCCAGGTGGACACAGGCCTCTGCTGGTGGCACTTAATGCCTGCTCTGTGGCCAGTGCTACCTTGGGCCTGAGAACCCGGCTGCCATCTGCCAGGGCCCCCAGCTCACAGGACGCAGAGTCCTGGCTCAGGACGGGGCTGCCGAGAGCTGCCGGCCCCCCCCAGCGACCCACTCCCCACAGCAGCCCTGAGGCTGAGGCTGCTGCTCGCCTCCCTCCGAGCCCCCCTAGATGAGTCTTCTTGAGTGTGTGAGTTGAGGGCTGGAGGGGGCGTGGGGGGTGGTCTCTGCAGCCACTGGGATCCTGCAGGTGGCTCCTGACCTGGGCTTTGAGAAAACAGTCGTGCTGCACAGACACCGAGCCTGCAGACAATGCGCACTCTGCAGTGGCCTCCACTCTCCCGGCTGACCACGCCTTCCTGCCCCTCCAGCCCACTCCACACCCACCACCATGTTGTCCCTTGAGTCTACCTCTCCTGTCTTTGTCCCCGCCCGGCCTCCAGGGTCCACCTCACTGGACCCACAGACCTGCTGAGCCACCAACCTCAGCCCTAAACTGGCTAACACTCCTGGGCCCAGAGTCAGGGGACTAAGTGTCATTTGCACCTGCGACACCCACTCTGCTCAGGAGTTGGGAGGATAAGGGCATGTGGCCCTCCCGACCCTTTCTTCTAGAAAACAAGGCCTTGCTTCATTGCTTTCCAGGCCTCCAAGGACAAAGCCCAGGACCCTGGTTCCTGCCCTGATGTCAGGAACTGCCATCTCTCGTCTTCCCTGGCAAGGACGTCCTTACAGCCCTCAGCTCCTCGGTCAGCTGCCGCACCCCTGCTGACCGTCCCCTCCGTCCCACCCCTCACACAGCCGTCCCGGGCCTGCGGGGCAGTCCACCCTGCCGTGCCTGCTGCCAGCCAGGCCCAGCAGCCGCTGGTCTGAACCACAGCTGAACTCCCCTGAGAGTTTTCTGTCTCCTTAATGCCATCGCGGCCACCTCCCCTCACCCCATGGGACTACCTGGGCCTTCCCCTTCTAAGAGGAGACCCTTCCCAAAGGGCTCCCCTTGTCCAGTGCCCGCCCTGCCAGAGGCCCCTTTTCCACCCAAAGCCAACACAGGCTCCCAGTGAAGACGGTGGCCCTCCACAGGGCTTAGGCATGGCCCTGTACCCCAGCCCACCCGAGAGGGTCCCTGCACCACTGCATCTTCTCTGATGGCACATCCCTCCAGGGGGCAGCCCTGCGCCTGGGGCTTGGCCCTCGGTTGGACTCAGGAGGACCCAGCCCTTCCCCAAACAGGCTTCGTGTTGAAACGGGGAGAAGAGGGAGAGCAGGGCCCACGTGGACATGGAGACCGCCTTCCAGGAAGCAGGACCTGGGCCCAGGTGCCCACGTGGACCCCGGGACCTCCTGCCCAGAGTCACCCGAGGGGCAATGTGCACAGGGATGCGAAGGTCTGCAGCCCAGGAGGACACTCTCCCAGACCACGTCCCAGTCCAGAGCCTTGAGCTCCCCGCAAGACCTGGAGCCATGTTCCTCTGACGGAGTCACTCTGACAAGTGCCACCACAGCCCCACCCCCACAGTGGCCATGCACACTCACCCATATAAACACACACTCACAGTGAACATGCACACTCACCCATACACACACACACAGTGGCCATGCACACTCACCCAAAACCACACACACACACAGTGGCCATGCACACTCACCCATACACACACACCCCCACAGTGGCCATGCACACTCACCCATACACACACACCCCCACAGTGGCCATGCACACTCACCCAAAAACACACCCCCCACAGTGGACATGCACACTCACCCATACACACACACCCCCACAGTGGCCATGCACACTCACCCATACACACACACCCCCACAGTGGACATGCACACTCACCCATACACACACACCCCCACAGTGGCCATGCACACTCACCCATACACACACACCCCCACAGTGGCCATGCACACTCACCCATACACACACACCCCCACAGTGGACATGCACACTCACCCAAAAACACACCCCCCACAGTGAACATGCACACTCACCCATACACACACACACCCACAGTGAACATGCACACTCACCCATACACACCCCCCCCCACAGTGGACATGCACACTCACCCATACACACACACCCCCACAGTGGACATGCACACTCACCCATACACACACACACCCACAGTGGACATGCACACTCACCCATACACACACACCCCCACAGTGGCCATGCACACTCACCTATACACACACACCCCCACAGTGGCCATGCACACTCACCCATACACACACACACACCCACAGTGAACATGCACACTCACCCATACACACACACACCCACAGTGGACATGCACACTCACCCATACACACACACCCCCACAGTGGACATGCACACTCACCCATACACACACACCCCCACAGTGGCCATGCACACTCACCCATACACACACCCACACAGTGAACATGCACACTCACCCATACACACACACCCACACAGTGGACATGCACACTCACCCATACACACACACCCCCACAGTGGCCATGCACACTCACCTATACACACACACCCCCACAGTGGCCATGCACACTCACCCATACACACACACCCCCACAGTGGCCATGCACACTCACCCATACACACACACCCCCACAGTGGCCATGCACACTCACCCATACACACACACCCCCACAGTGGCCATGCACACTCACCCATACACACACACCCACACAGTGGCCATGCACACTCATCCATATACACACACACTCACAGTGAACATGCACACTCACCCATACACACACACCCACACAGTGGCCATGCACACTCACCCATACACACACACACTCACAGTGAACATGCACACTCACCCATACACACACACCCACACAGTGGCCATGCACACTCACCCATATGCACACACACTCACAGTGAACATGCACACTCACCCATACACACACACCCAAACAGTGGCCATGCACACTCACCCATACACACACACCCCCACAGTGGACATGCACACTCACCCATACACACACACACTCACAGTGAACATGCACACTCACCCATACATACACACCCCCACAGTGGCCATGCACACTCACCCATACACACACACTCACTGACAAGCTCAGCTTGCTTGCCCACATTCACACTCATACATGTGTACAGATACATCCACACACAAACCATATGCACACTCACATGTTAGCAACACACTCTGACATGTTCAACTCACACATAATTGTACGTGGACCCACCTACACCTGTCTTCCCATTCATGCTCAGATTCATGCACACATTTACCCACACCCTTGACACACACAGCCATGCACTACAGGCATGCACACTTGTGATGTTTATATGCATTTAATGCACACACCCACACACAAAACACACTCCTACATTCACACACATGCACATTTGCACACACACATGCACATTTGCACACACACATACACAGCTATGCAGATTTACATACATGCACACAGATACATGCTCACACATGGATGTGTTCAGACACACACACATTCAGCCACTCACACACAGGCACACCTCTGCACACCCACAGATGTATCAAACACAACCACACACATGCACACACTCTCACACACACAGTCAGTGCCTGCACACTTTGCTACATTTTGGATTGGAACATCCATGTGTTGAAGGCCTGGTGCCAGCCCACGGTGCCACCTGAAGGGGTGGGACCTTGAGGAGGTGGATCTCCAGGCAGAATGTGGGCATGCCCTACAAGGAGGTGTTAGCACCCAGCCCCTTCCTCTCTCTTCCTTTGCTTCCCAGCTGCCACGAGGCAGCTTTGCCCCCCCCACGCGCCCCCGCCATAGTGTTTTGCCTTGCCACACGCCCAAGAACAGGGGCCAGCCACAAACTGAAACCTCCAAAACCGTGAGTCAAAGTAATCCTTTCCTCTTTTAAGTTGATTTATCTCATGTATTTTGTCACAGTGACAGAAATCTGACTAATACACATACACTCATTCATACATGTCCATAGGCACATTCATATGCACATGTACACTCGTGAATGTTCCCACTACACACAGGCTCACCCACACACGTGCACATACCTGCACACAGGGATGTTCATTCATATGTGTAGCATATTCACATGTATGCACACACGTGTGCACTCATGTACACAAACACACATGCACAGGCATATTCTTACACGTGCACATGCTTGGCACATGTGTATATTCATGCATAGGTGTGTTCACTGTATGTGCACACTCATGTGCTTGTATGCTCACACATATACACAGGCATATTTGCACACATGCACATGCATGCACACGTGTATCTGTGCATGTGCATAGGCACATTCACTGTGTGCATATGTACACTCTTGGAAACTCACACATATACATAGGTGTATTCAGACCCACGGGCACTTGTCCACACTCACATTCCCACATGACACCTGGCTGTCCTGCCTCTTCTACTCCTGCCTCTCCCTCCTGCCTGCAGTGGGACAACTCTCTGAACCCTGACTCAGATGGACCCCAGGCCCTTTGCACCAGAACCCTGCAGGATGGAGCTCACATCTCCTTCCTATTTCTTTGGTGCAGACTGGGTTGATCCTGACCTCCATTGCTGGGTTCCCTTGCTGAGAGTCAGGCAGCTCAGCAGCCAGGGTCTTGCCTGGCCACCCCAGACCAGACGCCAACCCTCCCCATATTGAGGACCCGCTGACTCACAGACCCTGCACCCAAGTGTGCATTCCATGTCAGAACTTACGCTTTGCACAAGGGTCCCGCACTCTCCCCAGCCGGCCACCAGGAGCACGTGGGTGCTGTTGCTGCTGCTCACGTTGCAGGAGGGCTGTCCCAGGTACAGGGAGGACTCGGGGATGGCCTCCTGCTGCAGGAAGCGTCTCTGGATGGCGATGGCCACCTTCTCAATCTCGCAGAGCACCCTGACTGCGCCCGTCAGGTTCAGCCGCGGGCGCAGGTCCTGGGGGGTGGGCCTGTCACCTGTCCTGAGCGCAGCCCTGGTCCCTGCTGGTGTGGGCAGCTGCTCTGGGCTGGGAGCCTGGGTCAAGTTGCCAGGAGAGCTTCCTGCAGACACAAGGAGACCAAGGGAAAGGGCGGGCTTCTGTGGGGCTGACCTGGGTGGGCAGACAGCTGGGGAGTCACGACACCCTGCAGCAGCCACACAGGGAACGGCCGGCTGAGCCACAGTGGCACACGGCGTGCTGTGCCAGCCAGCTTTGCTCTTGGCACAAGGGGCGCCTGTGGCTGGGGACCTCAGGGGATAATGCAGGGATGTGCCAAGCCTGTGGCAGGGAAAGTCACCTGTCCCCAGAGGCTGGAGGCTGGCCACTAATGGGCTCTGAAGCCTCCCTTCAGGACCCCAGGCCCCTCACCCCTGCCTGGATTCCCTGTTGCCCCAAACACTCCACTGGAACACCCACGAGAACCAGGAATCACGTCAGGCCTCCGAGACGTGCATGGTCCTCAGTGCCCTGTGCTCACGTGGACCCCAGGCCCCAGGCTCCACTCGGCGGCCTCACAGCCTCCTTCCCAGCCCTGCTGGCCCCTGCTGGCCTGGGGGCCACCTTCCTTCACCTCGGTGGGGCTCACCTGGTGCTCTGCAGCTTCTCCCCCGGGATGTGGAGCAAACTGCGGCGGCTTCTCCAGCAGCCCCCCACACCCCAGCACCTCGTCCTGCAGCCACCCTACTATGTGCTTGGACCTTGCCCACCTTCAACAGCCTCTCTTGCTCAGTGACCCCCAACACACCCTGCCACTCTGCCCTCTTTGTCATGTGCCTCCTTAGCTGCTCCTTAGGACCAGCCCCAAGACTCTCTTCCGCAAGCCCTCCCTGAGCAGGCTCTGGTCGGAGACAACTCCGTCTCTGTGCCCCCTGCTTCTACCCCAAGCAGAGCATGTTGCACACACACCCCACGTGTGCACAGGAAACTCGCCCCAGGACAACAAGCCCACTCATGAGAGTCCTTGAAAGAACAGATTGTGGGACGGTGTTCTGGAAAGGGGACCATGACACTGTCACCTTCGCAAGGTCTTCCAGAATATTCCACGTGGAAGTCCGGGGCGCCTCCCTGGCAGCTGCAGGTGAAAGACCCAAGGGTGTTCCGGCAGGATGTCCCCGGCGCACAATCGTCCTCCTGCCTCTCACACTCGTCATAATCTGCGAGAGTTTAGAGAACAGAACAGGAAACATCGTGGGGCCCGCGGGTGGCGGTAGGAGAGGCTTCACCAGGCTGATGGCTCACCACGGCCCCGAGGGGAGAGCAGGTCCTCAGAGGCAAAACTGAACCGACCCCAGGAGAGCACACCACGTGCATGTGGCCAGCTCTGGAGGGCACGGGCTGCTGGGGTGGTGGGGAGCTACTGTTGGTGCGTCTGCAGAGGCTGCCGTGCAAGGGGGAGGGTGCCAGCAAGGCAGGGTCGTCCCCCAACCTCTGGAGAGACCCAGCAGCCAGGCCCCCAATCTCCCCACGCCCCAGGCCTGTGCCTCCTGCCCTTCCTCCTCACACTTGGCCACTAAGCTACTCAGCAGCAGGCCTGCTGCAGAAGATGGGGGGAAACAGGAAAGCCGAGCACAGAACCCAGCGCCCCCGATTCTGCGAGCTGGTTTATTTCCACCTGGTCTCTTAAGACAGACTCCAGGCCCCGCGCAGCCCAGTGGTAGAGCACTTGCCTGGCCTGGGTGAGGCCCTGGGTCGCAGCCTCCACCGACACCAAGCATATTCCGCCTCTTTCCTTCCCCTGTCCTTCCAGCACCTTCCACCCCAGCAAGCCTCGTTTTCATCATGGACAGCGGCATATGCCAGGGACATGATTTAGTACACTTCCTGCCCCAGGACTGCTTTTAAAGTGACCCTGAAGATGAATATGTTGTAAAAAAAAATGAGGGCTGGGGACCTGGCCCAGTTGGTAGAGGGCTTGCCTCACATGCACAAGGCCCTGGGTTCAATCCCCAGCACCAAAAAAAAAACACCCAAAACATGGTCCCAACTGAGCCCTGAGAGTCCTAGAAGTGGTGCTCCGACGCCAAGGTGGAGGGACCCCTGTGCCTCACTTGTGTCGACAGCTGACAGTCAGAAATCATCTGAGCAGGGGGAGCAAATTCCACCCCCAGCCACCCCTCACCCCTGCTCACGGCGCCTTCACTGGAACTCACACGTTGCACCATGAAGATTCTTTACGTGTCACTGAAGGTGACCCTCTTTGCCAGTCGCTTGCGTCTTCTTCTCTGTTTTCTCTCTGGGACCCTGGTGCACCTATCTACAGGCTTCTTGCTATTTATCGTCTACTTGTGTGATCTCTCTGAACTTAGGATATTATTCCTCATCAGATTACTGAACATATTTTGCTCGCTTTATAATGGTGCCTTTATTTTTTCTGATGTAGAAGATTTGGGTCTTCCGGGCTGGGGCGTGACTCACTGATACAGCCTGGCTCAGCACGCACAAGGTCCTGGGTTCAACCCCCAGCACCTTAGGGAAAGAATTGTGTGTTCATGTAGTCAAGGATTTCAGCCTCTCTTCTGGAAATCCAATTTTCTTTGGTAAATTCTTCTCATTCCAAAAAGTCAGAAAATATTAATCCTCAATTAAGAAGTCTTCAATTTTTCATACATGTAACTCATAGCCTTTTAATATCTCTCTCTCTTTTTTTTTTTTTTTGGTACCAGAGATTGAACTCAGGGGAGCTTAACCACTGAGCCCTTTTTTATATTTTATTTATCCAATATTTGTTAAGATATTGCTGAGTTGCTTTAGGACCTCGCTAAAGTGCTGAGGCTGGCTTTGAACCTCAGCCTCCAGAGCCCCCGCCCCCAGCTTATCCTTTCTTCCCAGGCATGATCTGAGGAAAGAACCTCTTGTCTCTTCTCTCTGCTCTTCTTGCCCCCTGCCCCCACTCGGATCTTCTGGGGGACTGCCTGGGAGGAAGCTGGCTGGCGCAGAGGGACGCATCTCGCTCCATCCACCAAAATGGGCAGCAGGGGCAGGGCCGAGCGACCGCTGAAGGTAGCACGTCCCTGGGTCTCTGCAGGCTCGCCTGAGGATGTTTCCAACCCTTGAGCCTTAGCAGCCATGGAGGCATTGAGAGAGATGAGGAGGGGCCCATCTATCCCACACTCCCAGCTGGTTTGGCGGAAAGACCACAGAGGAGGCTCATGGGCACATCCCCCCAAACCAAAGGCAGCAGCCGGGCTCTTGCTGCCCCAGTTCTGAACCTGGGGGAGGTCCCACGGTGCCTAGCCTTCACCTACCCCATATGGAGGCACTGTCCCTGCTGGCTCCCAGCAGAGACGCGTTCTGTAGGGCACAGAGGAACGCCACAGACACCTCCCTGACGTCCAGGTCCGCGGTCACCAGCAGATCAAACTCCACCACCACGCTGCCGTTGGCGATGCTCGTGACGTCCACTCGGATCCCGCCGGAGTCCATGTGCCGACGCAGGGTGGCTGGCAAGGGGTCCCTCACCTGGAGATGTAAAAGCCATGTGAGCAAAGTGGCCTGCTGAGGACACGGGTCACTGGTCCTAAGGGCAGCTCCTCCTGGGGTCCTGCCCGGCTGCACGGCCAGCTCACAGCAAAACTGTCAAGGCCACAGGTTGGTTCTGCGCTCCTTTCCAGTCCGCAAGTCCCCAAGCCAGCCCGAACACCTGGGAGAGTCTGTGATACTGAGAAGGGTCCTGCTACTCCCCCAGACCCGCAGACAGCTCAAGCACGGAGCAGGAACACAGGAGAGGACCCTGCCTGTAACACGGGGGTTCAAGGTGACACAGAAACCTGCAACTCAGCTCAGAGACACTGAGAGCAGGAGCCTGAGTGAGAGGTCACAGGAGCCACCAACCCTCTGCTCCTGACACTGTGGGATGCCTCCCCTTCCTTCTCCCTCCCCGTGAGCCCACAGCCCGAGTGGGCGCATCTCCAACATTCCCAGTAGGACCCGCAGTTTCCACCTCTGAAAAGCTTCCTTTACATTCCATTATTTTAGGTGAAATTACATGTCACACTCTGTGTTCTCCCATTCCAGCTCACCATAGTCAAAATGCCCAGAGAGACACACAGCCTCACATTATGCTTTAGTAGTTCATGGAGTGTCAGCCTCTGGAGAAGCACCCCAGGGACCGTCCTCGGAGAACCATGAGGTGCAGGAGCCCAAGACACCAGCTCATGGCTTCACTTCCCCACCTCCAAGCCACCCAAGATGAGGCCAACTCCCCCAGAAAGCCCGTCCCCACATCTGCCTGGTGGCCCGAATAGCTGTTGTCACTATCGATATGGATATAACAGTGGGCTTCTTCCGACCCCTGGCTTCCGTGGGGAGGTCTGCTTAGTCCTGAGTCATTGTGACCATGCCAAACGGATCTCAGGCCCTCCCAGGAGAGGATGATGAGTCGGGTGCCTCTTTAACCCCTGGTCTCCATGTTCTGCATACATCTTGTCATACAATTATTTGCTATCCTGAGATTCCAGATTTAAAAAAAAACACAATTATCCTCAAACACAGGCAAAGAAGGAAATAGTTTAAGGGGGAAAGATTAACCAAGAAAGCTAGGGTGGAGATGTGGCTGCCTGTCCCTCCTTGGGCCACCAGGCCACCTGGAAGGTCAGTGTCTATAACTACCCCTGTACCTAGAGGAGGTGGTGATGCTCACCATGGAGCCACCACAGGAGCTGGAATCCAGGAATAGCGGAGGCAGGACCCCAGGTCCCCACAGCTCCACAGGGCCAGCTCCCAGAGGCAGCAGCACTCATTACCAGCTGGGGTGCTGAGGGTTGAACCAAATCACCTGTCACACCCACCACTGGGTGGCGCTGCCAACCCCTCTCTACTCGGATCCAATTGCCACTAGAGGGAGGAGACGGGTGGAGAGGGTGAGCGCCTGCACCATCCCTAACCAAAACTATGGAGATCTCTCCCTTGCTAAGTGGGAACAATATGCCCTTAAAAAAGAACACTCTGGGGGTGGCAGGGATGAAGCACAAGAAAGAGTAGGAGAAATAATTTTTGTAAATGCAGGTGACCTAGCGCCATAGCAGCATTAGTCATAACAGGCAAGACGTGGAAGCCAGCCAAGGTCTACCACGTGGCGTCTGCACAAACAGGATGTGGTCCTTCCATGCAATGGGATGATATAGCCACAGAAAGGAGTTCCAAGAATGAACCTTGGAGACGTGGCGCTAAGGGGAAGGAGCAGACACAGACGCCCCAGGTTGTGAGCTTCCATTCCAAGAGAGTCCAGAACAGGCAGTCCAGAGACCGAAAGCCCAGGAGTGGTGTCCAGAGGCAGGGGGAGGCAGAGGGGAGTGACTCATAGTGGCAGAGCGTTTCTCTTAAGGATGTTAAAATGATGTGGAATTAGATAGTCGTGATGGCTGGCTAATCTTGCAAATATAGTTAAGGTGTGCGCTTTAAAATGTGAATTTTAAGTATGTGAAATAGATCTCAATTTTTAAAGTTTTTTGTTTGTGTGGCTCTTTTTAAGCAGGGAAGGGCCTTTCTGCTACAGTGTCCTACAATGAATAGCAAACCGTGTGAAGCCAAGGTGTGCAGGGGACAAAGTGTGTCTCCCTTCTCCAGATGGGCCTGTGCTGGTCTGGGGGACACCAGGACCATGCCAAAGCTTAGAGTCCCGGCCACCTTCATATAAAAGGTCCCCTGCAAGTCTGATTCCTGGTTGGATGAGGCTGGAGCGCCCTTGGCCTCCCAAAAAGACAGAAGGGCCTGCCGCTCACTCACCCTTCTGAAGAAGAGCCCCAGGAAGCGCTGGTGCTCCGTGCTGCTTGAATCGCACAAGGATTCTGAAAACCTGACGTTTGCTAGTCTGACTTTGCCACTGAGTTTCTGGGCGGCTGCAGGATGGAGAAAAGACATATTTGGAACAGCAATGCTGCAGGTCACAGACTGTCATTTGCGTCTCGTGGCCATATTTCCATGTTGGCCAGAACACCAAGCCAAGGCCAAGCTGTGCGCCACAAAGAAAGAACCAGCCCGACACTGCAGACACAGCCCACGGGCCTCCAGAGTACGTGGGACAAGGGGAGAGCCCCGTGGGGCGGCAGGGCCAGCTCAGCCCTGCCACTCTTCCTGCACAGCTGTCTCCCTCAGGGCTGTCACCTGCAAGCCAGGACAGCTTTGAGAGCAAAGGGAGACTCCAGCAAATAATTAGGCCAGGGCTACTGTGTAGACTGGTGCCCCAGGGAACCAGGACACAGGGCTCTGCTAGGCCTCTGACGAGAGCCTGCTCCATGGCAGGGAGCCGAGATCTGGCTTGGTCAGTGTCCCCTCCCCTCACAGCCCCTTGGCTCCAGGTGTGTGGCAGTCCCACTGTGGTGCCATCTGAATCTCCGCCCTCTATGGGCCTTCTAGGAGTACACTGGACATGACGGCACCCAGGAGCACTGTCCAGAGGCATCTGGCTTTCAGCACTCGGACGCATCCCTCCTTGTTCAGGCCATCACCACATACTTGGGAAGCACTCGCGACACGCCAGGGTGAATGGCAGTGAGACAGGACAAGCTTCTCCTCTTGGGGGCTTAAAGTGTGTCCCCTGAGAGCTCTGGGTGTTTATACACACCACAAAGCTGTCCAGCTGCACATTCCTGGATGAGCCCCAAGCCCCATGTCCTGGGGCCATTGCTGTCACTGCACCTGAAGGCCATGAATCCAGAGCTGTGACAGGTGGCATATGCAAGCTGATCTGAAAGCCATCAGATGCAGGACAGGGACACAGGCGAAAACAGATGTAGACCCAGCCTCAGGCACGGGGTCACGGGCCCATGTACATTTTGTCCCTCCAGAGAAAGGGAGAACCTTACGGACCCAGCTTCAGCTCTCGGACTCAGAGGACACCCTGCCTGGCCATCCAACCAACACTGACCTCCCTCTCCTGCTGGCCATGAACTCCCACAATTAGCACCATTGCAAACCACGCTGCTCTCTCACTTCCCAGCCCAAGGCTGATTAGCGTTTTGAATTAGACCAAAAAAAGTGCTAAGCTCTTCTAATTGCACCGTAGTAGGTCATCTCTAGCACCCCCAAAGATGGGACCCCCACCTGGAGACCCCGCATCAATGCTTGGGAAGCTCTCTGATACGTGAGGACTACCTGCAGTTTCACACAGGTGAGTCACATGCTCCGAGAATATCCAGGTGACAGGCTAATGAGGAACAGAGAAGGTCATCTGACTGTGTGCTTATGGATAGGGACCTGCTCCCGCATGTTGGAGTCCATGCTGGGCACCACTCAGTTCTATCCCCATCCCTCCGCCTGTGGCACTGGGCTCTGGGGACCACTGGTAGGTGACTGGCACCTCTCCGAAAGCCAAGCACACAGAGTCGAGGGAGGGGACAGACCAGCACCACGAGCACTTCCCTGCTATGTACCAGAGGGCACAGATGGGCAGCACTGGGCACGTTCTGCAGAGCCACCTCCTGGCCACGGTCAGGCCAACTGCCCCTGAGGCTCCACCTCCTGTCCTGCTGAATGAGTGGAGTGAGAGGGACGTGGAAACCCCACGGCCCACTAGTCCACCGGGCTTTCGCCAGCCTTGGGCTCCTGCCATTGCTTCACCCTTTTCTGACCCTCCCTTTAGGACAAATGGTGAGGGCTGGGCCCACTCCCCCGACGATGACGTGCCCTGGTGAAAACACCTGGCGACAGGCCATCTGAAGCCCTTACCTGTCCTCACTTTCAGGTGTGCTCGGGCACCTTCTTCCCCACACACTTTGGCCACGATCTCCACCAGGTGCAGGATGCCAGGCTCCAGCCCTGACACAGTCATGCTTGTGTCTCGGGTCTCCAGGCCCACGGCAGGGCTCCGTGGGGAGGCCAGGGAGAGCCGGAAGGTGGGGTGCAAGGTAAGGTTCGCCACCCACGCCAGGTGGAAGCTGGTGCTGGTCACATTGGAGACCGTGACCCTCTGGATAGGGACAGGGGCTGGGAAGTGGAATATAAAGGCCAGAGTGGAATCAGTCCAGGCGTTCTTAGAGAGGAGAACCAAGTCCCCTCTCCGACCTCGTTGGGTCCTTCTCTGAATACCTGTGGAGCACCTGCTGTATACCAGGGGCTTCTCCTCTTCTCCATGCTTGACGCTTGTCCCCTCAGAGCCAGCAGGGGGAGTGTCCGTCCCAGCACCACCCCAGCACCCCTTGGAGTGTCCTCGCGGGGCCTCCTAGCCTGGCTCCCTAGAACTGCACCCCTGCCCCCCGGGATGATAGGAAACAGTCCTGGCTCCGCTCTGTTCTAGAGCCAGGTTCAGCCACAGCCCTTGGTCTGTAACTGCCCCAATGAGGCCTCTTCAGTAGGTGCTGGACAGCTCCTCAGCAAGGCTGCCCACACCTGACCCCAGGTGGACATCCCTGGAGGCATTGCTGACCTTGAGAGCTGCTCCAACAGGGAGCCTGTGGCTCCTGATGGGACCATCCTGGCCCATGTGAGCTTAGGTGGCGGAGCGGAGGAAACACCTGGCGGAGCTCACACTCAGCAGTTAGTCCAGGTTGCTGGGGTCCAGGGCTGAACCAGCTCTGCACACCCACAATGCAGATGCCAGTGTAGCCTCTGGGGGGCTGTCACCACCCAGGCCTATTCACTGCAGGGAGCAACTTCTCTCCTGGGCTGTCCCCTGGCTTTGTGATGACTAAACCCTCTACTCACTGTGTGGATCTGCTGGTGTGTGTGGGTGGGGGGGGGTAGCACAGCTGGTGGGTGGTACAGGCAGCTGGGGGTATGGGAGAGCTGGGGCTCAGCATGGCCAGGTGAGGAAGAGCTGGGGGTGCAGAACTGCTAGGAGGCTCCACAGGACTGGGGCACATACAGTGTGGGGTGAAGGAAAGCCGGGGTGCAGAGTGTGGTGTGCTGTAACACACTGAGGGCTCTAGCCAGCCGGGGAGCAGACGCTGGGGATGGTGGTACTGCTGGCACCCAACACTCAGGGTCGCTCCAGCAATTGGAGGGCTACCACGCCGCAGAGGCTCTTTCCCCGGCTGACTTCCGCCCCAGCTGCTGCACACGGGGGCCTCAGGCGGGGGAGAGGAGAGGGGAAGGCTGGAGATGGGGGGCATCTCTCTTCCTAACTAGGCCAGACACTAACACTGAGGTCCCACTGCTCTGGGCCTGGGTCTCCTCTTGCACAAGATGAGAGAGATGGCCCAGCATTTTTAGCCAGACTTGGGACACCAGGCTCTGGCTTGGTCACCTGAACACACATGAGCTGCCAAGTTCCCACTGAGGTCTCCATTCTCAGACAACTCACCACAGGCAGGGGGCTCCAGGGGGGCAGGAATGGGGGTCGACACCAGGTCTATCCAGGGGGAAGGTCCAGGGTCCTTGTCCTGCAGTCTTGTGGCGTTCAGTGATGTCTTTTGAGTGGGAAGGTTGGTGTGCCACACACTGTGGCCCGTGGGGTCCTCCGCAGGCACAGGCCAGAAGAGTGGATCCATGGTGGGGCTCCCCCATAACTGTCCAGGGGGGTCTAGTGGGCTGTCCGTGTCCCCCTGAGGGGAGACATGGGTTGGCCCAGGACCCCTGAAGGAAGAGGTGCTGGCCACCACGCTGGTGCTCCCTTGGCTGGTCCCCAGGCCCAGGGCCATACTGGGCGCCTCCTTCTCCACGCCTTGCCCTGTGCTGTTCCTGTTGTTCCCGACTGTGCCACTGCCCCCTCTCCTGGGTGGGGGTCTTGGGGTCTGGGCCTGGCTTGCTGCCAGGGTGTCCCATGGATGCCTGGGTCTGAGGGACAGGGTGGTTGTCCCTGTGCCGAGGGCTGAGGCTGTCACTCCTGTTGCTGCAGATAGTTCACCTCCCGTGGGTCTCACCACATCACCTGCAAGACACATCCGCCATCTGACACCAGGAACCTCTGAGCAAAGCCCCCCAGTTCCTCCCACAACCCGAGTCCTCCCTGCAAGAAGACACGGCCATCCAACAGGACTTCCCTGCCTCCCCAGGGACCCCAAAGGGACACAGGCTGGCTCTGTGGCGTTTAATGAGCCGTGTCAGCAAGATGGGGCTTTCTGCCTGCAAAGAGGAAGCTGAGACCCCCCCAAAGCAGACAGGAACCCTCCTGGGGGCTGCAGACCCAGGGCCGGAGGCAGGGCCTAGTGCTCATAGGCCTCAGATGGACCCCCAGGGCTCTGGACCCCCCAGGGGAACGGGACAGTTTCCCCAGTTTGTACTCAGAGTGGGACTTGGTGCTAGTTGCTCTCAACTCTAATGTCCACGTTAGATAAGTAAGAGAAGTGGGAGACAAGCAGTGGACATCTCAGAAAGCAGGATGGACACTGAATGTCTCAGGAGGCTTCCCCTGGCTAGACCTGGCTCCACCCCCATTCCTGCCCCCCTGGAGCCCCCTGCCTGTGGTGAGTTGTCTGAGGATGGAGACCCCAGTGGGAACTTGGCAGCCCATGTGTGTTCAGGTGACCAAGCCAGAGCCTGGTGTCCCAAGTCTGCTAAAAATGCGGGATCTTTCCCACTCCTCTTCCTGCCACACAGGCCTCAGCATGGATGTCAGGCGTGGCTGGCCCCTCCACTGCCCACAGCCTTGTGCAGGGCAGACGTGGCAAATCCCCACAGCATCTAAAGTCTGCAGGTGGCTCCCCCTGCTCCCTGAGCAGCACTCTGGTGGCCCCTGTCCAAGACTTGGGGCCGAGAAGTGGAGGAGCAGGGCTCGGAGGCCCCACAGGCCTTTGTCCAGCTCACCTGGGCTTCTACTCCCTCTCCAGCCTGAGGCCTCCCAGGAAAGAATCTGCCTTCCCAGGGGCTCATGGTGACTGGTGGATTCCTGCACCCCTTCCTTTAAAAAAATCTATTAAAATTAAATTTTACAACTACGCTGGCATAAAAGTGGACAGAACAGGCTGGATTTGTTGTTGTCTATATTTAGCATCATATTATTCTCTTTCTTCTGGTTTTTAAAAGAAAATGAAAACATTTCCATGGACACTTGCAGAGCTTGCCCTCCTCCCCCAGGTCCCAGAGCGGGGCTGGGGACGCGCACCCTCACAGGCGCGGCCAGCCCGGGAGGGGTTGGCGTCCCTGGCTGTGCGGCACTGGCAGGTGTAGGAGCCCTCGAGGTTGATGCAGTCGGCGGCGGGGGAGCAGTCGTGCTCCGAGCTGTCTGCACACTCGTCCCAGTCTGCCGGGGACAGAAAAGACAGAGCCAGTGAGAAGAGGGCCAGAGAGGCCCAGCAAACAGGAGGACACGGGCCAGACACTTCCGGACTGTTCTCCTGGGGGAGAGGCAGAGTCTGCCAAACACCACGGAGTCCAGCACCCAGGAGCAAGAGCCCCTCCTGGAAGCCTGACCTCCAGCCTGACGAGCCGACCGACAGATGGACGCCTTGCTGGCCTTCACCTGGGCCGGCTTGCTGGGGCGGGGTCAGGGAATGGTGGCTCTTTCAGGTAGGTGTGAATGCATTGCTCTTAGATATCCCTTTGGGATCCTTCCTCTTCCTCCCACCTCCTGCTTTCCACCCGGGGGCTGCCACCCCATCTTCCACCTGCTCTGGTGAAGAATGTGCTGGTCCCTGCTCTTTAACACAAGCCCAGACGGGCACGAAGGAGATCTTAGGGAGCAAACCCTCACCTGGATTTGTGGCCAGGAAGAGCTGGGGTCAAGGGCAGTTTCCCCATGACCCTACAAGTCTGTCCTTCAGTCCAGGAGCCAGTCTGTGGGTCACTGCCCACAGGGAAACCTCTGGGCTGAGAGGTAAGCTGGAGATGGGGCCTGCTGGCCAGGGAGGGCTCTGAGAGGAGCCACCTCGACTAGAAGGGCAGCCGGACCAGGAAGTCTGCGGTGCCCCCGGGGTGGAGGTGGGCTGAGCAGAGGCCAGGGAGGGCCAGGCTGCCCCCGGTCTGTGCATGCGTATCAAGCTGCAGGTGGAGTTTCCCAGGAATGCAATGACCCAGCCCAGCCTGCCAGAGCTCCGACTTGGCAGGGGCTGAAGCCAAGAAAAGGCAGCTGTGCGGCTGGGGAAGCCCAGCTGCGGTGTCTCAGGTCCGCCTCCTGCTGTCTTCATGGAGGTCAGCCAGGTGGCTACCTGCTGCGCAGCTACAGACCACTTACATGTGGCCTGCTGGGTGACTTTGCCATTACGGTACTGCCACAGCCACATGCCTACCTGAAGTGCTACTGTCCTGAGCCACCAGGCTGGGGGCGGAGCCAGGCTGGACGGGAGCAGGCCGTGGAGGGGAGCGGAGGCCCAGTCCAGACAGACCACCAGGCACCTGGATCTATGTTTAGTGTGCAGTGACTCACCTAGCACGGCTGCCCGCTGCTGGTGGCTCACAGGAAGCCCAGAGCAACACGTGGGCAGGGTTACTCAGTCTCATACAGAAGCCAGGCCAGCCGGCTCCCGGCACAGAGGAGAAGGCAGGTGTGCTGCAGAAGGAGCTGTGGGGGCTCTGCACCCGTGGGCTGGGCAGGTGAGGACGGGGCAGGAGCCCGAGCAGGGGCAGCACTCTGCTCCCTCCATCGCCCTGCCCAGGACGTGGCAGACTCAGGACGGACAGGCTAAGGGCAAAGAAGAGGTCCTGACATCTAATGGCCCCACGTAGGCTCCTGTCAGCCTCCAGGGTCAGGACTGGGACACGCTGACCCACGGGCAGCAAGTGCTCCAAAATGACCTGGAACGTTCCGGCCACTCCACCAGGACTGCTTCCTGATGAACCTGAGCGACACTGTTCCTTCCTCCCAGGAGTGCCAGGTCTTGTCCCAGAAGGCACGGTCTGTGCCCCTCCTGGCCTGCGGTGGGGCTCTCTCAGGGTGGGGAGACGGACCTCCACAGTGGGCGCTGGCCTCCCTGGGGAGGAGACTGTGTCCTCTAGTTGCTCTGCTGCTCCCGTGTCCAGGGAAGCCACTGGTTCCCGAGTCAGAAGACTGTCCAAGGCAGGGCCACCTCCCCTGACAAAAGACAGCCTGCGGCCTCGTCATCCATAGACCAAAGAGACAACTGAGGGGGACACCCCACAGTGACCCCTCAGCAGGAAATGCTGGCTCAGCAGCCTGCTGTCAGGGGCACTTAGCAACGTCCAGGGGCTTCTGGAACTTCTAGGGAACAGTTGGGGGGCACTCTCTACTGACTTAGGGGATGTCAGAAACACAGGCCCGTCTTCTTCCCACTGCGTCCTGTGGCCACCATAACAGCAATCACCAATCGGCAGCTCCAGTTCATGTCCCCATTCTGGAGGCCAAGCTGACCCTGTGCTTTGGGGGACCCTCCTGCTGCCTGGCACAGCTTCTCCTGGCTCCAGGCGTCTCCCTCACCGGGGGACGCCCTCCAGCCTTCGTCCTCCCATGGCCCCCTCCCGGCCTGCGTGGGCTTCTGCTTTCTGTCTCTTTTGAGGACCCTTGTTCTTGAATTTAGGGCCCACCCTACATCTCACCTCAGGGTGATCTTATTCTGAGCTCCTTGCTTTCAGGCCGTCTGTGAACATTATTCTAAACAAGGTCACATTCTGAAGTTCCAATAGCCATGACTCCTGGGGGCATGGTTCAGACCACTATGTCCCTCACACTCCAGGTCCATCTGACCAAGATCTGGAGTAGCCTGGCCCTGGTGCCTAAGTCAGGGGAGGCAGGGCTGGCTCAGCTGAAGGTCTGGTCTCAGGGAGGGGCAGGGCATGCACTGAGGACCCTGCTACGGGACTCCTGCTCCTGCTGGCCCTCACCCCACAGCCCAGCCAGGCAGGACCCTGCAGCACATCCATCTCTGAGGGCACCAAGTGAACCGAGTGACCCCCAGACTGAGCACGGGACACCAGGAGTGGCTTCAAGTACATGAGCCATGGCCCCCTGCACTCCTGGGCAGGGGAGAGTTGGGGCGGCCAGCACACCACTGAGCTCAGGGGGATAATGTGCTCCTCCTAGGCCCAGTGCCACCGGGGGATACCATTCTGTGGTTGGCGCCCAGCTGAGGCCCAGGGTGCAGAGACTGTGTCCCACTGTGGGTCAAAGCCAGGCCCTGCTGGGAAACAGCAAAGCTGGCCCCACAGTCGACGCCCTGTCTCTGCCCTGTCTCTCTGTGTGTCTCTGACTGTCTCGTCTCTGCCTCCACTTCCAGTCTCTGTGTCACTGGCTCCATGTCTATGTCTTCGTCTCTCCCGGTCTCTGTCTCTCTCTGTCTCTACCACTATCTTTGTCTCTCTCTCTCTCTCTGTGAGGCTCTCTGTCTCTGTCTGTCTTTATCTCTCTTTATGACACTTTTTCTGTGTGTCTGTCTCTCTTGCTTCAAGGCAACATCAGTAAAATGAAATGGTCTGTGAGCTAATCAAATAGGCCCACGGGTAAACTTCCACAGACACCTGCAACGCGGGCCCTGACCAGTCACAGGGAATGCCCATTCCCGGCCCCCAGGTGGACCCCCGGCCCCATTTTCCTCAATATCCTGGGCCTGCAATTGACAAGAGGCACTATCCAGAGGGAATAAGCGCTGTCTCAGAGTGCCTTCCCCGGCACCTCCTCCTACCTGGAGCCATGAGGATGGGGTGCAGAGTGGGGGGCCTGGCCCCGGCCCCTGGTTCTTAAGGAGAAAAACAGATGAAAATTTCCTTTTGGATAAAGAAAGGTTGACTCAAAATAAAGTCTCCTAGACCACAACCACACCAGAGGGACATCCTGGCGGCACAGTCCCAGGCGTACCTTGCACGGCCGTCCCCTGCTGGTCGATCTGGAACACTGTGCTTGAAGGCAGAAGCTGGAGCAGGGGAGCCAGGGTGGAGACACCCACTGGAAACTCGGGGTCTTGCACTGTGAGCCTCAGCTTCACCACCACGCTCCCCACCTGGAGAGACGCCATCTGCATCCTCAGCTTCCCACGTCGGTAAAGGTCACAAACTGCTGGTGGGAAGGAGTTCTCGACCTAGCCAAGAAGAGGCGACAGGGCTCAGACAGGGCGTTTTTCCCTGAGTCAGTCGAGCCTGACCTGGTCTTGTTGGAGAACCTAGAGTGACCTCTACAGTCAACCTTCCAGACCTGCAGCATCAGATGAACCATCCACTCTGGATGTTCTGAAGTTGAGCATGCAGGTAATTTGTATATGTGGGTGAGAGTCAGATAGACTGTTGGATTTATTGAGGGACTGATCGATTAACAGAGAAGAATACCAAGGAAGAGTCTCCATGGCTATTTGGAGCTGTTCCCCTCATTACTGGGCTGTATCTCCAGAAAATACACAGACAGAGCCAAGGGCTCAGGGACACCTATGTTCTATCAAAGAAGACACCAGCCTTACCTCCTACCTTCTGCCACTCAGTTCCTGTGAGCTCAAAGAAATTAACATTGGAAAAGAGTTTTCTGAGAACCCTCAAAAGCTAATTTCCCCCTGCAGACGCATACTGGGAAGCAACATCCTGTGAGGCTCTTGCGTTTCCACACATCCTGCAAACAGAGGCACTAACTGCCCTTTTGTTCCAGACTGTCTTTCCAAGGGTGTTTATATTATGAGCAGCCTTGGGAGACAGTAATGGTGGCTCCCTCTGTTTACTGTCCAGTATAACAAAGATAACATCTCCTTCTGAAGAAAGGCTTAGGCATTTTTGCGTGCAGCCTATTATAAAAGATCTGGGTTCCCTAAATGTGGGGTTCCTCAGCTGTGACCTGGACCCCCTTGATGGGCATCATCCATCCACCTGTACACCCAACAGAGCCAAAAGGGCCCAACATCATGCTCAGGCACTTGCAGTTCTGGGAATGACAAGGGCTCTGTCTCTGACCTAGCAATCTCTTGTCTTTTATGACACTGTGGCAGCAGCCTATTCATTCACAAGAAAGGTAAAAACTCAGTCCTTTCATAATTCTTGGTGATTTAGTAAGCCACTTCCTCTCCAGCTCAACATCTATGGATAGATAGTATTTAACTTGGCTTTGACTCCCAGGCTGCGCACTGGACATCTCCTGTTAGCCACAAGGAGGAAGGGATGCTGAGATGATTGGTAAATGCTTCCCTGGTGAAGCTACGCCATTGCAGAAAGACAGGTTCCCATGCAGATGCTTCAACAGCAGATCCAGCTGTGTGTTCAAGTGGTGTAGACCTTGCCATCAAAGCACAGATTCTGAAGACAGATTGTTCAGGGACAGGGTTGGGTGCGGTCAGCCATGACTGTGTGATTTGGGCTTGCCTGCCTAAGGCTGCAGTGACATGTGATTTTGCCATGACCACAGGGGAGGAGCTGGGCATAATGCCCTCCCATGGGTGGTCCTTGCCCAGAGGACACAGGTGAGGAGTCTGGGACCACATCTGGCTTTACCTCTTGCAGCAGCTGTCGGGAGAAGTCCCTGTGTTCCACGCTGCTATAGTTGAGTACCTGCTCCGTCAGGTTGCAGTTCACGATCCTTATTGTAAGTCCAAAAACCTGGGCATCTGAGACAGACAGTGATGCAGAGTAGCTGAAATCCTGGGATTCAAAGTCACCTGCTTCTCTGTCAGTTTTCTAGAAAGTCTATTTTTTGATGAGGAAAGATTATTTTTAAATAGATCAAGGCATGAACCTTAGATTGAGCTCAAACTGGGAAGTTTTATTTATCATGTTTATATCTGCAATGGAGTGAAAGGACTGATTAACTTAAGCCACACTTATGGCCAGGATAGGAACACTGAGGAGCCAGGTGCAAACCGCACAGTCCACTCCAACAGGAACTGGTCAACCAGCACCTGTGGGGTAGGAAGGCCCCTTCAACTATCCTTCCCCAGGGGACTGCTGCTTCCCTTTGCCTCTTCAGAACCACAAGGCCCAACCAGGTTCTTTGCTGCATCCCCACCCAGGCCCCCAAAATTAGGGTGACAAATTGGCCCTGGTTGCTGGAATCTTCCCGGTTTCAGTGCTGAGAGCCCTGCCTCTGTCCTGGGCAAACTATCATCAGCAATAAAGGTTGCTGTTACTCTTATGCTGGGAAAAATACTCCAGATGGGACAGGGTGACTCATGTCACTTTCATCATGAGAGTAAAACTGACACGTGCACAGTCAAAAGGTCAGGAGCATCGGAAACAGGCCCTGCTGCCTCTCTGAGTGCCGCTGAGTGTGGACAGCAGCTAGCTGACCCTGCCCTGGCTCAGCTCGGTTAGCAAGCTTTAGGACCAATGAGGTCATCACGCTGTCCATCACCTGTGCACACCAGGATTGAGGGCACGCAAAGCTCACCAAGGATGTGAACAGACCCCTGACCCAAACAAGACTTCCCAGGAGGCCCAGTGCACCCCCGAAGCACACACACACACACACACACACACTCCTAGGATAAACTTTAGGCTACAAATCAGGCACAGAAAGAACTGGAACAATGACTAATAATAAAATAGAATTATAACAACATGCTGTAATAGAAGTTATTCAACATTTGCAAATTATTTGTAGAATTTTCCCCTTTCATATTTTTACACCACAGTTGATTGCAGGTAACTGAAACCCAGAATGTGAAACCCCAGATATTTCCAGGCTGGGCCCCCCATCTTAGCAAGAGACCCCCATGCTTCGCCCTGGCTTTCGGGCCTTAATGCGAGCCCCTCCTACCTCTGCCTGGTCAGCATCACAAGATGCAGTTGCTGAGCCCTGAGGATGTTCAGCTTCCCCAGGGCCTTGGAAGCCAGATTGCATCCAGAGGCTCTGGGTGACCGCTGCTGCAGTCTCACCCACCCAACATGCAGATGGCATAGAGGCCACATTGGAAATGCAACGTTAAGCAAAGAGAGCACTCTAGAAGTCCTCTACCGACAAAAGGCATTTTGCAACATAAAGAAAGAAAGAAATCAAGGCTGGAGAGTGGAAGAGGCTGACTCTTCAGAAGTCTTCTAGAACCTTCTGAATTACCATTCCCTAGCATGGGCACATAGATATTTTTTCATGAGGGCCTGGGGTGGTGGGTGGAGCTGCAAATGCCTACTATCTGTCCCAGTGGAGCGAGCTCTGCATCACAGAGGGCGGCCATGGGTGGAAGGAGTGTGAATAACAGATGGATATGAGAAGATTCCCTGGTCAGTGACCATCTCTCAGGCCTCGGTTTCCACCAGGGAAAAGAGAGGTCCCTCCCCTTGTCCTGGAGAGATGGAGGGGGTCCTGGGAAACTAGAGACTCTGCGCCAAGTCAAGGCTTTGCATGCTGGGGTTTGGGGGCCTCTGGGTGCCCACCCTGTGTGCTGGGATGACTTTGCATGGGGTTGGCCCTGAATCTGTTCGTCAGGGGCATAGGCCGAGTCATCGGGGCCGCTCGTTCACCCGCAGTCCTAGCTGTTGTCGCTGTGTGGATCTCTGTGCACTGGACAGACCCCAGCAGGCTCCTTATGAAGCCATTTCAGTGCTCACCACGCTCTGAGCCTGACCCCCAGCCTGGAGCTCCCATTGATCCAGGCTGAGGGCACACACATGGGACACAGGAGTAGAACGTCTCGGATGCACTCCTCACCTCACAACCCACAGCCACAAAGGCCAGCCTGGGGGAGAGCGCCCACCCTGACACCTAGCCAGACCAAGGTCTGCACACTACCGTGACCCCCAGGGTGAGGACGAGCAGGTAGAGCTGGGCAGGCCACACCAGCCACCTCCCAACCCTGAGTTCTAGCTGTGAGGGTGTCACCTAGGTATGGGGAAAGTGGCCTCCTGGCACAGGGGTGTGCACTGTGTCAGCACACGTGTGTCACATGGGAAGTGGGGCACGTGTGGTTGTGGAGACTCGAGCGTGCAGCTCAGCTTTGTTGGCGGGGAGACCTGTAGACAGCCCTGTGGGAACTGCCTGCTTCCGTCCTCGTGTTACTGCATTTGGCCTGTCCACTCAATGACCCTGCATGTGCCACAAAGGTGGCCCCAGAAGCCCCAGGCCGTCCCCTCAGACGTCAGAGTGAGCCCTGGAGGAGACATGCAGGGAGCACGGGAGCCTGTGGAGGGCCCTGAGGCAGCCTGCCAAGCTCTAGGAAGCTCAGGGGGACAGGGAGGCTGCAGTTAGGTAGTGACCTCTGGTGGCCTGATTACAGGAAGAACAACATGATGTGTGGGGACTGTGTAACTGGGATAGCAAGAAAAGTCCGCAAGATCACCTGGAGTTCTGGCCCGGCCTTACCTGTCTTGACGGTCAGCCAGGCGGAGACGTTGGCCCCGCAGCCCTGGTAGCTGGTCTTCACACCGTACAGCACCCCGGCCTCCAGCCCAGCCACCTCCAGGCCCAGGTCGCTGGTCCAGGCGCGTCTGAGCACCAGCTCACCCCGCTGGAGCTGGACGTGGAAGGTGTGGTTCTGGGTGGAATTCAGACCCCAGGACACCCGGAAACTGCTGCTGGTGACGTTGAGGGCCACGTAGTCACGGATCGGAGGACAATCTAGGGCAGCATGGGTGTGCACAAGCCTCAGGGAGGGTGGTCCACCTTCCCTGCAGCAAGAAGCCCCACCTCCATTCAGCCCAGGGCCGAGTCCAGTGGGCCAAGGCAGGTCCACCGTGACATTTTTCCCAACCTTGAATCAAACCTGTTACTTCAAAAAAGAGGCAGCAACCCTCTCCCTTGGAAACGTCCCACGAAGGGCCCAGGCCCTGCCAGGGATTGGGGAAGGTAGTTCTGGATGGCCTCATGGTGCTGGGTATTGAGATGAAGGAAGGAGAAAGCAAACAGAAGCCTGAAGTTCACGTCGCAGCCCCCATGTCACTGAGCCAAGCTAGAGGGCCCCGACCCAGGGCTCGCGGTCTACACCACGGCTCTGCGCGTGTGGCTTGAGTGTGATTCAGAATTGGTGGTTACCAGGAGGCAGAGCACCGTGGGGACGGTGGCACAGACAGAAACCATCTTCATTGAGGCCACTGCCGGCGAGGCTGCAGGGCTGTGGCCGGGACCCTGCCTCCACCCACTCAGGGCTGCGGGCCACACGGACTCCCACGAGCCTGACGGCTTGCACAGGACTTCTGCTTCCAGCCAGTCATCCACTGGACCACGGCCCCATCAGGACACAGCCCTCAGGGGTCCATCGGAGTCTGCTCCATACCCCTTTGTGCTTTCCTATCGAAATCCAAGCTTCAGGGAGCAAAACGCCAACGTGCCGCCCGACATCTATTCTGGTCCTCAGCTGGAATTAAAGCTCTATTTTGGGTGGGAAGAGCCTGGCTCTCCAGCAGCCATCTGGGAGTGGGAACTGCATGTAAAGTAGGTGGCCTGCAGGCAGGCAGCAGCGTCTTCAGGTCAGAATTTTGGTTCTATAAAAAGCATCAATGAGGACACTTGGAAAAAAATTTTTTGTAAAACCATAGTAAAGAAAATAAATTTCCAAGCTATGCGATTCCTCAAAGCCCTTTTGTAAGGACTCATAGAATACACACTTTCTAGTATCGTGAAAAAATTCTGTCCTTCCCAACACATGCATACGCTTCTTCTCAACAAAAACAACAAACCAATACAACCCAGTTCCCCTTTCTCCTTGGCTGCCAAGAAGCCCAGAACCAAGCTTAGTGCCCCGCCATAGTCCTCTGACATGGCCCTGCTGCCTCCTTCCAGCCAAGCACCAGGCTGCCTTTCATAATCCCGTGTGTCGGTCCTTCCCCTCGGGGAGCCTCACAGACCCTCCTCCAAGTGGTGGGTACAAATGCTGAGAGGCCTCCCTTCCCTGTGCCTGGGATCAGGATCAGTGAATCCTCCCAGACTCTTACTGCTTCCTCATGACATTCCTAGAATCAGGAAGCATATTTTTTAAAAGACCTGACTCTTCTTTTACTGGATCACCCAGTGGTTTTCTGCGTTTTGTCACAGAAGTCGACGTAGACACTGAGGTTCACCCTTGATGACGTCTTCCTCTGCAGCGGGAGAAGCAGGGCAGGCTTCCCCGAGGGCAGGGTCCTGACTGCTTCCCTGCAATCTGGGTCCTGACAGTGCAGGCCTCCCCCCAGATCCACAGTCGCTGGAGCCCCGGCCCAGCCTCCGGCAACGGCACTGCACGTCAGTCTGTGACCTGGGAGCACGTGTCTCACTCAGAGACTGGGGAAGGGCCCGACTTCTTTTCTGAAAATCTGCTGCACATTCTGACTGTACAGTCAACACAGGTGGCACCAAGCACTTTTTCCTCCACGTGGCTGGGGGACCAGGTGTGGCCTGAGACCTGATGGGGCCCAGGGCCAGTCTGGAAGCTTGAGCAGCAGCACACAGTCCCTGTCTCCTTGTTGCTGCTGGGAAATCACAACTGACATGCAACAGAAGATGACCTCTCTGTACTGAGGGCCACCCCAGAGTGTCTTCTGAGAGTGTCTCCATGCAGGGTGGAAGGAACATGACTCAGAGGGTGGTGTTGGGAAGAGGTCTGGGAAGACCATGCACATGGCGCCTAATAACCTACGCTCAGTCTTTCAATGAAAAGCCAAGGGTTCTTGGACTGTTGGGTTGAGGCTGCAAACCTAGAACCTTGAAGGCTGTGAGACCTCAAGGCGTCCACAGATGGCAGCTTCTGTGTTCCTGTGTGCAAATGAGCTCTAGGAGAAAGAGAATCCCTTCCCACCCAAAGAAATGCAGCCCTTAAGGCTGATGCTACCTCTGAATATTTGTGCAGCTCCTTCTCCAATTGATTGCCTTGGGAAACTTGCAATATCCCCCATTCAAAGGCTTTCCACCAGCAACAGAGGCAGCTTCAGAGGCTTGAGGTTTGTTGAGCATCTACTATGCACCCACACTGACACAGACACAGGGAGAGCTACGTGATGCCACAGCAATGCCTGACAGGCACAAGGAAGGGTCCTCCCCAGGCAGCCTCCAGGGGTGCAGGGACACTGCCATGGAGCTGGGAGTTCACTCCGGTTGCAAGCCTGTGAGGTAGAACAACACAGGCATGCCACACTCGGTCCAAGCTGTCACTGGGCCAGTCATGGTGCCCCATGTACCTCTTGCCACCATCCCAGCTAAGAGGCTCTTCTGTGACATCATCTCACAGAGGTGACCAGAAAGGTCAAGCCCTAAGTGGCAGGGCTGTTGACTTGACAGTTCCCTGCTGACTCCTAAGCCATTGGCCACAGTTGCCACATAATGATTGAGGAACTGCCGGCTCTCTGGAAAAGGGTCTTTGCAGGTGGATGTAAGCTGAGGGTCTTGAGATGGGGAGAGTGTCCTGGATTGCCCAGGGTGGTGCTAAATGCAACTGCAAGTGTCAGAAGAGCAGAGAAAGACCTGAAGACAGTGGCCCTGAAGGCTGGCGACGTGACCACAGGCCAGGAATGCTGGCCGCAGCAGGCGAAGGTGGGAGGGCAGGCAGAGACGCTCCCCAGGAGCACAGCCCCGCCCAGCCCTGCTGGTACCTGTTGGGACCTCAGGCCTCCAGAAGTGTGGGAGACCTCGTTCCTGCTGCGTAAGCCACCTAGCGTGTGGTACTTTGTCACAGCAGCCACAGGACACTCAGGAACCTCCTGACTCTGCTTCCAGCAGTGTTTGAGGCAGCCGTCCTGTGACTGGCACAGCACACAGGAGAAAGTTCCTCATTTTGCTATAAAATGACCAACTCCTGACATCCTGAGCTAACGCGCTTCTGCGCCCTCCCCTAAGGCTACTCCTTCTGCACCTGGCCTTCTGTCTCCTGGGATAAGCCCCTGGAACTGGGTTTGAGGTCCCTCATTAGCCAGGACACCCTCCTCTGCTTATTCCAGCTTTTCCTTCTTAAAATGTGACCCCAAATGTCACCACTCAGTCCTTGACTCCGGGCATGGTCCGTGGGCAGGGGCAACCTGGATCCTGTGACTGCAGGCAGCGAGGTCCCTGCTGCAGGGCTCTCCCCACCCCATAGCTGGGGGCATATCCTGGCCCTGACCCCCCTCTCAGTGGGGTACCTCAGACTCCTGTCTGTGGGCCTGGGCTCTCATTGCTCCCAGCAGCCCTACCCTCCAGCTGCTCAGGAAATCGTGCTGGGACACAGCCTGTCATGGTGGGTGTCAGACTCAGTTCCCTTCCCCCTGGGCCTGCCTGCCTGCACCCGACCCTCATGAATACAGAACCAGGGGGGATGGATCAGGGCTGAAGTCCTGAGCACGCCACGGAAAGCTGACTGGAGCCAAGAGCCTGGCTGGGGCAAGCCTGGGCGGCTGTTCCTCGCCAACTCTGCTGCTGCTGCCACTGACCCCCTGCCAGCCAAGCCCAGGTTCAGGAGACCCCTCCTCAGGGAGCTGGACAGCTGGGGGCCTCCAGTTGAGGATGGAGGCCAATGGGAGAGGGACCCCGCTCCTGGAACATTAAGTGTGGACTGTGGCCATTCCTCACGGGTTTTGGTAAGTTCAAGAATACAGCTGCCCTGTGTCATTAATTGAGTGACGAATTTCACAAGAAAAATATCTGAGATTTGTGCTGTATTTTCCAAGGACTGTACCTCTTAGCCATTCCAGGGGATTGCTCATTCAGATTAGCATCTAAATTTAAAACACATGCTGATTCCTTAGCAGTGCGCAACTGGAACTCCCCAGACTCTGGTCTGGACGTGCTGGAGCTGTCTGTCCTGCCCTGTTGGAAGGGAAGCGGGGCTGGCGGCCTTCTGGCAACGCTCTACACTGGCGGGCTCGGCGGAGCTGGGCTGGCGGCATTGCTAACTGTAAATAGAGCCTAATATTTTTCCAGATTACTGCCCAGAGTAAAAATAACCATATCTCAACCTGTGTTCTCACTAAAGGGGGGATTCTTGACCTGGGATCTACAACTGGGAAGTCTGTGGCGTCTGCGGTTCCACACAGGCGTGGGGTGCATCTGTGTGGGGTGCAGCTCTAATGGCATCCCCAAAGTCGTGAGTTGCAGTGGCAGAGGAGTGATTGATTGCCAGAGTTGGGCTGTCGGCTCTTCCTTCCTTCCTTCCTTCCTTCCTTCCTTCCTTCCTTCCTTCCTTCCTTCCTTCCTTCCTTCCTTTCACCTGGAGATCCAGGATTGGCTACCACTCCAGATTTCCTTTAATGGAAACAGCCAATGCAGCTGTGCCCTGCATATCAACGTTTGGGTCAACAGCGTCCACACCTCCTTCAGGGGCTGCACCACAGGGTACGTAGCTGCCCAGCTGAGGGCTGTGTGAGGGCCCACCCTGAAGCCATCGCCTGACGATGCTACTAGAACGCAGTGGCACAGAACTACTGCAGTGCCCGCCCCTGCACCAGGACGCTTCCAGCAATGAAGAGGGCACAGGCCTCTTCCCCTGCGCTCCCTCCTGTCAGTGGGTAGACCATTCCAGCTCAAGAGGACTGACCCTGGACCCCTACAGGCCTGCAGAGTGGGGGCTCAGACAGAAATAGACAGGCCACAGTCTCAGGGACACCCTCCAGCCATGCAGCCCAGGGAAGGTCAGGCCGGAGGCCCTGAGCCCCTCGGGTCACTCCTCACAGGGACGGCAGCCCTGGCCAGCAGCCCTGGGGCCCATCTCAGAGCCAGGCTCATCTCTGCTCCTCCTTCCCTAGCCACCAGGAGGTCAGCCAGGCCTCAGGGCCTTGGCCACGTGTGGCATGTTCTTACAGGGGACACTCTCTCAGCAGCCCTCCTGAACCCCAAGGGACACTCGGTGTCCCTCCTGGTATGGAGTGATATGACCACCCAGCCCGCAGGGAGAGGGAATGACGGGGACAAAGGAGCCCGGGTACAGTAGAAGGGGGTTCCTGCTCCAGAACCAACGTAGAAGATCAACCAATAAAATGGAACCACCCGAACAACACACTATGATAAATCCTGGGATGTTTTCTGTCTCATCACAGTGTCTGACTGCATCATATTTGCCCTTCTTGGAATGATGTGAGATGGCACAGTGCCACATGGGATGAACGGGGGAGAGTGACGTCGGCGTTGTGATGTCACTCGACTGTTGATACCTTGAGCACAAACACTGCAGTACTGTGACAGGCGGCCTGAGAACGGAGAGGACCACCAAGTGACTAATGGTGGGTAGCGCATACAGTGTGGAGACACAGGACAGAGGCACTCCGCGTCCTGGGTGGGATGGAGTGGAACAGAAGGCTCATCGTGCTACTCAGAAAGGCTCATAATTTAAAATTTAGGAATTGCTTAATATTTTCAGAATGTGGCTGATCACAGGTGAATGCAAACCCTTGAAAATGAAACCAAGGATAAGGGGGAACCACTGTGTACAGTTATTTCTTACTATAAGCCCTGGGCTGGCAGAAGCCAGTCACATAGACAGCACCTGGGACACCCCAGCCTCCGATATCCCCAACAGGACAGAGCCAGGCTGTCCCTTCTCAGTGTCTCTGCCAGCACCCAACACACTTTCTGCCCCTAGATTGCCCAGGCAAAGCCAGGGTCAGTGCCAGCTCTTGCCGGTGGTCCAGCCTAAGTCTCAACATGCCCTCACCCTCCAGGGACTCAAGACCATCCCCCTTACACCAGCCCACGCCTAACAACCACGGGAGGTTCCCCAGGGCGACCACTGCCAGCTGGTGCCCGCCCCTTTCACCAGCAACGGGGCAGTGGGTGGCACTGGACAGTCATCTGCTAGATCAAGGAATGATTGCGAGAGTGACCGCCAGGAGACCTGGGCAGAGGAGACAGCACCGGGAGGGTTCAGCCCTCCCCTAGACCCCAGCCTGGCGCATGCCATCTGGGGAGCCCCGTCTTACCTTTGCCCGTGCCGTTCAGCTTCTGGGGAGCCGAGGCCGAGGAGTCCTGTGGGCAGACGCACTGGTAGGAGCCCTCCCCGTTCACACACAGCTCCTCTCCAGAGCAGGCATGGAGCCCATGGTGGGAGCACTCGTCCACGTCTGAGAAAGAGAGGTCAGGGCGGCCCGTCACATACCTCCGCCCTCCCGTGGGGCGCCACACGTGTCCTCCCAGCTGCCCACTGCAGGCAGGGCTTCACACCCTCACCAGGCACCTCACGCCCTGGGCAGCCTCTGTGGCCTGAGCCGGAGTGAGTGGTCATGAAATGAGGGACCCCAGAATAAACCACGTGCCTGGGCAGTTTTCTGAATGAGAAAGAAAACTGGAGCCACCCTGGATGTTCTGAGTGGGCCTGGCACTCGCGGTGGCCCTGTTATCCTCCCATCAGGCAGACACCATCCCCCAGAACACTGACCTCAGGGCAAGGCCGCTCTGTGCCCAGGACAAAGCCAGGCAGAGCTGGGCCCCTTCACTGGAGTCTCTAAGCGCCAACAGGAATTAGCTCACGCATCACCCACAAAGCGCAGACCCCCCTCTCTCGGCCACACTATGGGATCATTAGTCTTTCCCTCTAAGGCTCATCTTTGTGCAGTTTCTTCACATCCCATAGATGAGACTTACTGAGCTACCCAGTCGTACCACTGTTCCACTTCAGTCTAGAACAAACTTGCTTCCTTATACCCTCCCCAAAGCACCCAGTCAAATCCACATCCTGCAGTAGGTTTGCAGCCTCGAGGGGTAAACCACTTGCTGGCCAGGTGTGCTCCCATGACCACTAGCTGAGGGCGTGGGCACGACACCCCAGCACTCGGACCGTTGGCCCTGCGCCAGCCTGGCTTGGTTTCCAAGAACATCCGTGCCTTGCAAAGAAAGGTAGTGCAATCCCCGGAGTGTTCATGGCTCCTTCAGGCTGACCTTCAGCGTCCCAGGCCAAGCTTTGTCAGGGGAGCAGCCCCGCCCAGGGCCTGTGAGCTGGGCCATGCCGCCTGCTCCCAACTCAGAAAGGGTTGGACTGGCCCCGCCTTTTGCTTCTGTGCCATGGCGGCTGCTCATGCTATAGGGCCACAGCTGGGCAGCTGAGACAGAGACCATGTGGCCCACGAGACCAAAAATATTGACTCTGTGTCCCTTTTCAGGAAAACACTTTGCCAACCTCTGTCATCAACTAAAAAGCACCCTGTCATTTATCCTGGAATCAAGGCCACAGCTGAGGGCCTCAGCAAGTGAAAATTCAACTGTGCACAAATTCTGCTGTTAGAGCCTCCTGGGGGAAAGACGCCCTTGTCGAAGGTGGGAAGGAGGCCAGAGCGAGACTTAGGAGCCCAAGAACTGGAAGAGTACACTCCTGGAGTGTGCTCTAGGCTTTGCACTCGGGGGCCCCTGGACGGAAGGAGAGGCCTCCCAGGGAGGAGGAAGGCTTGGAGGAGAGAGGGGAGGGAAGGTCTCTGAACCTGTGCTTGGGACCTGAGTTTAACCTTGGCTTAGGCAGAAGGACCACCGCCCACCTCCACCCACCACTGCCCACCACCACCCTGGCAGGAGGAACACACTGGGCATGGGGATCCCTGCCTGCCAGTGCGCAGGACTGGCTCTGACCTTAGCTAGCCTGTATTTGGACCACTCGGGCAAGAAGACCAACCTTGCACCTGGATGCTGACCACTTCATAGACCCGCTTCACGATGTCATTCAGCATAGAGGAGACCTTGGCCACCGGCAGCAGCTGAGGCAGACCCAGCAGCAGCCATGACAGTGTGGTGGAGGGGTCCTGTCTGGCTGAGCTCAGGTAGTGCACAGCGGGGTCCAGCAGCTGCAAGGCACTGGTGACCTGGAATCAGAGCATCAGAGAGACATCCTCTTCAGCCTGACAGGGAACCCGAGGTGGGAGAAGCTGGAACCACAGGCACACACATCCCCTGTTCTGCTCCACAGAGAGCACTGTGGCAGGACTTCTGCACTGTGACCCTCCCAGTGAAAGCCCTGCAGACCAGACTCACACGGCCTTCGCAGCAGCAGCGGTGGTGGGCTGAACGGTGCCCTCCAACTTGCACCCCTGGCCCCTGACTGTGCCCTGATTTGGAGATGGTTTTGCTGCAGATGTCACTTGTGAAGGTGAGCTCATCAGAGCAGGCCCCATCCCATAATCCTGGTGTGCTCATCAACAGTGGAAACTTGAGCCCAGAGCCAGACACAGAGGGAAGGCGGTGCCGAGGAACACTGGAGAGGACGCCACACAGCCCAGGAGGGGCCTGGAGCCCTTGCAGTGCCCAGAGGGAACCGGATCCCCAACACTCTGATTTTGGACTTCCAGCCCCTAGAATGGTGGGACCCCTTGTGCTTCTCGATAGACCTTTGATGGCAAGTGGGTTGTATCTCTCTGAAGCTGGTAATTTGTTGTTGTTGTTGTTGTTGTTGTTTTGGGTACCAGGGATTGAACCCAAGAGTACTTAATCACTAAGCTACATCCCCAGCCCTTTATTTTATTTTTATTTAGGTCTCACGTAATTACTTAGGGCCTCACTAAGTTGCTGAGGCTGGCTTTCATCTTGTGGTCCTCCTGCCTCAGCCTCCCGAGCCATGGGAGTTACAGGCATGCACCACGATGCCCAGCTTGAAGCTGGTATCTTTAAACTGAGAATTCCAGTCTGGTTCAGAGCCTGTCATTTGGGAACCACTCATGAGACGTCCCCCTCCCTGTCCCACCCCCAGCTCCTCTCCGCCTACCACCCACCAAGGAGCACAGAAGGCGCGTGTGGTTCTGCAGCCCGGGGTCCACATGCTGCAGGTCCACAAAGTCCACCTTCACCAGCATGGTCACGTTGTACCAGCTCACCCGGCTCCTCTCTGGAGCTGCACCTGCATCTGGAGGGTGAATGCCAGTGAGTTAGGACCAGGGCAGGGCTGGCCACCAGAGGCCACTGGTGGTGTTGGGGTTTGTATGTGAGGTGTCCCCCAAAAGCTCACACGTAAGACAATACAAGAGGGTTCAGAGGGGAAATGATTCGGTTGCAAGAGCCTTAAACTAATCAGTGAATCGATTCCTGATGGGAATCTGAGTGGTGGCTGGAGGCAGGTGGGTGTGGCTGGAGGGGGTGGGCATTGGGGGCGTGTTTTTGGGGTATATAATCTGTATCTGACCAGTGGAGACTTTCTCTCTGTTTCTGGTCATCATGTGAGTTGCTTCCTTCTGCCCCACTCTTCTGCCATGGTGTCCTGCCTCACCTCAAGCCCGAGGAATAGAGCTGGCCTACTATGGACTGAGACCTCTGAAACCGTGAGCCCCTAAATAAACTTTTCCTTCTCTGCAGCTATTCTGGTCAAGTCTTTAACTCATAGCATCACAATAGCTGACTAAACAGGTAGGGTGAGGACGGAAGGCCAGAAGGCAGGAGGCCAACCTTTGCCCACCCCTCCCTCCCTAAATCACCTGCCCACAGCTCCTCTCCCTCCCGTTGGCCATGAAGACCACTGGCCCCAACCTGTGAGGGGCTGACAGGTCAGAAGGCCTGGGAGCCAAAGCAGTGGAATTTGAAAAGAGACGCAGGATGCAAGTGTATGCTGCGATCCTCGCTAGTATAATGTTGCACTGATGTATCGGGTTATTATACACTGGGCCATGATTTTGTGGATTCTATTTATACTATTAATATCAACCAGCATAATACATAATTATGTATTACATAATATACTATATAATACTGTATGTAAACCATACTATAAATACCACAATATATCGTTGAATGGTATAGTGAACACAAAGTATTTAATAATACTTGATACTGTTTATACTATTCCTTTATGGCTATATACTTACTAATAGGACTATATATTGTATGTGATTCTTATATACATTTATTTCACCTGTTTCCCTAGCTCTGAACACTGGCCCACCCATGCTTCTAGGTATAACCTGTGGTTAGGACAGAACTTTCCGGACCAGCAGACATGGCCAGTCAGCACCTGCTCTTGGTGTTGGGTTGCTGAAACATCTGCTGAGCATCCAGCCCTAGCTTCCCATGCAGGAGCCCACCTGCAGCTGCCAGGAGACCTGGGTCTCTGCCCAACAGGAGCGCCTCGCCACTCCAGGGCACCGAGAGCCCAGCTCTGCCCAGTGCTCCAGCAAGCAGATCCGGGGAGGAGCCACCCTACCTGCACTGGGGCTGCTGCTGCTAGGTGCCTACCCGCCCACCCCTCCCCATGAGACCCTCCTCCTAGCAGCCCTACCGTGAGGTGTGGGAGCCACACAGTGGTGGCCCCCTGACCAGGGACAGCACTTCTGAAGCCCAGGGCACTCAGTGTCCGAGCTGCACTGTGAGGTGGGTAGCTGTGGCCCTGCTGTTGGGCAGACACCAGGTCTTGATGCAAACTCCCCAGACCGATTCAGGGCTAAGGGGAAAGGAGAACGGAAACAATTAATGATCTGGAATCTCAAAAAAAGAAAGCCCTTGGTGAGCTGTGAGCGGGTGCTGCATGCAGAGTTGAGCCCCTCCCGTAGTTCCCAGAGGTTCCAGGCTGTGAGCCTGGGACCACCTCCAGCCCTGTTGGTTCTACCATTGCCTGGCCATAGGGCTGCCAGATTTGGTGGAGGTCCTGGGGCCTCCTTTTCCTCTGACCTGCAGAGTCCAGGGACGGTGGCTCTACACCCTCTTCCAGGACCCCATATGGCTTCCTCTCCCGATTGCTCCACTCGCTCGCTCATTCAGCCCCTGAACATCTACCGAGCACTTACTGTGGCCAGGCTTGGTGCTCAGTGCCTGGCCCAGCTGTGGCCCCAGACAATCTACCCTGGAGACTGTGTTCCAGGGGGACGGAATCTGCAGTGAACCTACAGAAGGTCACATAGGAGCAGAGCCTGAGATAAGGTAGGCGGGGGAGTGTCAGGGAAGGCTCTGGAGGGAGATGCAGTGCCTCCGTCTGGCAAGCCAAAGGAGCCCGGCAGAGTGACTCCAGCCCCGTCGCCAGGAGGTGAGGAGTGTTGGACCCTCAGAGGGTCTGTCTGTGGCCGGGCAGGAGGCTCAGCGGGGGCAGAGACCCTGTGCATGAGTGGGGGCCCTAGAGATTTGAGCCATCTAGTGATGATAGGGACACTATTGGTACCCCCAGTCCCTCTAATTACTCTGGCCTGCTCTGTACCCCATCTCCTGTGACTCTCAATTTGCCCTGGAGGCTGGAGCTGCCTGGCTTCAGTGAAAACCTGAGGTGCCTGGAGATCCAACAGCCAACTTCTCCACTTATGGCCAATGCCGTGAAATAGCCCCTGTGTGCTGCACCTTCCCTTTGTCCTCCTGCTTCCTGGGGGCACAGGGCACGTGCTGGTCTGGTCCACACTGTGGCGGCCCTTCTGCCTGCTGGGGAGCATCCTCAGAAGGGAGGAAGGCTGTCACGATGATTCAGGAGGGATGCGGAGGCCGGGTGGCAGAGAAGGTGAGGAGTCAGACCGGAGTTATCAGCTACAAGCATCTCCAGGATGTGCCAACAGACAGGGCAGAAGGTGGGGTGCAAGAGAAAGAGGAGCCTCAGGGAGCCTCCGAGGCTGCGGACCAGGGCACCCACCTGTCTCTGGTCCTCAGCTGGGGATGCTGCAGGAAGAGTGGCCAGGACCTCAAGAGTCCAGCCTTGTCCATGTGAAGTCTGACAAGTTACTGGACACCTGTGTGGAGACGCACTAGCAGTGCACACCCCACCCCATCAACACGAGGGTCAGCTGAGGCTGGTGGCTGCAGAGCCCAGGGCCTGTTAGCACAGCGTGTGCTGTGAACATGGCCTGGGAGTCACTCCTGGCAGACATGGGATCACCAGGACGGAGGGAGCTGCTGTGGGGACACAGGTGATGTGAGGCCAGGGACAGAGGGAGCCACCTGCAAGGACTGGTGATCCTAGTGACCAGGAGCTCAGTAATGGGGTGGGGTGGCCATGGTGGGCTTCTCGGGGTCCTAGCAAGGGCCAGGAGTCCAGGGAGATGGCGTTCCAGCCACAGGAAAGCAGGAGAGGGAGGAGGGGAGAATCTGGAGCCCGGGGCTGAGCTCCAGGAGCCACTGCAGGGAGACAGTGGAGCACGCACTGAAGTCCAGGAGAGCTGGACATGCAGCGGGACAGACCTCCCCAGCCAGCCTGGAAGGTGGGCCAGACTGGGAGGCACCATCTCATTCCCAGGAGGAGTAAAACTGAGATGGGAGCCCGAGGAGGAAAAGGGCAGCGGGAGGGCAGCAGAAGGCAGGAGAGAGGCAGTCGGTACCAGGAGGCTGGGAGCTCAGCCTCCCACCCAGCAGCCGGGCAGGGGCCATGCCCCCTGCAGTGCTGCCCCAGCCCACACGGCTCAAGCCTGGAGGCACCAGAAGGTGTGTGTCTTCGCCAGTGGCCCACAGGACTGCCATGAGCCCCTCAAGGGCCGCGAAGCTCCGCGAGTCCCACTGGTAACCAGGCTCTGCGGCTGTCCCCATGAAGGTGGGAGGCAGGCGAGGGGCCAAGCCCACGGGAGGCCTCGAGGGGCTGTGGCCCAGGCCCATTCTCCTGGGGCCCCACAGGTGTTTGACAGAACAGAAGACCCTGCTCCTCTCTTGTGTTGGGAACACCTCTCCGAGGGTGGCTGTGTCTGCCAAGGCAGAGCAGGGCAGCTGAAGCTCTCAATGTATGGGGGTCCCCTGGCTCTCTGTACCCAGGAAGCTGCTGTAGCCGCTTCTCGCTATGGGATTCAAATGGCTGAAGTAACTCCCTGCTTTCTGAGTCGTTCTTGGCTGTACCTTGGTGTCCTCGGCATCCAGGTGACTGCACTAATGTCTCCAGGTCCCAGAGAGAGGGCCAGGCCAGCAATGGCTCTGGGGCATAAGAAATGGATGTCTGGGGGCTCGGGTTGTGGCTCAAGTGGTAGTGCGCTCGCCTGGCATGCACGAGGCACTGGATTCGATCCTCAGCAACACATTAAAAAAAATAAATAAAGATGTTGTGTCCACCGAAAACTGAAAAATAAATATTAAAAAGAAAAAAGAAATGGCTGTCTGCACAGGCCAAGGAGGGAGAGCGGGCGCCCTGCTTCACCCCTGCGGTGAGTGGCAAGGGCCTCAAGGACAAAAGATGCCAGGTCTGAGTGTGAGGTGGGCTCCTGGGACAGAAGAGAGGCGAGGCAAGGTGGGCCACCAATCCAGGCAAACATGGAGTCCCATGCCCGGACCCTCGACTGGGATAAACCATCCCAGTGACACGAGGAAGCTCAGAGGCGTGGCAGGGAGCTATGTGCCTTCTTTGCCTTAAACTGTCCTAAGCTAACATGTTTATTTAAATTTAAAGAAAATACAGCCCACCCCCCAAAACTGGCTTCCAGCCTCGGCCGCCTGATCACGACAGCGGGATTTCGGTCCAGGCTCTGCGCCTCCGTTTGACTACTGGGAATCCCCTCCCTGCCTCCACTGGTGGCTCACCCAGTGCCATCAGAGAAACACCAATGACTCCAACTTGGGCAGAAGTCAAGAATCTCCTTCTCCTTCCCTAACTCAAGGCGAACCATGAAACCGGGCACCCGGCAGCCCAGGTAGTCCTGACTCAGCGAGATGACGCTGCGATTTCCGTCCAGGCAGCCACATCCCAGGGGCTGCGGAGCCCACTGCCCTGTGGTAGCATCCTTTCCTGCCTTGTTCCTCCAGGGCCCCGGCCATCATCAGGGAGGGATGGGAGTTACGGGGCCTCCTGGTCCAGTGGGGCCCTGGCTCGCCCGAGGAGGGGAGCTTGCCCATACAGTGAGCCGTGCAGAAGCCAGGAGTCCCTGGACATGGTGAGCTTTGGCAAGACGCTTGGTCCCACTTCTCAGGGGGTACCCTGATAGTGATCCTACTGTGGGGAGCAGTGAGTGTCCCTTATGATTTTCAGCATTACTTATGATAATAAAAACATGGGGAACAACTAAATGTTAAGCAGTGCATAAGAAGCACTGCTACGTCCGCGGAGGTGGTGTGCGGGAGCCATCAAGTCAGGCAGTAGATAATACTTATTGACATGAAGACGCCTGGGCGGCCTGGCCAGGGGTGAGGGTGTTCTTCAGAAATCCCTGTCTGGGGCCACCATCCTCCATAAGATGCCCTCCCTGGATATAGACCAGAAGAAATCTAACTGGGGTTATTCTCGGGTGGCGGGCTTTGGGGTAATTTCCGACCGTGCTTCCAAATTATTTGTGCGTTCATTTTTGATGAATGGCCAATGGCCGTGCATTCATTTTTGTTATTACATTTTTTAAAGTTTAAATTAAAAAAAAATGTGACTTATCATTTCCCAGCAGTGCTGGGCCCACAGGTGGAAGGGGCCTTCAGGGAAGAGAAGAGAAGGGAAAGTGGCGTTTTGCTGCCACCTGGGGACAAGGTACTGATGCAAAGGCACCAGGGCAAGAGGCTTTGCCAGAGGAAAAAATGTCTTTGGGCTTCTTTGTCCCTCCCACCGTCCACCCGTGGGGTCCAGCTCTGCACCAGCTTCATCCTGTGCAAACCCGAGCTGCGGGTCTTGGCTGGGCTGCTCGAGCTCTACACGGCCAACCCACCAGGGGTGGCTCCAAATGGGCATTCACAAAACAGTCATGGAGTGACCCAGAACACTGGGCAAGGCTGGGCTGCCCATCCACATCCATGGTGTAGATGTGGTGCCCACCGGCAGCCTCAGGCCGCCAGGGCCTGCCTTTGAACAAGAGCTGGGTAGAGATCAGTGCTTACGATGGTCCCGCACAGAGAGGGAGCCACGGCGGCCCCGTGGGTTATGCTATATGACAAGCCCTGGCACCAGCAGGGACCTTCCCCAGGGAGAGCCCAGTGTCCCTGGTGCCCTGAAATGTTCCCCTCCCACCATCACATGGCCACTGACCTCAAATGCTCCCCAACAGCAAGTGCAGCTTGGTGAACCAGAAAATGATGGTGTGAGGGCAGAGACTTGGGGCCCCTCCCCAGCCTGCCCACTAGCTGCCAGTCCTGGTCAGGTCCCTGGCCTCTCTCTGGCTGGGGTCACACCAGGCAGAGCTATTCCTGAGTGACAGGAGCAAGGATCTCCTATCTGGCCTGACCCTCCAACACCACTGACCAATGCCCATTTCCTCTCCTTTCTTTCCAGGGTCCTGTCTGCCTCTCTGGGTCCCCCGCTACTAGAGTCACACTTCCAGGAATCAAGGGGACCATGAATTGTCCTGCCTCACAGCACCTTTCTCCCTCTCCCCCAGCCATCCCTTACCTGCCTCACCCTGCCTGCACCTGCCACAGGGTCGCCTGCAGCGCCCCAGAGCAGCACTGTGCTCACCTGAGACTCTCTATCTAGAACACTTGCACCTTCCCTCACCCTGGAGAGTCCCTAATTAAAGGTCCTCATGCTCTTAATGCCAAGGCCCCACAAGAGGCCCTTCTAGATGCTGGTTTGCGGAGGGAAGGTGGGGGCAGGTGGTGGGGAGGGCCACCAGCCGCCAGTCTTCTCTTCCATGGGGATTAGCGTGTGGAGCAGAGCAGGGCCGCAGGTGCCCTAGGCAGGGCTGGAGGTGGGAAGGGGCTGAGGATCGGTCTCCCTCGGGGTTGCCTCACTCCCTCCAGCTGTGTCACCTCACTAGTCCTGATAGCAATAACAAGTCAGAAGAAGGGTTGCTGTCACACTGAGATGGGACGGGGCAGGCCTGTGCCAGCCTTCAATGGCCAGATCACGAGCCCCAGGCCATGATGCTCTGAGCCACAAGGCCTTTGCAGCAACAGGCTGGGAACGCAAGGTGACCCCAGCCCCGGGAGGTGGTGCAGGAGCCACAGTTGCCCACGAGCCCTGGAGACAGGAACATGGAAATAGGGCTGGGGTGTGGGCACAAAGGGACTCCTTGGACCCCATCACTTAGTGAATGGACAGGGACAGCCTGTCGCTGCCCGGTGCTGGCCCTCTTTCTTCTGCAGAGGAGGCTGATGGCGATGGTGCTGGTCAGGCTCCTGTTTAACAGGCATCAGTCCAGAGCCCTCAGCCCTCTCTACACCTGGCCCCCTGAACAGGACAATGGGAAGTGTCCACCGCCCATCCTGGACGATGTTGCACTGGGGAACTGGGGGGCTCCCAGCCTGCTGGCATCCTGGCCTGGGCCACAGGAATTGGTCCCTTGGGGCCTTCTCGGGGCCCCCACAGCTAGTGCTTTCCGCCCTGGGCTGCTGCCCTCGTGTCCTGGGTGGCCCTGCTGACACCTAGCGGGCACCCCTTCCCACTTGCCCTCCCCAGGGCAGGAGAGGACCTTCTGACTGCACGGAGGCTCACTCTGATCTGATCCTGACTCAGAGCGAGCAGCACCACCCACGCACCCTGCCTCTCACACTCCCTCCCGGAAGAGGTCATCTGAGCCCTGCCTGGCCCTGCTGTGGCCCTGGCAGCCACACTGGTCGCCTTGGCAACAGCCACCTCTGCTCACAGCAGCAGCTTCACACTGCAGGGTGGAGGCAGGAGGACGCGGCCTCTGGGCAGTGATGGGGGAGGCCTGGCCCTCCGGCCCACTGTAGGGTTCAGGCCAGGACGTGAGCTGGAACTCACATCACCTAACCATGACCTTCAAAAGGAGAAGACTGCGGCTGGGGAGGAGCCTGCACAGCCTCCGAGCTCGGGCGGGTCTGCAGCTCCCGGGCCCTGGGTGAGCCTCCGTACCACCTGGGAACAGGCCGGAAGGCCAACTCTTGCCTTTCATCAGGACCCACAGACTCAGAGCTCTGGGGGTGGGCCTGTGACCCCCTTCAGATGACCCTAATGCACAAGACCTAAACAGTTCAGTGCTGACAGCAGGCACATGACAGTCCCGGAGACGCCCTCTCTGCCCTGCCACCGCCCTGCACCCGGAACTCACACAGGACGCAGTAGAGGCCGAGCTGCTCGTAGCCCTTGCAGCAGTCGGTCACGTTCCTGGACTCGGGGACCTCCACCGTCAGGTACTGTGTCCTGTAAACAGTCTTGGGGCACCACCTCCATGGGATCCAGCCCCCGCAGGACGTGTGGACAACGTGGGAAGTCTGGACAGCCTCCACTCTCGGGACGCTTCGGGTCTCCAGGTAGCTGCACAGCTGGTAGCTCAGCAAGGACAGGCCTTTTTCTATGAGGGAGGGGGCAAAGAGGTGGGACCAAAGCGTCAGATCAACGTGGGTTACATGGATGGCCACCTCTGCCACAGCCAGCGGATAGGATCGCCACAGTAGGGCCGCTCATGTCCCGCCACCTGCCCCACCACAGCCTTGGCCTCTGTGCACCGAGAGTCATGGGAAGGGTGCATCAACACCTGTCTGCAGGCTAAAAATCCCTCCTTAGAGTGAGCCGCCACCCGGGCCACTCCCACCTCCCCGCAGCCAGGGCTCCAACAGTGAAGATGCTGAAGGAGCAGAACCAGGAGGTCCCGTCCCGTGGTCTACTGCACGTTTCTGGTTCTGCAGTGTAGAATCTCGCGCACACCTGACTCATGAGCCTCAGGCTGGGCATGTGGGACACGGATAGGCAGCGACTCCCTCCTACCAGGGGCCTGCTCGGGCCAGGCAGAAGACAGTGACAACTTTTGTGCAATAAAATCCAATAAGATAAATAACAAATATGTAGCCACATGTGAAAGGTGCACAGATGATGAAGCTCACTGCAACTGTCACTATTGTCATGGAGGACGGAGGGCACGTCACCCTGTTCTAGATGGAGCCTCCCGCTGACCCCGTCAGGCCCTGAGCCTCTCTGCCCTGGAGCCTGGCTCCTACCATTGATCCTTTGTCAATATGAGTACTCTGTTCTTGAGACTTAGGCACAGGTGACATCTGCCAGCTCTCTGCCCCTTTGCCATTGTCTCCCCTCAGGTGGCTCCTGGGGCTTCCCCTCTTCCCAGGGAGCCTCTGTCACCTCATGTCACTGAAGCTGCTTGGGGAGGATTGTGTTCCTCCAAAATATGTTCAGGTGCTAACCCCCAAAAGCTCAAGAGGTGAGCCTAACTGGAGATGGGCTCCCCTCAACTCCCACAGCACCCAGCAGGGGCTCTGTGTGCTGGGCTCAGGTATGGGCTGGAGGAGTGGCTGGCCGGGGCCTCAGCCTCAAGCTCTCCACCCCACTAGACTGCAGCCTGCAGGTAGGGCCAATGCCACCACTTATTTCCCTCCCAGAGCAACGCGGTGGGTTGCTGGGAGGAACTCATATCATACAGGGGCAGAAATAATCCTAAGAAGAGCCACTGCCTTTGTCCCCACCCCAGGATGGCACCTCTGAAGACCCCTGCCCTGGACTTTTGGGTGACTCGCAAACAGGCAGATAGTGAGAACCAGGAAGAAACTGGGCAGAGCCAGCCGTGGACTGGCTGATGGAAGGGGTGCAGCCTTATTCTGGGTGGAGCCCCAGGGCGGAGAAGAAACCTCTCCAGTCACAGAGGACAAGCTGCCACCTTCCTGGGGGATGCTGCATCCCAGTCGCCCTCCTCAGGGGACTCTGTGGGTCGGGGGTGACCTGGTGGCTCCTCTGCCAAATGTAGGTCCAGTCTGCTCTGGAGAGCACAGAGCCTTGGTGACATGGCATGGGACAGGAGAAGTTGGGGTCGTGGGGCGGCGGTTGGCCAAAAGCTCAGATATGACCAGGAGAGGGTGAGAGAGTGGCAGAAGGAACCCGGGCTCAAACTTGGTGGCCATGCTGAGCAGGATGAAGCCCCAGGTGCCCAGCGTCAGGTGGCTATAGAGGGCTTCACCTTCACCTAAGGGGAGACGTCCACCGAGGCCACAGTATGTGATGTATAGGGAGTCCCCTGCCTCCACCTGCTGTTTATGGGTCCCAGCTAATGGCCAGGAGGTCCCTCCAGCCGGCACATGTGTGTGCACATGCACATGCTCACACAAGCCCATACGTGTGCACACACTCACACACGTTCACAGGCTCTCACTCTCACCATGCACACACATACACACACACACACACACACACACACACACACACACACACACGTGCCCGCTCCTGTCTGCAGGGAAGCTGTAGTTGATTTGGAGACAGCGTGGGTCTCTTTAGACTCCCAACTGAGTGAGAGAGTTTTAAGAGGAAATAATTTTAAAGCTTGGAATCTCAATTTCTTGCAATCTGTGGTTTCAGAAATCCACGAGTTTCTGTTTGTTTGCGGTACTGGGCATGGAACCCAGTGTGCTAACTGTGAACTCTGCCCTGAGCTACACCCCAGCCCTGCAGCTCTACAAACCCTGTGTCTCCTGAGGCTCTTGCCGGTGCCCTCACCCACCCCTCACTCCATGGCAGTAATTCTGCACTTAGGAGCTGGGTGGCGAAGGGCAAGCCCTAACATCTCTGGTTCCTGGGTCCTGACCTAGGATCAAGGACTTCAATACCCCTAGGTCCAGATAATCTCTAAGAGCTTGCTCTAAGAGCTTGCTGTCCCCAACTGGGTCCAAGGATCTACCACACCTTCATCACCCACACAAATGCAGTTTCCGGCCCCACCCTGCCCCCTGCCAGCTCTGAATCCACATTTTAACCCCAGGGATCCCCGGGACCCCCAGAGGCACCCTGGCACTGAAAGAGTCCTTCTGGAAGCTTGCAGGGTGCTCCCCAACTTATGCAGCTTGGCCATCCAGGAGCAGGTCCACCCCTCAGAGAAGACACGGTGTCCCCATAGGGGCCATCCTCATGAGACCCTCTCCCAAGGAGCCCCTCCCTCAAGAACCACCCACGCTGAGCCCAGATGCCTCACCTGTAAAGCTGCTGGCCTGGCTCAGACCCACAGCACTGGCCAAAGCCAGCAGGGCCAGCCCCAGGGTCATGGGCGTCCTCGGGGGCAGGGGCCACGCAGGACCCAGGGCTTCCAAGGCAGCAGTCTGAGTCTTTGGAGGGGCACTAAGGGCCTGCGTCGCCTGGGCCCCAAGGAAAGGCCTTCTGTCCCCTGTGCTGCTGGTGATGGCAATGGCTTCAGAGGGAGCATCTGCTGGGAGCAGTCCCTTATGCCTGCTCATCAATGCCCGCCTGCTACCGCTGTTTCCCTGGGGGCTCCTGCATGTCACAGACTATTCTTGCTCCAAGCAGATGGCATCTTTTAGGAAAGGTGAGCGGCCAACATCTCCAGTCTCATCGCTGAGTTCCATCTCATTGTTACCCAGAAAATGCATTGCAAACCCAAATCTGTGTCCCCCCACCAAGTGCAAAGTATTCTCTTACCCTATCACTGCAAACTGGCAGGAGAAAACAGCGTCAAATCAAAGTGGTACATCAGACTCAGAAAGGCACCCTTCACACAGCTCCACAATACAGCTCAGAAGTCATGAGTGGGGCTTCACCAGCCCCCCAGCCCCTTCTCCTGGGGATCGCTGGGCTGTGCTCACAGAGACGCTCACTACCCATGACTGGAATGGAAAATCACCCGTGGAACAGCCTCAAGTGGGGGGGGGGATGAATTATTGCAGAGGATAGAATATTAAAGAATCGGGAAATGCCCACCATGAAGATGTTGTACCAGTATTAAGAAAAAATGAGCACTGTAAACTCAAAACAAAAGTTCATACAACTGCCTTCAGAAAGAAGTCAACCCCAACCTTACATGAAAGTGGATGAAACCCAGAGAAGATCAAGGGGAGAAGAGAAAGCCTGTTGAGGTGGTGGAATTGTAGGAGGCATTTTTATTTCAGTAACTGTCATGTTACATGTGAGATGGATTTTTAGATTCCGTGTCAAACTCTCTCTAGCCCACAAAGCCTTTGTGCTTTTTGTAACTTGGTATTGAAAGCTGTTGGCTTCTCGGAGAAGACAACAGGGTAGGTACAGGGGCCCCCTGGCTGTCCAGCTCATAATTCCCTTGTGTCCTCAATACAGAGCTGTCCTCTCCGGGGGCCTTCCACCCGATGCCCATGCCCACGTTGCCATGTCTTCTATTCTCTGTAGGTTCATCTCCCCGGCGACTCACTGCTGCACTTGCATGGCTAATGGCTCAGTGTCAGATGCCATGGCAAGAACTTGAAAGAGAAGCTGGAAATAACCACAGCCAAGGGCCCTGCACAGGGCTTCCCTGGAGGACAGCAAGTCCCTTTACAGAAGACCCAAGTTTTGTGAGGACCGACCCGTAGACTGTGCTGTAATACAGGTTAAAAAGAAAGAGTTTAATAAGGAAAGAATCAATCCTAAAACTCTCATGTTCGAGGAAATCAATTTGATTAGCATTAGGAGAATAAATAGAAAATTAGGGCTGGGGATGTGGCTCAAGCCGTAATGCGCTCGCCTGGTGTGTGTGGGGTGCTGGTTTCGATCCTCAGCACCACATAAAAATAAAATAAAAGATGTTGTGTCCACCAAAAACTGAAAAATAAATATTAAGAAATTCTCTCTCTTCTCTCCCTCTCTCTATCTTTAAAAAAAATAAAATGAAAATTATAATTAAAATCTGAGTAAATTTGGACATTTAAAATGCAAGCTGAATCTTCTTTATAATACCACATTTACCCTCTCTCGGGAAGTTTGTACCATACAGGAAGTTTCCATAGCATGTGGAGGTGAATCAGGGACAACATTAAAGTGTAAAACTCCTTTTCCCTGCAATTCTCTACCGCCCTACAGCGCAGGTCCTCCGCCAGGTGGGTTCCAGGAAGGGGGCTGCGGTTCAGGAAGGCACGTGGTGAGGGAGGGGACCCCAGCCTGGCCCCTGCCTCCCACTCTACTCCACGGCCTGCCGGTCCCTCTGGAGAGAGCACTGCACCCTCCAGCCCAGCACAGGGAGGGCAGGACGTGGCACTGAGGACTTGGTGGAGTCTGGAATGTCCTCATCTTTCTCTATTGTTAAACGCCTGTCTTCAATATAGAACCAAGTTAACAGTTTCTAGCTGTTGACCAACAGGTCTTCCTGTCAATCACTCCTCCATAAAGGTACAGCAAAAGGTGTGTGTGTGTGTGTGTGTGTGTGTGTGTGCGCGCGCGCGCACGCGCACATGTGTTGGGTGTGTGTGCACATGTGTTGGGTGTGTACGTGACGGAGTGAGTGTTATTTGTGAGAGTGTTATTATGAGTGAGCATGAGAGTTCGTGTGTGACTGTATGGGTGTGTGTTTGTGAGTGTGTGAGTAAACATGAGTGTCAGCATGTTTGAGTGTGTGTGCAGGTGCAAGGTGTGGATAAGTGAGTGAGCGTGTGTGAGTGAGGGTGTGATTGTGCTCGGTGAGCCAGGCTCAGGCACAGATGACCGCGGGGACTTTCCACTTGGCCTTGTTAGGTGAAGCAGCTTCACCCCGTGGCCGGCAGGGAAGGACGGTCTTGTTTAGAGTCAGCACGGCCAGGATGTGTCCATCAGAGAGCAGCATGTCCATCAGACAGCCCAGCGTCCCGCTGACCCAGTGTCCACGCGCAGGAGAACAGGGGAAGCCACGGGGTGCAGTTGAAGGGTTCACACACACCCATGCACACACACAGGCTCGGTCCCACCAGCTCCCTCACACACTGACACATGCTCACAATTCACTTTCACACCCACCAATGTTCACATACACGCAGCTCTCACACGTGTTCACACTCAGCACTCATGCTAGCTCGTGCACGTTTACACACATGCCTGCTCCCTCACATCTGCACACACGTACAGACATAAGGTGAGGAAGGGCCTGCCGGCCCTGGACAGCCTCAGCAGAGGCTGCCATGATTCATCTCCTCCATTACAGGGAGAGCATGGGTCTCCCTCCCTGACGGCCCTTCCTCACCTGGGGTCTGAGTGCTGTGACCTGTGTGTGCTCACGGAGGCTCCACACACCCATGCAAAATGGCACATGTGTCGTCACCCTGTGGCTCAAGTGTGTCTGCCCCGATGGTGGTTCCAGAGCATGGCAGCCGTGTCCCAGAGACAGACGAGCACAGCCAACGTGAAGTCCTCCCACTGGTCCCGGCTGGGAGGGTGAGGAGGCACCACGAGTAGCCTGCAGCCTCCTCTGGGACCCTGTCCCCAGGCCACCACACAGCCACCTTCCCTTGGGAGAGGAGGGAGGGCTGCCGAGGTGGGGGACGCCAGCCCGGAGGGAAGGAGGAATGGACCGGAGAGGCAGGCCGGCAGCAGCTCCATGCCAGAGAGCTGTCCTGGTGGAAGTGGGGACTTGGAGACACCTGCACTGTCCCGACTGCAGATGCCCTTGTCCCACTGGAGTCCGGGAGCAGGGGAGATGCAGGTGGAGGCAGGAGAAGTCCCCTCTCCAAGAGCTCAGCAGTCGGGGCTCATTTCCATGAAGCACTAGCAGGATAGGGCAGTGGCAGTGACGAGCCAGACAGCAGATTCGTGAAACTGGAAAAGTCTGGATTCGGAGGAGGCCTGGACTAAGCTGAGCCGGCTTCCCGCCCACCGCAGGCCGCTCCCCGGCGATCACAGGCACCAAGACGGGGCTTCTTGGGGAACAACGGGGGCCACCTAGGAGGTAGCTGCCAGCTCCTCCACAGGGCTGTCACAGATTTCCTGGGGATCCTCCTGTCAATGCAGGCTCCCTTCTGGGTCAGCTTGCCTCTTTCTTGACCTCTTGTCCCTATCCTCTATACAGGGAGTGGGGGACAGATGCCAGCCCGGGCCTGGTGTGACAACTGTGGCACCTGCCCTGGCTGTGTCCTCCAGAGGCTCTTGAGGGAACCTGCACCCTCAGAGCCACCCAGAGAGAGGCCCAGGCACCTGGGGGAGGAGGGCAAGGCAAGGCTGCCTGGAGCAGGTGTCCCACGCCACGGGAGGGTAAGACGACTTTCTCTATATGCTCTCCTCTGCCCTGAGGAGGCTGGGGTGCCCCACGGCTTCCGAAAGACCCTCCTTCTCTGGATGTAGCTCTGAGACACAGCTGGGCGCACACCCTCCACCTGGGCAAGGCCACCCTGCGGCTACAGAGACGGGGAGCGAGTGGCCAGGCGGGAATCACGGAGTCTATGGAGTGGTTCAGCCCAGCTGTGCCCCCAGAGGTTCCTGTGCTGGAGCTCGGTTCCTGGGGGCTGGTGTTGAGGGGCAGTGCATCTCCAAGAGGCGTGGCCTGGTGGGAGGTGGCTGGGCCATAGGGCTCCACCCCTAAGGGGATTCATGTCTGTCTTCAGGAAGCAGGTCAGGGACTAGGCCCTACCAAGCAGCCTCTTGTGGAAGTGAGGCACCCACTCCCAGGCCCCTCCTTTCTTCCTGTCTCTGCATGTGACTCCTCTGCATATGCTCTTGCCAAGTGCTGCCACCCACCATGCTGTGTGTGGCCCAGGATCCTCACCAGAGGCCCCATACCTGGAGCTTCTGGCCTTGGGATTTCAGTTTCCAAACTGTAAGCTAAATAAACCTCCTTTTTTTTTTTTTTTTTTTTTTTTTGTTAACTCAACCTCCAGTATTTTGCTATAGCAATAGAAAGCAGGCTTACCATGCCCCAGCCTCTGGTCTGAGAGGTACGAATATCTCCACGGGGGTCAAGTCCAAAAGCTTCCATCCACCTGCCCTGGGGATGGATGGGATTTGGTGACTAACTGTCCCACTTCGCCTTGGACTCAGGCGTCTCTTAGAATGAAGAGCCTTCACCACCTACACCAGAGAGTCTTGTGGACACCAGGAAGGATCAGTCACAACTGAGAAGATTTCTAAGAAATACCAATGCCCAGCCCCAGCCCTGGGGATCTCAGGGTGGCATCTGGGGGGACTCCAGAGGCCTGCAAGTTGAGAGCCCTGGCCCAGTCAACCCAGGACTGTTTGCAATGGAAAATGGAAGGGAGACGCCCTTGGTCAAGGTCACCTAAGTAGCAAGATGAACAATAGTTCCTACAAAAAAATGTCCAAGCCCTAGCTCCGGGCACCTGTGAACGTGAGTTTATTTAGAAACAGGGTCTTTGTGAGCCACCCAGATTAAGGTGGACCCTAAATCCAATGACGGAGGTCCTCTTAGGAGAAAGGAGAGGGAGACGAGAGGCACAGGGACAGGAGGCAGGGAGTGGAGGTGCGTCCGTGAGAGGCAGGGAGGGTCGGCAACTCCAGAAGGCAGGGGACACGAGGGACAGGTGCACTTGGCGCCTCCAGGGGCACCAGCGCTGCCCACACCTTGGTGTCAGGCCTGCGAGAGAACAGAGCTCTGTTGTTGAAGCCTCTGTGGTGCTTTGTTGTGGGGCCCCAGGATGCTTCCCTGTTGGTCAGAGGCGTGGCCTCCTCTCAGTCCTGGTACCCTGGGATGGCGTCTTCCCACCATGACCTCTGGCTCAGCCCCACCTCCCCTCTTCCACACGGGGCCAGCCCCCAGTTCCAGGACAGTTCACTTGGGGTGAACAATGGGAGATGCTCAGTGTCTGTGGGACTTGTGGGCTGACAGGTGTCTTAGGACCCGCGCTGATCTGAACCAACCCGGCCGTGGCCTTGGGCCTGGGGCGGCTGGGGCTGTGGTGTGCGTGGCAGGCTGTCTCAGCAGAGATCTCCACGGGCTATCAGAGAGTCGATCCCTGGAGTCTCTGACCGCCCAGCTCTCCTCGCTGCCAGCCACACTGTGAGGTCCTCCCTTTGATCCAGGGTGTCTGCCCTCCTCTGGCCTGCGAGGACAGGTGTGTATGGGGCTTGGAGCACCGTCCCGGCCACTCTGGCTCAGGGTCCCTGCGGCGCCGAGCACAGCCCTACCCCTTGTTTGCGAGACCTTCCCCACTTCCATCTGGACAGTCTCTCACAGTCTGCCTCTTGTAACGTCAACAGTGAGTGGTTTGGGGAACATTGGTTGAGTCCGAAAGCCTTTATCCCTGTTGTGTGGTCCCAGGGTTTGGGGCAGCAGCCTCAGCAGGCCAGAGAGAAAATGCCAGAAGCCCAACTCTGGGGGTAATCCAGAGCCAGACCTGCCCCGTCTGCCCACTGCCTGCCAAGGCCCCACGTGGGCAGAGGCAACTGGTCCTGCAAAACCGCAGTGCAGGGAGCCTAAGTTGATGTGGTTAGAGTGACACCAATCCTGTGGATTTGCTGCGACGAGCCCAGAGCCGCCTTGGAGGTGCAGCTGGGAAGGTTGCTCCTGCCCACCGTGAAGGGGGCTGGCAGGAGAAGGCGCCACGGCACCGCCCGCCCCCGCAGTGGTCAGGGGCTGCACCCTGTGAGCGCTGCAGGGCGTGTGGGATGCAGCGAGGAGACTGCTCCCTCCTGATTCTCACTCAAAGAAGAAAGCACACCTTCTCAAGTCGGGCTCAGCCCCGGCAGTTTCAACTTCTGGAACAGCTCAGAGGAGAGGCAGAAAACAGGAAGCGAGAGCTGGAGGAAGGGTGGCGGTGGGGAGACGATGATGCAGAACACCCACATTGGAAGATCGAATGTACCAGAAAAGGGGCGATGGCGGCACCTGCGGGACTTCTCTTGGATGAGGAGCTGATTTGCCACCTGTGGGGGTCAGCGCTCTGCCCCGGGGCTCACGCCTTCCTGGGGCACTCCTGGGCAGTCGGCCGTGGGCGGGCTCACTAAGTCCCTGGAAGCCTTGGGTCATCAAACTGTGGCTCCCAAAAGACATGTCTGTGAGCTGACCTCCACCCCTGTGAACGTGGCCTTCCGTGAGATCAGGGCCTCTTCAGATGTGACCAGGCCACACCAGAGTAGGGTGGCCCTCTGGTAGTGTGGCTTGGGCTCCTATAGAAGAGGGAAGAGGAACATAGCACCCAGACGGAAGGCTGTGTGACAACCGGAGGAGCCTGGGGCAGGGCCTGAGAGCCAAGGGGTACAGAATGGCCAGCAACCAGAGGACCTGGGGGCAAAGGGATCCCCTCGCACCTCTAGATGGAGCAGAGCCCTGAAAACAGCCTCCAGCGGTGGGAGAGAATAACGCCCTGTTATTTAGGTCCCTGTTCCTGGCACTTTGCTCCGGCTGTCCCAGGGGAAAGACTGACAAGGAACATAATTCCACAACCAACATGCCCAAGAGCCCATGGCACAAAAGCTGGGACCTCCAGGAACGGGGTCAGCAGGGCCTTCCTGAGAGACAGCCTCAAAGGCCCTGGGGCTGGGAGCCTGGTCCACACAGTAACAAACGGAGCTGGAGCCCGGAGCACGAGGCTCTCGAGCAGCTGCAGACTACCAAGCTAGACCGGCCCTCCCCTGCCTCCCGCCAGGTCCCCAGGACCAGGCAGTGTCTGAGAGCTGCACCATTCTTGAAGTGGACATTGAGGCAGAGTGCCAGCAATAGCAGCCCTCAGTCACCTCCAGTGCCTGTGCACAGGTGTTGCATTTAGGGGCAGGGGGTGGGGGGGCAGTGACAAAGGACCGAGGCCTCGGTGTCACTCGGGGCCGAGTCATAGAAGGTTGACTTAAATTACAGCAGGAGGAATTCAGGTCAGATGGCGAGGACTGTTAAGCCCTGGACTGCCTTGCCCAGAAGCTGTGACGAGGGACGCTGCCCGGGGAAGCCCTCCAAGGTCCCCAACCTCTGCACCTGAGACGGTAGCTTCAGAGGAAGGGCAGCTCCTCCAGGACCTGATGACTTCAACAGCAGGTGGACAGGTGATCACCCAGCTCTGAGAAGCACAGCAGGTGGACAGGTGATCACCCAGCTCTGAGAAGCACAGCAGGGCCATGGTGTGTGGACAGAGCAGGACCGGCCAACCCCATGGATGCAGGTCTAACCTGACCACCTCTCACGTTCTGAGTGGCCTTGGAAGGTCTTGGCCTGGGTCATCGTCTGCAAACAAGGCACCATGAGGCTTACTGGCAGCTGGCACTGGGAGCCATCATTCAGGGACCCCGGTGTCATCCCTGCTCCCCAGAGGAGCAGCTTCCTTGCTCCCTCCTATGATCGTGCTTACCTTATGACATGTGCAATGCCAGTCACCAGCCAAGTGTGAGGTCTCAGCCAAAGATGCCTTGCCATTAGCTAACTTTCAGGAAGACAGGCAGGAGGGGTCGAGGGTGAGCCACGCTGGACCCAGAGCAGAGCAGGCTAGCACTGCAGGAGCTGTTTCCATGGGGACTACAGCAGGGGACACTAGGCCTGAGCTAGGTTGGTGCTCACAGTGGCCCAGTGGTGGTGAGTGGGTGACAGTGTGGATCTCAGAGCACAGATGCATGGAGGGAAAGCAAGGCTGGGTTAGGAGCCGGCCTCAGGGAGGTCCTCCAGGGTGGTGGGGCAGGATCCCCGAGCCTGGAAGGCTGAGTGGCAAGGGTCATCCAGGGATCTTTGGATAAGGGGCAGATTCACAGAGCCAGAGCAGGGGCAGAGCTGAGCCACAGGGACTGGTCCAGGTCCACGGCCAGCTGAGGTCAGAGGCCAAGTTCAGGCTTCACATTAGGGCCCGACCTGAGGCTCACACTCACGAAGGACTTCAGGCTGTCAGTCGGGGTCAGACCAACAGGGGACACGTGCTGATCCAATCAACCCAGTTCCAACACTGACTCCTCCCGGCTGCCCACATGTCCTCGCCTGCAGGGTGCTCCTTCCCCATACCCAAGGCACGAGGCTCCTCACGTCCTTGTCCCCTTTGTCCTTTGTCCTTCACAACAACCTGGGCAAGATTCTCCTTGCCCTGAAGGATGGGACAACACAGGAAGGGGAATCATGACCCAAGGTCATCTCCTGGTGCCCAGCCCAGGTCTGGTATACACCAGGTGCTCAAAAAATGTTGCATAAAGAGTCCGGGGTCACAAGCACATTAGGGGATCCCCAGAGAGGGGCACACATAAAAATTTCCCCCGGACAGCTTCTCCCACTCTCCTCATCCTCAGGAAGCAGAGTTCTCAGCCGAACCACAGCGGGGCCACCCAGGACAAGTGTGGCCAGAGGGACAGGCAGTAACGGCTCATACGGGCTGCGTGTCCATCCAGTGGAGATCCCAAGTGGGGAAAGTGGCTCTTAGCAGGTCTCTTCACCTGCTTTCTGAGGGCATCCGAGTGTGAGCCTGCTGGTCCCTGTGAGAAACCCATGCCCTGGGGTGCCTTTGGTCTTTGATGTCATGTTATTGTCTATTTAAAATTCCTCAGGGGTGGCTGTTCCCCTTGGAGCTGACCACTTTACAAACCGCTAACCTGGGATGACTCCCCGTTACGCCACGAAGACTGGCAATGACTCACTCAAACCCGGCCTCTGCCGCTGCCCGCCTTCCCCTCCACCTCCTGCTCGGAGTTTCCAGCCACGCGGGACGGTCAGACGTCAGAGAACCGGGACCGGACGCAGGGCTGGCACCACACATGGGACTTTTTCTGGGGGAGAAGGAGACCCACTGGAAAAATTCTGAGCAGGAATTTAAACATAGACCACCAACGGAACAAGATGAAGAAGTCTCGCTGGAGACGCACCCGGAGGCCAGAGATGCCCGCCAAGGACGGCCGCGGATGCCAAGGATCTGGTTGCAGGTTCTTAAAACTTGGAATTTCCTTCCAGATGAGCTACTGCTTTTCCATTTTCCAAAGGTTCAGAGGTTTTGTTAAGAAAGGCATTTGAAGTGAGTTGGGAAAAACACGCCCTTTCCCAAAGCCCCGAAATCTGTGAAGAAAGCCCAGCGCGGCTCTCCTGGGGAAGGGGGTCTCAGGCCCCAGGGCCAGCATTTTCAGAGTAAGTGGGAGAGTGTTTACCAAGAGTGTCCCATGGTTTGGGGATTATATAAACAATAGACCAACTGATGAGAAGCCCCAAATGGAAAGACCAGCTTGGAATGTCTGGCTGACTGGCGAGGCCAAAGAGAATGCTTTTCCATCCCCAAAGGAAGGGGTCACATGCCCGAGCTGAGACTGGCAGGTCGCCTGCTGGACTCACTCAACAGAAAAGAGAAGACCAACAGACTGGGGGGAAGAAAGAAGGAAGAGTACAGGCAGTCGAGGGCGGCAGTGGGTTGGAAGAGTGTCCCCTGGACATTCATGTCCACTTGGAATCACAGGATGTGGTCTTATTTGGAAAGAGGGCCTTGGCAGAGATGATTATGGTGAGGACGGTGATCCTGGACTGTGGTGGGCCCTGCCCCCAGTGAGTGTCCTGATCAGAGAGTGGAAAGGGCCCAGGGGGCAGGCAGAGAGTGGGCAACTGCACACCGAGGACCCAAGGCCACTGGCAGCCAGGAGACCAGAAGGAGCCCTCAGGACCATGAGCAGCGAGATCTGGTTCATGGAAGACCACACCTCTGGATGCCAGAACCAGTGCAAACACATCAAGCAACTCGCCCTCCAGATCACCCAGACGATTCTGAGGCCACTGTTGGGCAAACTCGGGGTGCAAGAAGGTGAGCTCGGGCCGTCTGGAACTCTGTCCAGCCTCCCAGATGAGAGTCTTCCTGCGGCCTCTCTTCCCTGGGGTCATCATTGGCCTGCAGGAGGAAGGCAGCTGGCCCGGTCAGCTCTGCTCGTGCCAGCCCCAAGGCTGCAGCCATGGTGACCTCCACCCTACCAAGGGAGGGTCCTAGCGAGCTCTGTGGAGCATTCCAGAACTGAAACCTCGGGATGCAAGACACCACCTGATTCAGTCTCTCCCTTGGTTAATTTTATGGGTGGCCTCTTGGGAATGCAGTATCTTTTTAGGAAGTAATTGAGAGGGGAAGGAAGGAAGGCAGGAAGGAAGGAAGGGAGAGAGGAAGGAAGAGGGGAAATGAGGGGCAGCGGTCGGCCGCTGGAGGGCTGGGCCAGTCTGTGCCTCCGTCTGTCCCTCACAGAGCTCCCCGGCTGCCTTCAACCACAGGTCCAACTCTGGGGTCTTGTCCTGCAAGCTTATCACTGTCTGTGCACCTGGGAACTCCAGTGGAGACGTCTGTGCCTGGCCCTCATGCCTAGGAACCACCAGAGTGTTGCCACCTACCACACAAGACCCCACGCCCAGGGGAGGAAGGGCACAGCCCCACACCACCTGCATCTGGCCTGCTTGCTGCCCAGCATTCCCCCACAGACGTCCCAAGCACCAGGCCCTGACGTGTCTTCCTGCTCCAGCGACACTTCAGGGTGGTGCCTGTGGCCCAATGGACATCCTGCTACCAAGCAGTGCTCCATGGTTTCTTTCTGGGCTCTCCTGGCTCCTCCTGCCCCTGCCTGAGGCCTCTGGCCACCCAGGCTCACAACCCCCTCCTTCTCCCCACTGGTTCCTCCCTAGGGAGCAGGAAACACCCCTGTGCACAGGGTGGGACATGGAGGGACATGGGCAAGGCCTGGGCCCCCTGATGCCCACCCTGCAGCCTCCCCCACCGGATAACCCCAGCTAAAGTGCAAGTCCTCGCTGGTGGACCTGCCTGGACTGGCGACCAGTGTCTACCCAGGTGATGGACCAGACACAGGCGGCAGGGGCTGCAGGGTGGAGTGGACTTGGTGCCGCCCGTGGAGCAGCTCCCCAGAGAAGATGTAAGGCCACGGCAAGTGTCGAGGGGTCGCTGTGCAGACGCAGCACCTGTTTACTTGGGAGAGATCCAAACACACGGGGGACGATGGCCAAAGTCAGTCCTCCAAAGGCTTGGGCTCAGTCCAGGAGGAAGATTCTCAGCTGAACGCAGTGGTGAGCTGCCTGATTGCAGGAGCATTCAAGCAGGCCTGAAGCCGCTGCAGCAACAGCTGGGTTTGGAGCATCAGGAAGGCTGGCGCCTCACCAACTGAGGTTTTGGGGGGCAGGAGAGTGGACCCTGAAAATGGGAGAAATCCCAGAAGGGAAGAGGAAATTGACCACAGGGGGCAAGGAAGCCTGAGGAACGGGGACAGTAGCAGACACTCCGCACCTGCGTCCTTCAGAGCACAACACCCAAGCTGTGCTCACCTGGCACTCCCCCTGAAGGAGAGGCCAGGGGATGTTACACACCCTACTTCTGCTAGGATGGGTGCCCCCAGCCCATTGATCTGGAAGCCTTTGGTCCAGGGCCATAAAGAAGGTGAGAGGGGCCCAGGAGCCAGCCCAGGCCACAAGTTCTCTGTGTGCTCCGGGAGTTGCTGCCTGGCTGCTGTGGCACCATTCCAACTGTGGACATGGCTTAGAGGCTGCGTGAGACAGAGGCCAGAAGTGTTCCTTGAAGTTAGCCTGGGGCTAACCTCCAGTGGGCCCCAGGGTCTCACAGGAGCCGTCTCTGAATCCTGGGGGCTCACACCTGGGCTACAGAGAGGATCAACTCTGTGACCTCAGGCAACAAAAGCTCTTTGGCCTCAGGTTTTTTTTTTTTAATCTGTTGATAGAAAATTGGTGAACTAGGGAGTGATGTTGGCCAAATCATATTGTTAAATTGTGAGCAGGTACTAACATGTACAACAAATCCCACCACCTTAGGTACAGCTAAGATGCACCAATAAAGAACGTGGAGGAAAATCAGTGAACCAGAGAAGGTGAGGAAATGGACAGGGCAAAGCACATTAGTTCTTGTTCACATTTTCCCAGGGCAAGAGTTCCCCCTAAGAGAAGCGAGCCCGCCCCGAGCTCCTTCGTGGCAACACGTGAACAGCTGACCCCTGAGAGGCAAACAGGTCTGGAGGCCAAGGGCAGGAGGACCAGCGGGGGCCCAGCAGCGGCCAAGATGGATCTAGAAGCAGCACAAGCTTTGGAGCACTGGCTCCTGATGTGGAATAAGCCTTAACAAGGCCCCGAAGGATGATGGAAACGTCCACCTTTGGTTTCCTGAAGGTGTTGAGCTGCGGCGTCCAGGAGGGCTACACCTAAAGCACCACACTGGGCTGACCCAGAGCAGCTGCAGCCCACAGACAGCTCTGGTGGCAATGAATGACGGAACTGCCATTAGTGGTAGAGTCACGGTGACCCCTGTGCTGGAGACCTCTGAAGTGACAGCCTCCAGCTGTGACCTCAGGGCAACCTCTGGGACAGCCTAGCTCTGCTGTGTCACTGACACCACTGTACACTAAAGCCTCCTCTTCTGCAGGTGAAGGCAAGTGTCCCCGATTGTCATTGCACCATCACTATCAGTGCATTCAGGCAGGCAACACCTCCCCCAGTGTCAGTGTCCCATGGAAAATCACAGGAGTGACCCAGGCCACCTGTAGTTCCTTAAGGGTGTCCTACCTACCTGTAAAGCATGCGGAACATTTTGCTCTTGGTAAAAGATGTAATGAACTTAGTAAGCTTTTTGAAACGACTCCTTTTTCTTGTGCCTCTTTTTTTGTTTGTTTTTTAACACAAAAGGCAGGCTAAAACCACCTTACCTTTGCTTGTGGCCCCCAGCTCACGGCCGAGGTGGGCTGCAGGAGATTGCCTGAGAGCCGGTCGGGACGCTGCGGCCTAGACCTGCACCTGGCTCGGAGCCTGCAGAGTGTGGCCAGGAGCCAGCACATTCTCACCTCTCATTCTATCTGCACCACACAGGCAGAGAGCTGAAGGCACGTCACGAAAGGACATTAAGGGAGTGACCGACACCACTCTGGGACAAAGAATTACTATTCAGTATGCAAGGACAGAAAAATCAAGTAAAAACCTGGGAATTCACAGCTTTAACCTAGCTGGCAAGTTTTCATTTCTTCAGAGTTAGAACAAAGTTTGTAATTACACCTCTGACATCTGCCCTTCAACCCAGAAGCAGCGCTAAAGGCAGGCTCAAGAGCAGAGAGCCAGGTGCCGCCTTCTTATAATCCAAACGCGAAACAGGCTGTGCAGGATGCCGTGGCCCCGTGGCCCCGTGGCCTACACCCCGAAAGCAGGTCACTGCGGCCACTTGCCCTAGAGGCAGACGTGTGAGGAGGTCAGCCAGGGAGGTGCCTTGTCACAGATTCTGCCTGCTGATGAAGGGGAAGGATTTGTGGATTCCTAGCCTCTGAATAAAAGTCACCTTTATGCCATTGGCTCTGGTTTTACACTTAACTAAAAAAAAAAAAATTTAAAAAAAAGGTAAAAATGATCCTTCCCCTTGATATCATCGTGTGAAGACAGCCAAATGCACTGGTGTGTCCAGGGCAAGGTCCTGGCAGGATAAAAGGTATCCTAAAGGGCATTGTATTGGATGCAGCAGTGGGTTGGCCTGGGATGTGGCCATGCTAGTGACGTAGGAGAATATCAGCATTCTTGGATATATATGTGCCAAAAGCATGGGGGGGTGGTGGTCTGGATCTCAAATGTCTCCCAAAGACTTGTGTTTTGAAGGCTGGTTCCCAGTGTGGCAGTATTCAGAGGTGGGTTTAGGAAGTGAGTGGACCATGAGGGCTCTGATCTCACTGGTGGATTAATCCACTGATGGGTTCCTAGATGATGGCAGTATTGAGGGGTGCTAGACACTTCAGGAGTGGGGCCTAGTTCAGAGAATAAGGTCACCAGGATATGCCCTTGAAAGACATCTGGCCCTTGGTCTCCCTCTGTCTCTGCTCTCTCTCTCTCTCGTGGTCACCATGAGTTGGGCAGCTTTGCTCCACCAAGATGATCTGCCTCACCTCCAGAGCAATGGAGCCAACTGACCATGCACTGAGAGCTCTGAGGCCAGGAGCCAGGCCCACCCTCCCTCCCTGAGTCTATTTCCCCCAGAATTCTGTCATAGCCACAGAAAGCCAACAGCAGATAAGAGCCAGATGTCTGCAGCCTCTTTCCAAACTGTTCTTTCCCCAAAATTTAGGCACAGACACACATACTGTTTTGGTCAGCTTTCTGCTGCTGTGACCAAAAGACGTGTCAAGAAGGATTACAGGAGGAAGATTTTATCTGGGAGCTCATGGTGTTAGAGGTCTCAGTCCTTAGATGGCTGACTCCATTCTTGGGGACTGAAATGAAGTAGAACTTCGTGGTAAAAGAGTGTGGCAGAAAAAAGTGGCCCAGGACATGGCCACCAAGAAGCAGAGAGAAAGCGCCCCACTCTCCAGGGACAAAATGTATTCCCCACAGGCACACCTCATTGGCCCGCCTCCTCCAGCCACACCCTACTGTTACCACCAGCTAATCCCCATCAGGGATTACTGCACCGATGAGGTTAAAAGTATCACAACCTTGTTTCTTTTTTTTTCCCCTTTCCCCTCACCATCTCTTATATGTAATTTTGTGTAACAATGAGGGTCTCCTTCCATTTCCATACAGTTTCCCTTCTCTCTCCCTTTCCCTCCCACCACTCGTCTCTGTTTAACGTTAGTCTTTGCCTCATGCTCTTCCTCCCTGCTCTGTTCTTAGTTGCTCTCCTTATATCAAAGAAGATGGGAGTTCATAACCCACTTGAATCAAATGTATGAAAGATGATATGCCATGAGCTACGTGATGTTTTGAACAACCAATAAAAAAAAGAAATGAAAAATAAATAAATTTTAAAAAAGAAT